>NC_069082.1:53362891-53697284 GCF_025698485.1 Gossypium arboreum
GTAATGCATGTTTTGGGCCTTGTGAGTACGTTTAAGGGAGAAAATGTATGTGAAATTAAAAGTTTTAAATTGATCAAAATTTTACGGCCTGATTTTTGTGTGATTGGTTGAGTTTAAGTCAGGTAACACCTCGAATCCTGTCCCAGCGTGGGTTCTCAGACTAACCTAGCGTAAGAGAGTCTAGCTATACTTTCCATAGTATTACTCGTGATAGTGTGATATCTCCTGGCCCTAACAAAACTGTTGGTTAAGACAGGAATGAGTTCCAACTGATCAAATCTTGATAGAGGTAAGAGTAAAGTTGAGATTACTGAATCATGCTAGTGATATGCTGAAAATGGGAAAGGTATGAAAAGAAATTCATGATTTTTACATGAACTAGCATTCATTATGTGATACTCTTGAGTTAAAGAGTGTGAAATAGTGGAATAAAACAAAGTTAAGTTGTGAAAAGCTCTTTTATGCATGTTAGTATTCATACGATGTTAAATGTCCAACTTGATTGGCTAGGTGTTTATAAAAAACAATTGCTTGAAATGACAAAATGTATGTATGAATGCTTTTATTGCATGATTAATAATCAGTATATACATGAGGTTGACATTTATGTCTAGATTAATGAAGTCAAGATGCTGTAATGTTATGCTTTATAATCTCAGTTACAGAATCATAAATGTCACAATAGCATGAAAGTTGTAATGAAAGATCAAATTGGGTGGAACGTAGGGAATGAGTATGATCGTTCACTAATGAATTGACGGAAAAGACCCTAGTTGGACCATGGCAATACATGAGATATGTGTGCCAGTGTTAGACATGTCTGGGACATGCATCGGCCATATAATGAGAGCTAGTGTAAGATCATGTCTGGGACATGGCTTCTGCATTGAGATGAGTGCTAGTGTAAGACATGTCTGGGACATGCATCGGCCTCGAGATGTTAGCCTGTGTAAGACATGTCTGGGACATGCGTCGGCTACAAGATGTGCTAGTGTAAGACATGTCTGGGACATGCATTGGCACGGTTACATGTGTTAGTGTAAGACCTGTCTGGGACACAACATTGACACAGATGGACAAGAGCTAGTATAAAACCATAGTTGGACTATGGCATCAAGTAAGCGATGTACTCAAAACCGTAAGACGTTCTCCAATTTGATAAATACTGGCAAGTGATTAAGACTAAATGTAGGAACTTGATAAGACATTAATGATAGTTCGAGTAAAGGAAATGAAAATTTGTATTGTGATAAATTCATTGATGTTTGGCTAGTATTCATGTGCAATAAAGTTGCATGTGTTACTACGATATGTGAAAGTGTGTTTATAAAAAGTTAGAAATTTGAAATGTTTGAATCAGATGTGCATGATGCTGTGATGCTGTTAAATGTGTATTTGTGTAAGAAATTCACTAGAGATAAGTTGCATGAGTTTGCAAATGTGAACTAAAAAGTGCAATAATAGAATATTATGGGATTAGTAAGGACAGGATTAATTAGAGGAATGAGGTCAGATTTGCAAAGATGTTTGTGTATGATGGATTCAATTAAGTAAAATTTTAGCTACCTCTCTCTTTTGAGTATTCTGTATTTTCCTCTATCCTTGGGAATATGTATGGTTGTCCATTCCTAGTGAAAATTTTATTGGATGAGATTGTTAGCAATTGTGATATTAGACGGGAAGTTTTGTTAATCCGATTGGTTATGATCAACATTCGTTATATTTTGGAATTCTTTTCTGATGTGCTAGAAAGAAGTTGAAGATGAAAATTCAGGTGAGATCATTCTGATGTTTCTATTGATTATGATTTTATATATATATATGGAAATATATTCTCCCTATTATGATGGAATTCCAGAGCATATGGATGGTAGTTTCCTTATGGTTTTCTCTGAGGGATTTTTCAGATTTTCCTCATTATTTTCTTCTGGATTATGTTCTCAGATTTTTGGTATAGTCTTATATCTTGGAATTTCTTATATTGGTTTTTCTCTCGTTCTTGTTTCGAGAATTATCAAGCTTGGCTTATCTTTACGAGTAATCTTTGACTTGCGATATTAGAATCTGTTATGATTATGCTTCTTGCTCGACTATAAAAGTGCAGGGATTTCAATGTCGAGATTTCTTTAAAATTCTTGGGGTAAAGAATGGTTATTCTGAAAAAGTAAATCTGAGTTATGTGCATCTAAGTTTATTCTCTAGCTCGGGAATAATGTCGCACATTCATTGGTAATTAAACGTGTAGTCAGAAATGAAGGAATTGTATTCTTGAAAGTATGATATGGAAATATATTAGTTGGATTTTTCCTATTCAAGTGATGTGGTTATAAGTATAGTTATCCTGATTAATAAAGAGACTACATCTATGAAGTTGAAATCATTTGATTCATGTTAGTAAAGTTTCTAAATAGTTGATGACCAGGGTATAGAAATGTGGCTATAAGTGGCAAATTAAACTAGTACAGCATGATTCGACTTTCAATTTGGAATTTCAGAGAGGACCTGATTTTTTATTTCTGTAATTATTATTTCCGAGTAAGATATGAGTACTGAGAAACTCTGGGTTATGAAAAAAAATTGAGTACAAAGTTCACAGCAGTATCTTATCTATTTTTCCAAAGGATGTTGAATTGTCTACCAAGTAAAGCCAAATATTGAATGTATTCGAGATTATTACTGTCACTGATGACAGTGGAAAGAAAATGAGAAAGGGGTTATTATGAATTTCGTATTGGGATATCACTTATCTCCTAAAGAAAGGAGGGATGCAAGTAGAATTGTGATAGATTGATGATGAAAGTCCACATGGTTATGGTATGTACAAATATTTTATTCGACAGATGTAACTGAATCATATGTTTTTGAGTTTATAGTTCCTAGAATGTCAGCCTCTAGTGTTTCAAATTAAGTTGAGGTTTAAACCGCAACTATAGAAAGGCTACAAGAAATCCTGAGTATGAGACTGAGTTGATTTGTAATCTTGAGAAAAGAGTGGTAGTAACTTGTGAAAGTTGAAAGCAACTTCTTCTTGTAAGATTTTCGGGGATGAAAATCCCTAAGGGGGAGAATTGTAACAACCCGATTTTGGGCCTAGTCGGAAGTGGTTTCAGAACCACTATTCTGAGGCCGGAGAAAATTATTTTGATATTATTTTATGTGATATAACATGTTTATAAAGGTGCATGAAAATTTTGGTATATTAATTTTAGCGATTTCTAGTTCAATTTCGAAAAATGACTAAATCGCATAAAAGGTAAAAGTTATATTTTAGTACCCAAATGTGTCTAATAGCTAGAGTATTAAAATTGGGAGCCTTTAAAGTGAAATTAGACCCCTATATATTACTTGGTCGGCCATGGGACAAGAAATCTCAAATGGTCAATGTATTTGGAAAGGTGATGTCATATTAGGTGATAAAATGGTACCCTAAGGACTTAGCTTCAACTTTTTCATTTTCTTCCTTCTTATTTGACTACAAATACCAAAAAATAAAAGGGTTTTGAAGCTTTGAACTTTCAGCAAAGAAACTCCCTTGAAAGTAAGTGATTTTAATGTTTTTTCTTGAAGATTTTTACATTTTTGGAACCCCTAAAGCATGAGCTTTCATAAGAGGGGACTATTTTGCAAAATGATTAGGAGTCTAGGGTTTTTCCATGAAAGCATATGTGTTGTTTACTGAGTTTCTGTGGAAGAAAATGAGTCTTGGTAGTGTTATAAACGCTTTTTGTGAAGGAAGATTGCATGAAAACTCCTAAAAGGGGGAAATTTTGCAAAGTAGTATAATAAGTGTAAGTGTATGAAATAGTTGATATTGTGAGTTGCTATAGTTATGAAAATTGTTCATCTAGTCTTAAAGAGTAATGAAATTGAATAAAAATCATTTTACAAGCCTAGGGGCAATTTGGTAATTTTGGCAAAATAGAGGGGCAAAATTGTAAATTTTGCCAAAGTGTGTCAATGGACTAATTTGGTCAGTACATTGTTTTAATTAGCTAAATCTGATGTTTTAGATGTTGAAAAATGCGATTTGGGCTTAGAATGGGGAAAATCAATTTATGGACGATTACGTCTTTTTCACCTTTGTAGTATGGAGGAAGTTCATATGTAAATAATACCATGCTATACATGTATTTAAATGTTATCATCACATGAATTGTACAAATATTAATGTGTATGTGATTAATATAAATATGATGAGACAAAGCCTTGATAAGCGAGGAAAAATCTCGTTTAAACCTTAGGAATAAAATAGGATATGAGTGACATGTCATTAGGAATTATGAGTCTAGATGACTAGCTCGAGAGTGAGCATTTAAATGTCATGAGATATGAGGTAGCTTTAGCTACAGTTGAGGCACGTATGTGCAAAGGTTTATCCGAGTATCCAATTAGTATTCCAAGTGTTCAACGGGTAATCCGAGGAAAGAGTTGATGATGGTCCCAATGAGGTAAGTCATTGGTGAGTATGCACTTGAGTTATGTTACAAGTTGTGCAGGTGTGTACACTAATCCTATGAGAATGCCTTGGTATGTGATGATCTATGATGCATAAATATGTGTTCTTACCATGATGGATGAAATGATGTTGTATTAAATTTGTGAACAATGATCATGAATGAGCAACTTAGCCTTGACAGATTTGAGTTACTGCAGTAGTGTAACTTTGAAAATACACTAAAAATAGTGAAAAATGAGTTATAAGCTTAAAAAATATGGAAATAAAACTTATTGAGTCTAGTTTCTTATAAAATAAACTTCGTAAGAAAAAGAATCTCATATTTTGAGATATTTGAATTTACGTGGGACAGAGTCAGAATGACTTCGAAATCCCCTATTCTGATTTGAGAAAATAATTATAAATTGTAAAAAAAAAAATTTGAGTTATGATTCAGATGGTTAGAATCCTTAATGAGTCTAGTTTCGAGAAAAATAGACGAGAACATTATTCGAGTCCTGTGCTATGAGATAATTGAACTTTAGTGCAGAAGGGTCTGAACTGTCAGGCAGTGAATCAGGGGTAACTTTGTGAAATAAACTGTACTAATTGGCTCTACCAAAAATTTTGGAAATTTTATGGTAGAAAGGTACTTGAGTCTAGTTTCAAGGAAAATAAACGGAACTTAATTTAGAGTTTCGTCGCTTCAGATGTAAGTAATTTAGTGACTATTTCTCAGGAAGACAGCTTGTCGTAAATTTGAGAATATGTTGTAAACATTGATAAAACATATTAATGAATTGCTTATTGTTTTCATACGAAATTACTAAGTATAAAGCTTACCCCCTTTCTTTCCCATGTTCCCTAGGGTTGCCAGGTTAGCTCGGGTTGGAGGCTGTCAGAGATATTATCACACTATCGTGTTAACGCTATTTGCGTTAGTAAATCCTAGTGTTTTTAGTCTATGGCATGTATACGGTTTTAATGTTGAGTATGTGATATTATGATATAGCCAAATGCATTGGCTTGTTCTTAAGGTAGTATATAGTCATGTGAATGGGCCTATGTCGGCTAATGACGTTATGGGCCTATATGATTATTCTTATGCATGTATGTTATTATCTCTTATGATGTGGCTTACAGCATGTATGCCTAGAGATTAAATTGAGATTCATTGATGAGTGAGTAACTGATGCAAGATTGTTAATAATGCCTCATGAATCGTTTGTGGATATGATTATGCATGCCTAGTGATGGACATGAGGACGGAATGGTAGTTATGACAAGTATATGGTAATGATGTGAGTAAATTCTATGATATTTATTGCATAAGAAATTGACATGAGCATAATATGTTTGTAGATGTTTAAGAGCTCATTTATGCCATGTTGTATATTATTGGATAAGTATGTGTACATATGTTGTGAGGGTAACAAATGGCTTGGAAAATAGCCTTGTAATTGTCTACACGGGTAGACACAGGGGAGTGTGTCTAGACCGTGTGTGACACACAGTCTGCCCCTATAGGCGTGTCCCATGGCCGTGTTTTAAAGTCAGTGTTGCACACGGGCTAAGGACACGGGCGTGTCCCAAGTCACATTGGCATGTTTGACTACACGGTTTGTATCCACACAGGCGTGTGGAACCTTAAAGCATGAAATTTTTTTAAGTTTTTCTTAAGTTCTCAGTTTAGTCCTGAACCGCCTCTAATGCATGTTTTGGGCCTTGTGAGCCCGTTTAAGGGACAAAATGCATGTGAAATGAAAAGTTTTAAATTGATCAAAATTTTACGGCACGATTTTTGTGTGATTGGTTGAGTTTAAGTCAAGTAACACCTTGAACCCTGTCCCAGCGTCGGATACACGTGAAGGGTGTTACATTTAGTGGTATCAGAGCATGGTTTAGTCGACTCTGGGACTAACCTAGCGTAAGAGAGTCTAGCTATACATGCCATAGTATTACTCGTGATAGTGTGATATCTCCCGGCCCTAACATGCCCGTATGCCTTTGGCATGCCCATGTCCTCAGGCTGTGTAACTCTCTGTTTATGACATTAGTATGCACATCGAACCACACGGCCGGGCCACATGCCTGTGTCTCCAGACCATGTCCCTCACACGATTTAGACACACGGTCATGTCTCAGCCCGTGTGGCCAACATTTAGGCTATTTTCCAAGCCTTCATGTTACCCATAATCTCTTACAACCTTATGCACATCCTTAACATTTAGTCATGGCATCATTTCAGTGACTAAACACTCTTTATTAAGACACATCCTTAACATTAACATGTCCTCTTACAAGTAATGCATCTACTCATGCAATACCAAGTCTAGACTCTTTATTTCACATTCATAAGACTTGTCATTTTGATGACCACTTTTATTATTATGCTATGGTTACATACTTATTCATCAAGCACTCATGTTCAATCATTATCACGTTGTCTTTATGACGTGCAATTACTATATGGCTATGACCACCTCAGTTGGTCATAGAGCATACATTCAACACACATGCCATATTACTAACCATGCATGGCAAACAAACATAATCACATTATAAGCATTACACATGACATGAATAGCTAGGCTTACAAGCCAAACATCATTATGAGCCACATCTCATGGCCATATACATATAACTCAATAGAAACCAACACATTTGGCCAAAGAAAAATAATACATGTCAATCAACTAGATCCCTATACATGCCACTCACTTGAAATTTCTAATACATGCTTCATTATTCCAAAGGTAGTGACTTGATAGTGTGATGCTGCCTCCGACGATCTCCAACCCCGAGCTAACCTAAAAACACTAAAGGAAAGGAAAGGAAGAGAGTAAGCTTTATAGCTTAGTAAGACCGTACGAAAATAATAAGCAGTTTATCAACTTGCTTCTCATGGTAATACAACCAGATTTGCATTTTTACTCATGTTTCACTCAAGCTGTTTTCTCGAGTCAGAGTTACTAAATTATTTATATCTGGAGCTACGGAACTCCAAATTAAGTTTCGCTAATTTTCCCTGAACTAGACTCACATATCTGCTTACCATAAAATTTTCAGAATTTTTGGTTGGGCCAATTAGTACAGTTTATTCCTTAAAGTTACCCTTTTTCACTGTCTGACAGTTGTGACCCCTCTTCACAAAAAAATTAATTATCTCATAACACGGGACTCAAATGATGTTCCCGTATATTTATCTTGAAAATAGAATCATTAATAATTCCAAGAATATAAATTATAACTCATAACTATTTTTGTAAAATTTTCAATGATTTTCTCAAATTAGAACAGGGGATTTTAAAATCGTTTTGACTATGTCTCACACAATTTCAAATATCTCATAATATTAAATTCTTTTGCTCACACTGTTTCTTCTATGTGTAACTAGACTTAATAAGCTTAAATTTAATATTTTATTCAGTCTCTAATTCACTTTCTACTCTTTTTTTGTATTTTCAAAGTCGGACTACTGCTGCTATCTGAAACTATTTTATTACTATATTTCACTCTTTCATGATTATTTTTAAATGAGCATTTATGTTAATCCATTTCTCCTTTCATATTCATTAGGCCACCAAGTAAAGGAATATACATTTCATGTCTCAATTTAATGTGGCCTCAAAGTCTCACACATAATCAGCAATCACATTTCAACCATCATGGTAAGAATACATATATGTACATCATAAACATAAAATCATAATCACAAGGTCACCATAATTTCATTTTTATAGGAATAACTTATTTATTTGTATCCTTACGAAATGTGCATTGCTTCATGTTTGCAATAGCATTTAAGCTTCGAATACATGCTTGTACCTTTTCAGCATGCTCAGATATTTACCTTATCGCTTTTATTGCAAGCTTTGAACTATCCATTGAACCACTTGTAATGCTAGAGGATAATAGGGAAATCTTACACATATTGATGCCGATGCCATATCCCAGATATGGTCTTACACTGGCTCTTACACATCCATGCCGATGCATGTCCCAGACATGTCTTACACTAGCACATCTCATAGCCGATGCATGTCCCAGACATGTCTTACACCGGCACTTGTCTCAATGCCGATGCCATGTCCCAGACATGGTCTTACACTGGCTTTTAGAATATGGCTGATGCATGTCCCATACATGTCTTACACTGGCTCACATAACAACAATGTCTTGATGCCCGTATCCTAGGTATTTCTAAAAATCCAACCAGGATTTCTCAAAGGTCACATCGTAGCCAAGCTCGTTCGAAGAATTGATCATACAATTCAAAAAGTTCGTCACCATAAGAACTTTCAGTTCATTTCATCATTCTATAATTTTCTCATCTCAATAAGATATCATATTTCATAAATTTCCAATATTTCATAAATACACAAAGTGAAATTGACATATTAAGCTTTTGATTATTTCATAGGGTATAATAATTTCTCATACCCCCTAGCACTAACACATAATCCAATACAATAAAAATAAGGACATTTTCAAGTATAACAATAATAACATTAATAACATGCTTATTAAATCACACAGACTTACCTCGAATGCAAAAACGACAATTTTACCATTAGTCTATAACCTTATATTTTCTCGATTTAAGCCTGAATCTCAATTTCCTTGATCTACCATTTCAAATATAGCCCGTTTAGGACACATTATTCAAATTAACCCAAAATCATATTTTGGAAAATTTATAATTTTTCCCCTAAACTTTGCCAAAATTACACTTTTGCCCCTGGCTCGTAAAATGATTTTTATTCAATTTTCTTACTCTTTAAGCCTAGACGAACCATTTTCATAACTATAACAACTCAATATTTCAATTATTACACACATTTACTCTCTATTTTACAAACTTTATAAAATGATACTTTTAGGTGTTTTCATGCTAACACCTTTCACAAAAGTTGTTTATTACACAACTAAGATTCATTTTCTTCCATAAAAATGCAGCAAACAACATGAATATTCTCATGGTAAAACCCTAGACTTTCAACCATTTTGCAAAATAGTCCCTTCATTAGCTAGATTAAGCTACAAGGGTTCCAAAAGTACAAAAATTATAAAAAATAAGCATCTAAATCACTTACTTGCAAAGAATATAAGTGGCTGATATTTTGAGCTTTCCAAACCCCTTCCTTGCTGCCATTTTCGGTGGAAGAAGAAAAAAAAGATGAAAGGATGACAACTTTCTCTCTTTTTTTTTATTACCAAAAAAAGTCACCTCACTTTGACTTTTCAACTCCTATTTGTCTCTATGACCAGCCAAGCTTGTGAAAGGGGTCTATTTGCACTTTAAACACCCTTAATTATGGGTCTCTAGCAATTTGACACCTTTGACTATTAATATAAAACTTTTTCCCTTTATGCGATTTAGTCATTTTTCGCGATTAAGCACTCAAACGCCAAAAATAATTCACCAAAATTTTCATGAACTTATATAATCATGCTATAACACATAAAATAATATTAAAATAATTTTTTGACCTCAAATTTTTTGTTCCGAAACCACTGTTCCGACTAAGCCCTATTTCGAGATGTTACCAAAATAAACTTATCTACACATACCAGAACATCCTCGATCTTTCCTTTTGGGTGTGCCAAAGATTGACTAGCTAGTTGAAGTGTCATAGTTGTTGGTCAAACATCACCAATCCCCAACATCTTAAAAATAGACATTGTCATGAAGTAGGTGCTCACTCCTAGATCGCATAGAGCTTTACCACAGTAAGATTTTCCAATGTTATAAGGTAGAGTAAAACTTCTGGGGTCCTTCATTTTTAGAAGTAGCTTGTTCTATAAGAACGCACTGCACTCCTTTATTTATGCTACAGTCTCGAGCTCGTCAAGCCTCTTCTTCTTGGATAGAATGTCCTTCATGAACTTGACATAATTGGGCATTTATTCTAAGGCTTCTACCAATCAGATATTGATGTGAAGTTGCTTAAGAACATCCAAAAACTTCTTAAACTGCACCTCCTATTTCTGTTGCATAAGTCTTTGTAGATACGAGTGTGTTGGAACCTTAGCTTAGATCAAAAAACTTTTCCGAGGCATTGTATTTGCATCTAACGAAGGGTTTAGCTTATCAAAATTCACTAGTTTAGATTTTACCTATTTAGAATTTTCATCAACTGGCTTTTCTGGTGTAGGAATTTCAACTATTGGTTGATTTTCCTTTTCCTTGGCAGGTTCATCTTCAACCTCAACTACCTTGGGCTCCGAAGTTCTTCCCTTCGTAAAACAAATGCTTTGCAGTGTTCCTTACCCGTATTCCTTAGATTTTCCGTGTCACTTGGTGAGGCTCCTAGTGGTCTATTAAAAAGCTCCGTAGCTAACAGACCTACTTAGTTCTCTAATTTTTTTAGTCCTGTTGATTGACTCTGGATTAATGCATCATTCTTAGCCATGTATGCCTTCAAAAAATACTCCAAACTGTTAGACAGTTCAACTTATGGTGGTTTCTAAACTTGTTGATTGAACCCAAGCGGTTGATTTGATCTATGATGCATGTAGTTGTTGTTCGATCCATCTCTTTGGTTACTCCAAAATAAGTTTAGATGGTTTCACCATGAAGGGTTATAGAAATTGGATTGTGGTCCTTGTCCACTTCTATTCTGGATTTGGTTTCCTACATAATAAATAGACTCGGGATTTCCTGGACAATTTTCAGATGAATGTCTATCCTCATAGTATATGCAGGACATATTGTCGAATTGACTTGGTGGTTGGGCTGCAACTTCATTAAAACCATTAGTAGTAAACTATTTCAACATTGAAGAGATAGAAGATACCTGAGCTGAGAGTGAAGTAAGGGCATCTACTTCATGCACTCCTACTACTTGTCTTCCTAAAGCTACTCGATTTGTTGGCCACTGGTAGTTGTTATTGGCTATTCTCTTGATGATTTTGTAAGCCTCATTATAAGACCTAGAAAGGAAAGCACCATTTTCAAAAGCATTTACCACTATCCTAGTGTGTGCATTGAGACCATTATAAAATGTCTCCAACTAAATGTAATGTGGAATCCCATGGTGAAGGCATTTACATAGTAGCTCTTTAAATCTTTCCCATGCCTTGTATAAGGATTCGTCACTCATTTTCTAAAAAATGGTAATCTCATTCTACAACTTAGCATTTTCACTAGGTGGGAAATACTTGCTATGTAGAAATTAAGCTTGGTGGCAATGAATTACGCCATGCTCGTGCTTTATCTCGCAACGAGTATGGAAACAACTTCAATCTTAATGTGTCCTCAGTTACACCGGCTATCCTGAAGGAATCGCTTACCTTTATGAATAGTCAAAGGTGAAGGTGTGGATCTTTTGTGGGCATTCCACTAAACTGGCCCTCTGTTTGAAGCATCTTGAACATTACATGTTTCAATTCAAATTGTGGTGCCTCGATCTCTGGTCTCCTAATTCCTAAATTTAGCTCATTAAAAAATGGCACAGCATATTGCCTTATAGCTTGATCCCTATCATTAGCAATAATGATTGGATTACAAGCATTAACAACTCTATTCCCTTGAACTCCACTTTGATTTTCAAGGTCTATTTCTATAACTTGTCTTTGGGCTAGTCTTTCTCGTCTCTTTTGTCTAAATTTTTAATTAATTTTAGGGTTTATAGGGAGTAAATTGATGATTCAATCTATGCTCATAAACATCTGGAAAGAAATTAAAAAACTAAAATTAAATAATTAAATAAAAATAAAAAAACCAAATTGCAAGAAATAATTTCACAAATAATGATTAAATTAATAGTCCCCGGTAACAACGCCAAAAACTTGGTTTGCGATAAAATGTGCAAGTATACACAGTCGTTATCAAGTAATAAGAAAGTAAAAAGTGTATCGTCTCCACATGAACTGTGTTTAAATCACAAATTGTAAAATTAATAGTTACAAATTGGTTAAAGAAACACAATCTTTTTGAAGTGATGGATGTTAGAATTAAATTAATGCAAATGAATTAACCTAAATGCAATGCAATGAAATAAGATGCAATGGGATGGTTTAGCATCAAATCATAAGTTTTAACAACAATAACATGAATAAGTTAGAACAATTACAACACTTGACTTAATTCATTTTTTATCATGTTTAACAATTTTCCAGAAAACAACCCATGCCAACTCGATCATTCATTAACTTGGAATCTCATATAAGTTATTTCGAAGTCTTATACTTAGAAAAACATTTATATTTCTATGTCCATATTTAACTAAGGATTCCTTAGAATTTACGTGAAGAATCAGGGACGGGTTAGGTTTGTAACAATTAAATCACATAAATCTAAAGTTATGCAAGGTAATAGTGTTCTTTCAAATTATTATGTACCTTTAATTTATTCTAGGTCGAATATAAATTTAGCATACACCTACCAATTATTGTGTCTAATAATCACCATCTGATTATGATTAAGCAATTAATTCTAAAGCATCCAAACATATTTTAATGCATTAATAACATGAATGATTTTAATTGGAAGTATGAACAATTGAGACATAGAACAACAACATGAATCAAATGAGTTCAATCAAATCATTGCAATTATTCTTGCTAAAACAAATTAAGTCATCGTTATTAATGGAAAAACAATTAAACAATTTGAAAACATCTTTAAAACTAAGAACAAATTAAAGATAAAGGAAGAAGAAACTCTATGATGAGTTCAACGATTCCCTGAAGACTAATCGTAGTGGCTTTCTCCAGTTCTTGCGGTTGTTCCTTCGTAAATTGCTCTTTCTTGTTGTTGTAGAACCCTTGGAAGATGGTATTTATACCCTCTAATTCATTTCCAACAGTTGTGGTTGTTGGAAAGATGAATAGAACCATTGGGGATGAAAATACCAGATCATTAAATTCACCTACAACAAAAGGTATCGATACTTTTTCTAGGAGTATCAATACTATTAGCATTTGATGCCTAATTCAGAGACTAGTAAAGATAGTTTACAACGAAACCAAAGATAATTTATCAATACATGGTAAAAGGTATGTATAACGTTTGAAAAGGTATCAATACTTTTTGTAATTGATTAAAAACAGAATGTCAATTTAATATCGATTTTGGAATGGGTCGATATCTTGAAAACTATTTATACTAGGCCAAAAAGTATCGACACTTTTTGGCCTAGAGCAATATTGATTTGTTTTAAAATTGTTTTTACTTGATTGAAAATGTTTAACTCAATTGAAACCATTTTAACTTGATTTTATTATTTTGTAATTTTGTTCAATTTGAACTTTTATTCAAAAATATTTTAATTTGTTATATCAAAACATATTATCAAATAAAGCTAGGTATAACTATTTAGGTATTAATTTGATAGATTTTAAGTTGAAGAAGGACTACATTGTACAGTCAATTGATTGTTTTTTCAATAGGGAATAAAATGCACAAATTTTAAAATTTTTGGTAGAAATGAGAAACAGTAGGTCTCATAAGGACTCTAGCGAAATCAAACTATTTTTAGCGTTAAAATGAAAGTTATTTTAGTCCAAATTTTAGGGGCTAAATTGAATTAAATGCAAAAGTTCCTAAAATTAGCAATTGAATGTGAAATTGTTTGTGTATTGATAATTTTGCATGTTTGTCTTAATCCGTAGCTAACGTCAACTCGGATTCCTCAAAAAAAAAAAGGAAAAGAAAAAGTCATTAACAAATAGCTAGGAGTTTATGGTTTGCGTTTCTATAATCCGAACTACTTCTTAATTGCTGCATATTGACTTGTTTGTGCATGGTAAGAACATACGGTGAGACACTTTGTTATAGTGAGTTGTATTAGATTGATTTGAATTGAATAATGTTCATGAGGACTTAATTGAATAAATGTGAAAAATGTGTATGTTTATATAAATGTGAAATTGAATATATATTGAGATGATTTATGCTACCATATGCATAAATAAATGAATTCATGATGAAAATACATATGAATTGAGATATTGGTTGATAATGAAATGAGTAATGAATATCCTATTAACTGTTTGAATAGAGTCAGATATAGTTAGCAAGCCATAGGTTAGGAAGAGTTTAGGGTTACTTCGACTAAGAGTTGATAAGGCATTAGCTGTCAAATTGCTTCGGTTATACGATGAGCCACTAGGTGTCAAACTAATTAATAAGTGCTAGGCGCAACTATTTGCTTCAAATTTATTCGATGAAGCATTAGGCAGCAAATTGGTGTTTTGGTTAGATCTATGTATCCGTCTGAGTCGTGTTAATAGGGAGATAAATGGTAAAAACAATATATAACACCCACACCCGAACCCTATGCCGGGACGAGATACGAGGTGTTACCACACTTAATCACATGCATACAATCATATCGATGTCATTAAGACTCGATCAAATTTAAAACTTTTTTGAACTTTGTTTAAACTCCTTAATATGGGCCTATAAGGCCCTAAACTTCCATTGGAAACCATTCGGGACCAACCCAGGTCCTTTAACTAACTTTAGAAAAATAACTCTTGAAATAGGGCATACGCCCGTGTGAAAGGGCAACACGCTTGTGCTGATGGCCCGTGTGACACACACACGGCCTAAGCATCAAGGCACACGCCCATGTCCCTTTCCTGTGTGAATTAAATTCTAAATTTTAACCTACAGGGGTTTCCACATGGCCTGAAACATGCCCTTGTATATAGCCCATGTCCCTCACACGGCATGACACGCTTTTGTCTAAAAACCTTGACATTTTGTTTCTGACGTTAGCATCAAATTTAGGGCACACGGCCAAGGCACAAGCCCGTGGCCAGAGGCCGTGTACTTCACATAGTTGAGACACATGGCCTTGTCTCTACCCGTGTTTTTACTACCATGCATACTGACTTGCAAATTTTTACGTACAGGGGACACACGGCTGAACAACACACCCATGGGGCTGACCATGTGTCACACACGGCCTAGACACATGCCCGTGTGCCTACCCGTGTGGACAATATAAAGCTATCTACCATGCCTTTGCCACCCTCAAACACAATCTAACATCAACCAACATATAAAGTCTAACTTAAAAAGATTTCTCAACCAAACAACTATAGCTAAGGCTTATATACATTTCTTATAGTCAACCATAACAACAATTTCACATTCATGAAAGACTATCTTGCATTCATATATATAAGCTTTCAATATTAGCCATTTTCCATGGCCTTATACAAAATGAATCAAATGCTAAAGTAAGCCAACACATTTGGCCGATTAACAATGACATAAAACTCAAAAGTCAGGGTCCTATACATGTAATAATCAAAATAAAAGATCAAACTATACCAAGTGCTTCGGATGATACAGTGACTGGCTTCTCCGACGTAGGCAATAATAGGTTAAGCATAAAGCTTAGTAAGTCACATGCAAATAGATATAACAACAACTTTACCATTCATCATCATGCTCATACTAAAAAAGTAGGCATAAGCACAACTTACTCATCACTATCCAATTCAATTCACATAGCATATATTAAGCTCACATCTCATACATTTCAATTAGGTACCGGTACCACTCACACCATGGTTATACTTTGGTCGTTTAACTTAAATTGTAACTCTCACTGTTGAACCAGTTGGAATGCTATCGGATCTTCACTAAGCCTCAAACATAGGGTATAATGCTGATGCCATGTCCTAGACATGGTCTTACACTAACTACCAAAATCGAGGCTGATGCCATGTCCCAGGCATGGTCTTACACTAGCTCTCACATATTCGTGCCGATGCCATATCCCAGATATGGTCTTACACTGGCACCTCTATACGTGTCGATGTGATGTCCCAGACATGGTCTTACACTGACACATCTCATAGCCGAAGCATGTCCTAGACATGTCTTACACTGGTTTACATCTCGAGGCCGATGCATGTCCAGACATGTCTTACACTAGCTCTCGTCCCAATGTCGATGCCATGTCCCAGACATGTCTTACACTGGCACACAAATAACCCGAATGTCATGGCATAAATATCCAATTTATTTCCTAAGGTTCAAACGAGAGTTCTACCATCTCTGTATTCATCATACATAATCATTTCCACAAACAAGAAATTTATGCTATATCAATTCAAACACATATAATAACAATGTAGTTTTATTATTTACATACAACTTACCTCGGTACTCAAAATGTGGCGACTAGTTCAGCTTAGTCCACTTGTTTTGCTTTTCCTCGGTCTAGGCCCGAATTTTGTTATTCTTGATCTAAAATGATAGAAATTTATTCATTTCATCAGCATATTAATCTAGACACTCGAAAATTCATAATTGGGCAAAATGACCTTTTGGCCCTAGACTTTCACAAAATGACCATTTTACCCCTAGGTCTGAAAATTGATTTTATCACATTTTCTCACTAACCAAGCCTAGAAAAGTAGTTTTTATACTAGAAGTAGCCCACTATTCTCATTATTTCACACGTTTATCACCTATTTTACAACTTATGCAAAATGGTCCTTAGTTAGGGTTTCCATGAAAACTACTTCACAAAAGTTGTTTATTTCACAACCATGATTCTTTTCTTCCATAAAATTTCAGAAAATAACATGAACACTCTCATGGTAAAACCCTAGACTTTCAACCATTTTGCAGAATAGTCCCCTTATTTGAAAGCTCATGCTACAAGGGTTCTAAAAGTACAAAAATCATCAAGAAAAACCATTAAGATCACTTACTTGTAGAGAGACTAAGTGGCTGAAATTTCAAGCTTGAAAAACCCTTCTAATGGTTGTTATTTTTGGTGGAAATATGGAGAAGAAAGATGACCCCTTTGATTTTATTTTAATATTCAATTTGCTAATGTCATCAATTACCAAACCTAGTCATCTTTTGACTTTTTGACTCCTTATGTCTCTATGGCTGGCTAGTTTGTCTTTTAAGGGTCTAATTTCCCTTTAAAGACCCCCCAATTTAGGTTCTCTAGCTATTTGACACCCTTAGCTATCAAAATAGGATTTTTTCACTGTATTTGATTTTTTCATTTTTCACAATTAAGCATGAATCGCTAAAAATAATTCACCAAAATTTTCATACCCTCATATAATCATGCCACAACACATCAAATAATATTAAAAATAATTTCTGCACCCTCAAATTAGTGGTCCCCAAACCACTGTTCCAACTGGACCCAAAATCGGGATGCTACAAATCTCCCCCCTTTGGGATTTTGGTCCTCGAAAATCTTACCAGTGAATAGATCCGGGTATTGGTCTCTCATGGTCTTCTTGGGTTCCCATATGGCTTCTTCGACTCCATGTCTATGCCATAATACTTTAACAAGTGCAATACTCTTATTCCTCAATTGTTTTATTTCCGGAGCCAAAATCTTAATCGGCTCTTCGCCAAAAGTCATGTCCGAGCTAATCTCAACCTCTGTCGGCGAGATCAAATGCGAAGGGTCCGAACGGTAGCGACGTAACATAGACACATGGAATACATTGTCTATCTTTTCTAACTCTGATGGCAACGCTAATCAGAGTGGTACCGATCCAATTCTCTCAGTCACCTCATAAGGTCCAATAAACCGTGGACTTAATTTTCCTTTCCTTCCGAATCGGAGAACCTTCTTCCATGGGGATACTTTCAAAAACACTTTATCCTTGACTTGAAACTCGATCTCTTTTCATTTCAAATTCGCGTAGGATTTCTATCTATCCGAAGCAGTCTTCAAACAGTCACAAATCACCTTAACTTTCTCTTTGGTCTCTTTAATTAAGTCAACCCCGTGTATCTGATTCTCTCTCAGCTTGGTCCAATACTAGGGTGTTCGACACTTACGCCCATACAAAGCCTCATAAGAAACCATTTTCAAACTTGACTGATAACTATTGTTGTAGGCGAATTCGACTAGCGGTAAATACTTTTCCCAACTACCTTGAAACTCGAGAACACAACACTGCAACATGTTTTCTAATGTCTGAATCACCCTTTCTGATTAGCCGTCAATTTGGGGGTGAAAAACCGTGCTAAAATTCAGTTTCGTCCCCAATGCCTTTTGCAACTTCCTCCAAAATCGTGAGGTAAACCTCGAATCTCTATCTGAAATAATCGACAAGGGCACTCCATGAAGTCTCACGATCTTAGAAACATATAGATCAGCCAATTTCTCAAGAAATAGTCAGTACGCACTGGCATAAAATATGCCAACTTAGTAAGTCTATCAACAACTACCTAAACTGAATCCTTTTTCCTTGGTGTCAAAGACAACCCTGACACAAAATCCATGGTTACTTGATTTCACTTCCACTTTGGAACCATCACAGTAAACCTGAGGGTAGTTGGTGTTCCGCCTTCACTTGTTGACAAACTAGACACTTAGAAACAAACTCAGAAATGTCTCTTTTCATCCCCGACCACCAGTACTTTTTCTTCAAGTCATTATACATTTTTACGCTACCCGGATGGATAGACAAGCAACTACTATGTGCCCCTCGTAAAATCCTCTGAATAAGCTTATTATCCTTAGGTACACAAACTTTGTCTTGGTACATCAAGCATCCGTCGGTACTAATTTGAAAATCTGATTCAACACCTGACTCATACTGAGTTCTCTTGGCTTGCAATTCACCGTCGTTATTCTGAGCTTTACAAATTTCTTGGAGAAACATCGGTCTAACCTTTAATTCTGCTAGAACCGAACCATCCTCTGAAAAGGTCAATTGGTCATTCATTGCTCTGAAAGCAAATAAGGATTTTCTACTCAATGCATCAGTGGCCACGTTTGCCTTTCCCAGATGGTAGTCGATAATCAACTCATAATCCTTTATCAACTCTAACCACCGCCGTTGCCGTAAATTCAGCTCCCTTTGAGTCATCAATTACTTTAGACTCTTATGGTCAGTAAATACTCAGCATCTCTCGCCATACAAATGGTACCTCCAAATTTTCAACGCAAACATAATGGCGGCCAACTCTAAATCGTGGTTTAGCTATCTCGAGGCATAGGCTATTACCTTGCCTTCTTGCATAAGCATGCACCCCAATCTATTCAAGGAGGCGTTGCTATACACCACGAATTCTTTGCGTGATTCCAGTTATACTAAAACTGAAGCTTCAGTCAACAAAGCCTTTAATTTCTCAAAACTCTGTTGGCATTTCTCTGACCATTCGAACTTGACATCCTTTTGTAACAACCATGTCATCGGAGTGGCTATCATAGAGAATCCATTCACAAATCTTCTATAGTATACAGCCAAACCCAAAAAGCTTCGAACCTTTATCTCATTCCTCGACAGTTTCCACTCAACGATAGCTGAGATCTTACTCGGGTCAACTCTAATCCCGTCACCCGACACAATGTGTCCCAAGAATCTAACCTCTTGTAACCAAAATTCACTCTTAGTGAACTTGGCGTATAACTGCTTATCTTTCAAGGTTTGTAGAACCATTCTCAAATACTCCCCGTGTTCACTCTCATCACGTGAGTAAATTAGTATGTCGACGATAAGGACGACTACGAACTTATCTAAGTACGGTCGAAAATTACTGTTCATTAAGTCTATAAAAATTGCTGGGGCATTTGTTAAGCGAAAGGGCATGACAAGGAACTCATAGTGGCCATACCTCGTCCAGAAAGCAGTTTTTGGTACATCTTGCTCCTTAACCCTTAACTTGTAGTAGCTTGACCTTAAATCTATCTTAGAAAACACGGTGGCTTTCTTTAACTAATTGAACAAATTATCGATTCTTGGTAAGGGATACTTGTTCTCAACAGTCACCTTGTTGAGCTATCTGTAATATGTACATAACCTCATCGACCCGTCTTTCTTCTTCACAAAAAGTACCAGAGCACCCCATAGGGAAAAACTCAGTCGTGCAAAACCCTTGTTAGTTAACTCTTGCAGTTGAACTTTCAACTGCTTCAACTCTGTAGGAGCCATCCTATACGGAGTAATCGAGATGGGTGCTGTACCAGGGACTAACTTTATTCCAAACTCAACTTCCCTAACTGGAGGCAATTCGAGTAATTCTTCTGGAAACACGTCCATAAACTCACATACCACTGGTACCGATTCAATCTTTGACTCAGACATTTGAGTATTTAGCACAAAAACGAGATAAGTTTCACACCTTTCTCTCAAATATCTCTCCGCAGTCATAGACAATATTACTACAAGTGAGTCATCTGATTCATCTGGTTCAACTCGAATAACGTTCCCGTCTTCACATTTCAACTCAATAGATTTCCTTCCACAGTTCACAACAACACTATGAGAAGTTAACCAATCCATTCCATGGATTACATCGAATTCATCAAATGTAAATAACATGAGGTTAGCCGAAAAACTTTGACCATTAATTGTCAAAGGACAATTCTTACATACTTGATCAACTAACACATGCTTGCCTAATGGGTTAGACACTTTTACTACAAATTCAATAGGTTCAACTAACATGTCCATACTGGGTACCAATTTCAAGTAGACATAAGAATGGGTAGACCCTGGATCAATTAAAGCAACAACAGAAATATCATGAAGAGAAAAAGTAACCGTAATCACATTTGGTGAAGATGCCTCTTCGCAAGTGCGAATGGCATAATTCCTTGCAGACGCTCAGCCCTCGGACCTCACAGCTGTATCTCTAGGAGCACCTCTGCTGCTAGCCCCATTGCCCAGGTTCTTTTGTGGTCTACCCCTCGAAGGAGCATTACTCGCTCTCTCATCCTGTTTTTTCTCTTTGTCGTCTAATTTTGGGCAGTTCTGGATGAAGTGGTCTAGTGATTCACATTTGAAACAACCTCTTTCATTCCCTCGGCACTCGCTGAAATGACGCCTACCACATTGTGAACACTCTGGCCTATTTGGTTGAGCACTACCAAAACTTGCGATAGAAGTGGTTTGAGCTTTAGACGCCGTGTGCTGCTTGTTCTTGCTCTTGCTCGAGAACCCTACTGACACGTTTGATCGGGTAGGAAACTCTCTTGATCTCTTAGATGAGGTTTGCTGTTATTTCTTTATCTTTCTTTTCTTTGATCCTCAGGACTTGATGTCAACTTGTCTCTTCTCTTTGGCCAATTCCTCGGCATTACATGCTCTCTCCATGAGCACAACGAATTTCCTCAATTCTAAGATACCAAGTAATAGACGAATATCTTCGTTCAAACCATCTTCAAACCTCTTGCACATGATAGCTTCTGTAGATATTCACTCACGTGCACATTTACTAAGTCTCACAAACTCATGCTCGTACTCTGTTATAGTCCTACGACCTTGCTTTAGCTCTAAAAATTCTTTCCTTATTTGGTCCATAAACCTTTGGCTAATATACTTCTTTCAGAACTATTCCAGGAAGAATTCCCAAGTTATCCTCTCTCTTGGTGCAACAGACAAGAAAGTATTCCACCATTGGTAGGCCTAGTCTTGTAGGAATGACACTGTACAGTTCACACACCCTTAAGCGTGCACGATAGCCCATCAAATACCCTAATGGTATTTTCTAGCCAAAACTCAACTCTCTTCAGGTCATCATCAATATTTGCCTGAAATTCCTCGGCCCATTGTTTACGGATTCTGTCCACTAGAGGTTTCTCTCTCCTAGCCTTCTCTGCTCCTTGAGGAGCTATATGAACGGGTAGAGGAATTGGAAGAGGTAGGGGAGGTGGAGTATTCAAATTCGTACGAATGAACTCTGAATACCACATGTCCATCATGTGGAGGTAAACGTCTCTAGCTCCTCTGTATTGACTCATTCTCACGGGCCCACTATCTACTGGCGTGGTCTCTTCAACAGGAGCCGGCGCATTACTTTCCACGTCATCCGCCGTAGCTATGTCAGGATCCATTTACTATATATAAAAGCACAATTTTTCTCGTCAGGATCGTCACACTATCAACATACAATTATGGCATGTATAGCTAGACTCGTACTCATACTAGGTTAGTCCTAGAACCGACTAAATCGTAGCTCTTATACCACTAAATTTAACACCCCACACCCAAGCCCTTTGCCAGGAAGGGATACGAGGTGTTAACATACTAAATCACATGCATACAATCATATCAATGTCATTAAGACTCGATCAAATATAAAACTTTTTCAAACTTTGTTTAAACTCATTAATATGGGCTTACAAGGCCCTAAACATCCATTAGAAACCATTCGGGACCAATTCGAGTCCTTTAACTAATTTTAGAAAAATAACTTTTGAAATAGGGCACACGCCTGCGTGAAAGGGCAACACGCCCGCGTGGTCATTATAACACGGCGTGCTGATGGCCCGTGTGACACACACACGGCCTAAGCATCAAGGGACACACCCGTGTCTCTTGCCTGTGTGAATTAAATTCTAAATTCAAACCTACAGGGGTTTTCACATGGCCTGACACATGCCCTTGTATATAGCCCATGTCCCTCACACGGCCATGACACGCCTTTGTCTAAAAACCTTGACATTTTGTTTCTGACGTCAGCATCAAATTTAGGGCACACGGCCAGGGCACATGCCTGTGGCCAGAGGCCGTGTCCTCCACACGACTGACACACACGACCTTCTCTCCACCCGTGTTTTTACTACCATGCATACTGACTTGCAAATTTTTACGTACAGGGGACACACTGCTGAACAACACACCCATGGGGCTGATCATGTGTCACACACGGCCTAGATACATGCCCGTGTGTCTAATCGTGTGGACAATATAAGGCTATCTACCAAGCCTTTGCCACCGTCAAACACAATCTAACATCAACCAACATATCAAAGTTGAACTTAAAAAGATTTCTCAACCAAACAACTATAGCTAAAGCCTATATACATTTATTATATTCAACCATAACAACAATTTCACATTCATGAAAGATTATCTTGCATTCATATATATAAGCTTTCAATATTAGCCATTTTCCATGGCCTTATACAAAATGAATCAAATGCTAAAGTAAGCCAACACATTTGGCCGATTAACAATGACACAAAACTCAAAAGTCAGGGTCCTATACATGCCATAATCAAAATAAAAGATCTAATTATACCGAGTGCTTTGGTACAACGGACAAGAAAGTATTCCACCATTGGTAGGCCAAGTCTCGTAGGAGTGACACTGTACAGTTCACACACCCTCAAGCCTGCACGATAGCTCATCAAATACCCTAATGTATTTTCTAGCCAAAACTCTACTCTCTTCGGGTCATCATCAATATTCGCCCGAAATTCCTCAGCTCCTTGTTTACGGATTCTGTCCAATAGAGGTTTTTCTCTTCTAGCCATCTCTACTCCTTGAGGAGCTATATGAACGGGTTGAGGAATTGGGGGAGGTAGGGGAGGTGGAGTATTCAAATTCCCATGAATGAACTCTGAATACCACATGTCCATCATGTGGAGGTAAGCGTCTCTAGCTCCTCCGCACTGACTCATTGTCACGGGCCCACTATCTACTAGCGTGGTTCCTTTAGTGAGAGCCAGCGCATCACTTTCCATGTCATCCGTCGTAGCTTCTTCAGGATCCATTTACTATATATAAAAACACAATTTTTCTCGTCAAGATCGTCACACTATCAATATACAATTATGGCATGTATAGCTAGACTCGTACTCATGCTAGGTTAGTCCTAGAACCGACTAAACCATAGCTCTGATACCACTAAATGTAACAACCCACACCAGAGCCCTTTGCCAAGACTAGATACGAGGCGTTACCACACTAAATCACATGCATACAATCATATCGATGTCATTAAGACTCGATCAGATATAAAACTTTTTCAAAATTTGTTTAAACTCCTTAATATGGGCTTACGAGGCCCTAAACATCCATTGGAAACCATTTGGGACCAACCCGGGTCTTTTAACTGACTTTAGAAAAATAACTCTTGAAATAGGGCACACGCCCGTGTGAAAGGGCAACACGCCCGCGTGGTCATTATAACACGGTTGTGCTGATGGCCCCTGTGACACACACACGGCCTAAGCATCTAGGACACGTCCGTGTCCCTTGCTCCTGTGAATTAAATTTTAAATTCGAACCTCAGGGGTTTTCACACAGCCTGGCACACGCCTGTGTATATAGCCCTGTCCCTCACACGGCCATGACACGCCCATGTCCTAGCCCGTGTCTAAAAACCTTGCATTCTGTTTCTAACATCAGCATCCAATTTAGGGCACACGGCCAAGGCACACGCCCATGGCCAGAGGCCGTGCCCTCCACATGGCTGAGACACACGGCCATGTCTCTGCTCGTGTTTTTATTACCATGCATACTAACTTGCAAAATTTGACGTGCACGGGACACACGGTTGAACAACACGCTCATAGGGCTGACCGTGTGTCACACACGGCCTAGACACATGCCCGTGGGTCTACCTGTGTGGACAATATAAGGCTATCTACCAAGCCTTTGCCACTCTCAAACACAATCTAACATCAACCAACATATGAAAGTCTAACTTAATAAGATTTCTCAACTAAACAACCATAGCTAAGGCCTATATATATTTCGTATATTCAACCATGCCAACAATTTCACATTCATGAATGGCTATCTTGCATTCATATATATAAGTTTTCAATATTAGCCATTTCCATGGCCTTATACAAAATGAATCAAATGCTAAAGTAAGCCAACACATTTGGCTAATTAACAATGACACAAAACTCAAAAGTCAGGGTCCTATACATGCCATAATCAAAATAAAAGATCTAACTATACCATGTCCTTCAGATGATACTGTGACTGACTTCTCTGATGTAGGCAATGATCCTCAAGCTACTTTGGTGACATTATAAGAAAATGGAAAGGGAATAGGGTAAGCATAAAGCTTAGTAAGTCGCACGCAAATAGATATAACAACTTTACCATTCATCATCATGCTCAAAATAAAAAAGTAGGCATAAGCACAACTTACTCATCACTATCCAATTCAATTCACATAGCATATATTGAGCTCACATCTCATACATTTCAATTAGGTATCTGTACCACTCACAACATGGTTATACTTTTCTCGTCTAACTTCAACTGTATCTCTCACCGTTAAACTGTTTGGAATGTTATCAGATTTTCACTAAGCCTCAAACATAGGGTATAATGCTGATGCCATGTCCCAGACATGGTCTTACATTAGCTCATCCATCAAGTCGATGCCATGTCCCAGACATGGTCTTACATTAACTATCGAAATCGAGGCCGATGCCATGTTCCAGACATGGTCTTACACTAGCTCTCACATATCTATGCTGATGCCATGTCCTAGACATGGTCTTACACTGGCACATCTCGTAGCCGATGCATGTCCCAAACATGTCTTACACTGGCTCTCATAATGTGGTCGATACATGTCCCAGACATGTCTTACACTGGTACATAAATAACCCAAATGTCAAGGCATGAATATCTGATTTATTTCCAAAGGTTCAAACGGGATTTCTACCATCTCAATATTCATCACAGATAATCATTTCCAAAAACAAGAAATTTATGCTATTTCAATTCAAACACATATAAATAACAATGTAGTTGTATTATTTACATACAACTTACCTCGGTACTCAAAATTTGGCGACTAGTTCGGCTTAGTCCACTTGTTTTGCTTTTCCCCGGTCAGATTTTGTAATTCTTGATCTAAAATGATAGAAATTCCAGCATATTAATCTAGACACTTGAAAATTCATAATTGGGCAAATTGACCATTTTGCCCCTAGAATTTCACAAAATGAAAATTTTACCCCAAGGTCCGAAAATCAATTTTTATCACATTTTATCACTAACCAAGCCTAGCCAAAATACTTTTTATACTAGAAGCAGCCCACTATTCTCATTATTTCACACATTTATCACCTATTTTACAACTTATGCAAAATGGTTCTTAGTTAGGGTTTTCATGAAACTACTTCACAAAAGTTGTTTATTTCACAACCATGATTCTTTTCTTCCATAAAATTTCAGAAAAAACTTGAACACTCTCATGGTAAAACCTTAGACTTTCAACCATTTTGCAGAATAGTCCCCTTATTTGAAAGCTCATGCTACAAGGGTTCTAAAAGTACAAAAATCATCAAGAAAAACCATCAAGATCACTTACTTGTAGAGAGACTAAGTGGATGAAATTTCAAGCTTCAAAAACCCCTCTAATGGCTGCTATTTTTGGTGGAAAAATGGAGAAGAAAGATGACCCCTTTTATTTTATTTTGATATTCAATTTGCTAATGTCATCAATTACCAACCCTAGTCATCTTTTGACTTTTTGACTCCTCATGTCTCTATGGCCGGCTTGTTTGTCTTTTAATGGTCAAATTTCCCTTTAAAGACCCCCAATTTAGGTTCTCTAGCTATTTTACATCCTTATCTATCAAAATAGGACTTTTGCACTTTATGCGATTTAGTCTTTTTCCATAATTAAGCATGAAATTGCTAAAATTAATTCACCAAAATTTTCATACTCTCATATAATCATGCAACAACACATAAAATAATATTAAAAATAATTTCTCCATCCTCGGTTTAGTGGTCCCAAAACCATTGTTCCGACTGGACCCAAAATCGAGCTGCTACACAATATATTGATAATTGAATTGATGTTGATGAAAATTCTTTCAATCCATGAGATTGAAAAATCTATATGAGATGTGATATTTGATATTGAAATGGCAAATAGATAAGACATGGAAGTGAAATGTGAAATAGAATATTCATTTGTTAAATGAGTTGAAACATCGATAGTGTTGTTCATTGAATACATGAAATTGGAATATGAAATGGAAAGTGCTACCTTATGACTTAAGATATCAAAGGATATGTGAAGTGAATTTTCTATGTCTTTATATTAGTAAATTATGTTATATTTGAATAAAGAATATGTGAATTGGTATAATTGACATGTTAATTGTATACCATCCATTATTCATAACTTATGCAAGTTAAATGACTTTGTTATATTTTAATGTTCAGATTATAGAAATACCACTGTTACACTCATCATATGGCTTTGTTTTCTTTGTGCATGTTATGTTCTCTTTTTTTTCGATCATCAACTTCAACATTTAGTGGTAATCTCATACTCAAGTGTTGGTGATGTTTTTATTTTGGTCATAGCATGTACCTAAGGTGTCATTTGGTTATACAATGTTATATTTTTGGATTTTGTTGGCTTTTTGAGAATCATGTATATATATATATGTTTGTGTGTGTGTGTAAGTGTTGGCAAAGCTCTCATTTGGTGGTGATCTTGATGAGTAGTCTAGACATGTATGTCTATATGCTTAAATGGTGATTATGTGATGTTCCATGAAATAGGTATGGAAAAGTGAATGGTATGACTTTGTTGAGTTGAAGTAATTTAATATTAGTGCATGTTTATAAGGTTAAGATTAAAGTTGCTTGAATAGCTAAATTGATGCAAATTTTTTGGTTGTGTTGAGGTGCCATTGAAGGCATATTCGAATGGTTTCAATGTAGTATTTTGGTTGATTTTGAATTGTTGAATTGAGGTGCCAATTATGGCATATTGGTTAGGCACTTAGGATGGTTGTTATAAGAGATGCTTGTGGCATGTTTTTGATGCTTTGAAATAGGTTAAAAGATGATATAATGCTTGCTTATGGCTTAAGTGAACTTGGGACTATAAAAGTTGTTTTGAAAGGTTTCTTTAGATATACACAGTCTAACACATGGCCATGTGCCATACACAGGCATATGGCACAACTGTGTGGTCTATACGTTTTGGATGATAATTAGTGCACATGACCATAGTTTGTTACATAGCTTGACGATATGGCTGTGTGACATCTTTTGAATAATTACACTTTTGACCCATACGACATTAGTGAATTACACGATCGTGTGAATCTAGCTCCACACGATGTAACACCCCTAACCTGTATCCATCGTTGGAATAGGGTTTTGAGCATTACTAAAACATTCAGAACATTTTACAAATAATTTATGTAAATTACTATTCATTAACCGAGATCATTCAAAATTTCCCTTAATTGGACTCTCGAGGCCTAATACGAGCAATAGAATCTAGTCGAGACTTAATCGGGAGTTCTAAGAACTTTTTGTAAAATTACAAAAACTTTCCATGGTGCAAGGCTCACACGCCCATGTGGTCCAAGGGGCACGCCCGTATGACCCTGGGACACGCCTGGGCTAGAGGCCATATTCGACCTCGTGTAACTCTCTGATTTGTGCACATAGCCATGCCACACGCCCTTGTGCTAGACCGTGTGGTTAATTACTAATTCAAAATTAGGTACAGGTTTTACAAGGCCAAAACACATGCCCATGTTCTAGGCCATGTAGCACACACGGCTGAGACACATGCCCTTGTCTCTGCCCGTGTGCTCAATTCTGAGCATCCTGTTTCTCAAAAATAAGGTGTAGGGGGCACACAGCCTAACCATATGCCCATGTTACCAAGCCGTGTGTCACACACGGTCTAGTCACACGACCCGTATAGACAAAACAAAGTTGTTTCTAGCTCCATTTCTCATTCAAAATTTCACCCAAGACTTGCACTTGAAACACACATCCAATACCAGCCATTCTAAGCATTCAAATTAAACAATTCTATCATTCATCATGGCATACCATTTCATGCATATGTGTTTATAAACTTACCTTGGATTAACTTAGGCATTAACATCATTTGATCACATATACTTAACATATCACATATGAATATATCATAATAACCAACTTAATCATACCAAAATAAGCCATTACTAGCCATTCCAATGGCTAGGTTACAAAACATCATTTTCAAGCTACTATTGGCCAGGTTGTCCTATACATGCCATTATAACAAAATGATTTTACTAGGTATACCCAAAATAAGCTAGTTGATAGTGTGACGATGCTCAGATGATCTCCAACCTTTGTGAGCTTTCGAGCACTATAAAATAGGGGAAAAATAAAACGGAGTAAGCATTACATGCTCAGTAAGTTCGTATAATAGAAACTAAACCATTACATGCTCAGTAAGTTCGTATAACAGAAACTAAACTTACCAATCTCGTTTATTAAATCTAAGCGTGCAATGTCATGTTCTCCATCCATTTGGCTAAACTGCCTAAACACATACATTCAATCAAACATGTTAGTCACCAAAATCTTCTTATTAATCAAGTAAACATAGATGAGCTCATCATGTAATATTCTTTCAAGTCATTATCATTCCATCTCAAAATTCTCATATCATGTCAAGAGTTGTGTCCGTTGAATCATTGAAATTCCAATGGATGCACAAGTAGTACACTCGAGGTGTACAATTCAATAATCCGTCAATTCTTATTCAAGGGTACCATTAGGGTACTTAACCAAGGAACATACTCTCGAGCCACATATCATATAACAAGATTACCAGTCCAAGCTAAATCCTTTATATAACGTAAGCTCAAGGTATTATATCAGGATTTCCCATCCTGGCTAAATCCATTTTATAACAAGGTCAATAGGATTACTCGTTTGAGCTAAATCCATTCCACAACAAATGCAGGACCTTATTCACTTTGGGAAAGTGCATTTATTCATCGGAATTCAATATTCAATCGAAACTTAACCCTTTTTCACCATATCAAGCATGTATTAAATTTCTCATTGTAGCATTCAAGTAATGTACATCAATATAAGTCACATTCCATACAACACAATATTCAATTAAACATATTTACATGCCCGATTAAGTTACACGAACTTACCTCGACACTTGTTCACGTATTAAATCTACTAATCCGAAACCTTTTCTTTTCCTCAATCTAACCTTTAATCTGAGTTGTTCTGATCAATAGAAATAACTTTAATCATCAATTTCTCATATTTCATACTCATTTGGACTCAATTTACATCCTAGAAAAAATTTCCATTTTGCCCTTAACTTTTCCATAAATTCTTATTTCGTCCTTAAGCTCGGAAAATGAAATTTGTGCAATTTACTCCCTATTCCAAGCCTAACCAAAACCCCATTACAAAATTTACAGCACATGTATTTATAAAAAAATTCAGAATTTTCTATCAAATTTCATAACTTTACATTTTTGTCCCTAAATCATGTTTTCATCAAAAATCACTTTGTAAAAGTTGTTTATCTATCAACAACCTTTCATTTTCTACCATAAATTCCTAATTTTCAGCATATTCATCCGCGACCCAAATTTCATACCTTGATAACTTTTCAAATTAATCCCCAAATAGATAGATTAAGCTATCCCAATTTTAAAAAATATCAAAATTACTAAAAACAGGACAAGGAAACTTACCCAATTAGGCCATGAAAGTTTATTCTCTCTCTCCTAGGGTTTCCATGTATTTTAGGTTAAAGAAGATGAGAAAATAAGATGATATTTTCTTTTCATCTTTTAATTAATTACTTATTTTTCAAATTTCAATTTAGTCCTTGCCCTTTTTCTAAATTTCCATGAATGAGTCACCAAAAATCTACATGCTTTTCTTTAATGGTCTAATTACCATATAAAGACCTCTAGTTTTGAATTCCATAGCTATTTAATCCTTATAGTTACTAGAATCCAACTTTCACATTTTATGCAATTTAGTCCTTTTCGTAATTAAACACTTAATCGATAAAATTTTCGTATCAAAATTTTCACATGACATGTCTATCATAATACGGACCATATAATAAAATAAAAATAAGCTTTACTTTCAGGTCGAATTTGTGGTCCCGAAACCACTGTTCCAATTTCACTGAAAAAAGTTGTTACAACTTTCCCCCTTAAGGATTTTAGTCCTCGAAAATCTTACCAGTAAAAAGATCCAGGTATTGCTTCCTCATAGTATCCTCCGATTCCCAGGTAGTCTCTTCAATACCGTGTCATTGCCATTACTAAAGCTACATTTTTATTTCTTAACTCTTTTGTTTCCTAAGCTAAGATTTTGATTGGTTCTTCACTATATGTCATATCAGGTTGAATCTCTACCTCTATAGGAGAAATAACATGTGAAGGATCGGACCGACACCGTCGTAGCATATACACATGAAAAACATTATGAATCCGATCAAGTTCTAGTGGTAAAGCTAACCGATATGCAATCGGTCCGATTCTTTCTGTAATCTCATATGGTCTAATGAACCGTGGACTCAGTTTTCCATTACGACCAATCCGGGGGACTTTTTTCCAAGGCGATACTTTCAAGAACACTTTGTCTCCAACTTGAAATTCTATTTCTTTTTGTTTCACATCAGCATAAGACTTTTGACTATCAGAGGCTGCTTTCAAACTGTCTCGAATTACTTTCACTTTTTCCTCAATTTCAAGGACTAAGTCAACTCCATGTAACTTTTTCTCACTGAGTTCTATCTAATACAATGGAGTTCTACATTTGTGACCATATAATGCTTCATATAGTGCCATTTTGATGCTAGACTAGTAACTATTATTGTAAGCAAATTCAACCAAAGGAAAATACTTTTCCCAGTTACCTTCAAACTCAAGTATTCAACACCGAAGCATATCTTCCAAAATCTGTATAACACGTTCAGATTGACCATCTGTCTGTGGATGAAATGCAGTGCTAAAGTGCAACTGAGTACCCAAAGTTTCTTGCAATTTGCTCCAGAATCGAGATGTAAACCGAGGGTCTCTATCGGAAATAATAGAGATAGGCACTCCACGCAATCTGACAATCTCAGAGACATATAATTCAGTCAATCTGTCCAAAGAATAATCCATGCATACCAGAATAAAGTGTGCAGACTTTGTCAACCGATCAACAATTACCTAAATGGCATGTTTCTTTCTTGGAGATAGGGGTAATCTCGATACAAAGTCTATAGTAATTCTTTCCCATATCCATTCTAGTATCGTAATCGACTGTAATAGCCCAGAAGGCAATTGATGTTTAGCTTTTACTTGTTGACATATCAAACATTTAGATACAAACTCAGAAATATCCCATTTCAGTATTAGCCACCAATACATCTTTTTCAGATCATTATACATTTTATTACTACCAAGATGTATAGACATGTTACCATTATGAGCTTCATTCAGGATCTTCTTTACTAGTTCTGAACCTTTCGGTACACATACTCTGCCTCTGAATAACAAACAACCATTAGTCCCGATTTAAAATTCTAAATCAGGAGTCAATTCACTTTGTATTCATTTTGCTTGCAACATACTATCATTTTTTTTAGCTTCAGAGATCTGTTGCAAAAACATTAGTCTAGCTTTTAACTCAGCTATGATTGAACCATCATCAGAAAATGAAAATCGGGTGTTCATTGCTCGCAAAGTATACAGGGATTTCTTACTCAAAGCATCTGCCACTATGTTGGCTTTTCCTAGATGGTAGTCAATAACAAGATTATAATCTTTCAATAACTCAAGCCATCTGTGCTGTCTCAAATTCAAATCTTTCTGTGACATCAAATATTTTAGACTTTTATGATCAGTGAATATGTGACAGTTTGCACCAAATAAGTAATGCCGCCAGATTTCAATGCAAAAACTATGGCTGTCAATTCAAGATCATGTGTCGGGTAATTCTTTTCATGTGGCTTTAGCTATAATGAAGCATAGGCTACCACTTTACGTTCTTGCATCAAAACACAGCCTAAACCATTTAATTACGCATCACTATAGACTATAAATTCCTTACCCGAATTTGGCTAAACTAACACAAGTGCTTCTGTTAATAAAGCTTTTAATCTGTCAAAACTCTGCTAGCATTTATCAGACCACTCAAACTTTACATATTTCTATAGCAAACGAGTCATCGGAGAAGCTATCATTGAAAAACTTTTTACAAATCTCCGATAATAACCAGCTAGTCCCAGAAAGCTTCGGACTTCAAATACATTATTCGGTGGCTTCCAGTTAACAAAGGCTAAAATTTTATTTGGACTACTCTGACACCTTTAGCAGATACTATATGCCCGAGAAAACTAACTTCTCGTAGCCAAAATTCACATTTACTAAATTTGGCATGCAATTATTTCTTTCGCAAAGTTTGCAACACTATTCTCAAATGCTTAGCATGTTCATTTTCATCTCGAGAGTAAACCAAAATATCATCTATAAATACTACCACAAACTTATCCAAATATGGGCTGAAAATTCTGTTCATCAGATCCATAACTGCAGGTGCATTTGTCAAACCGAATGGCATCACAAGAAACTCATTGTGTCCATACCTGGTTCTAAAAGCTAGTCCATACCTGGTTCTAAAAGCTGCCTTTGGCACATCTTAATCTTTTATCCGTAATTGATAATAACCAGAACGGAGATCAATCTTGGAAAATATAGTGGTACATTTTAACTGGTCAAACAAGTCATCAATATAAGGTAATGGATAGTTGATCTTTATTGTAACTTTGTTGAGCTATTTGTAATCAATGCACAGCCTTAATGATCCATCTTTCTTCTTTACAAACAGAATCGATGCACCCCAAGATGAGAAACTAGGTCAAGCAAAACCTCTTTCAATCAATTCTTACAACTGTACTTTCAGCTCTTTCAATTCAGTAGGAGCCATTCTATAAGGTGCTATAGATATAAGTGTTGTTTCTGGAACAAGATCTATAGAGAATTCCACTTCTCTATCAGGTGGTAAACTAGGTAATTCTTCTGGGAATACATCAGGAAATTCACATACAACCGGTACTGACTGAATCTTTGACTAAGATCCTTTAGTATCCAACACATATGTGAGATAAGCATCATAACCCTTTCTGACATATTTCTGTGCTGACATTACTGAAATCATATGATAAACCATAATTTATACATATTTTTACCCCAATGCTTGGCATAATTATGGATGATTTATTATAAGATTTAGTGAATTTGATGCTCCTAACCCTTTGATTTCATGTTTTATACTCAAGAAAGCCTAGGATAGCAAAAAAGTGAGAAACGGGCCAAAAAATGGACAAATTGGGCCTCAATCAGTGTTGCACACGGCCTAGGCACTTCCACACGGATGATCCAGATGCCCGTGTGTCATGGCCGTGTCAACATTAATCCAAGTGAGAATTGCACACGGCCTGAGCACCTTCACACGGGCATGGCACACGGCCGTGTCCCTGTCGAGCCCAAATCTAGTTCTACTCAGAAAAGGATAATTTTGGGCATTCGAAAGTCTATATAAACACCCTAGAAGAGGATTAGAGGAGACGCGTAGAGTAGAAGGAAAAAAATACTTAAGGACAGACATCGGAATCAGTTTAGGAGGAGGATCTACATTAAGACTGAAGATTTCCATCCAATTTCCTACAAGTTCTTTGGGTTTCTTTATGTTTTGTTATTTTCCAAATTTTGAGATGTTTCCATTATTATTATGAACTAAACCCCCTAAATACCTAAGGGAGATAAAACCTAAGACGGATCTTATTACTATTTGAATTATATGATAAATACTTGTTCTTATTCTTAATTATGAGTTCTAACCCTTGTTTTAATGTTTCAGAATATTAATTCAGGTTTTTGATGAGCTTATTCAGTGGAGCAAAAGTCCCTGTTTAAGAGTAGATCATTCATAATTAAGCGGAGTTGCATGCAATCCTAGAGATAGGACGACATAAATCTATCAGATTAGAGTCAAATCTATTAATGGAATCCATAGATCGAGTTAATGCGACAATAGGGGTTTTAACTAGAAAGAGATTTCAATTAATCAACCTATAGTTAGTTGTTTTTAGTCTCGAGAGAGATATTAACATAAATCAGGTATTTCTATGGATTAAGTCAAGTGAATAAATCATCTAACTCAAAGGTAATAAGTGAAGTCTAGGTGGATTCTTCCTTGGGTATTATCTTCTCCATCTGTTTTCCAAAAAATATTTTCCAATTTTAATCTTTGTCACAATCTTAGTTAATTAGATAATTAGTTTTAGTTAAAACATTATCATAATTTTTTAGGCTAGATAATAAAAAAATAGTAATTACTAGTACTTTTAGTCCTCATGGATACGATATTTCTGGTCTTACCATAACTATACTACTGTTCGATAGGTGAGCTTGCCTTAAGTCTAATTTTTAGTTAGTTTTACGACCATCAAGTTTTCGGCGTCGTTTTCGGGGACTAAGATATTAGGAACACTTAATTTTTATTACTTTAGCCATTTCTATTTTTATTTCAATTTAATTTTGTTTTTATTTACTAAATTTTCTTTTCTTTACTTGCATGTTTTTATAGTTTATGACTAGAAGAAACCCGTCAGGACCTCTACTTTTTGATAGTGAGATCGAGAGCACAACTTGCAGAAATCGAAGAGAAATAAGGCGAAGCCTACAATAAATAGAGGAAGGGCAAGAGGATGAAATTCACACCACAACCGAGTAGATGGCTGAAAATCAGAATAATCCGCTACCTCCTGTGGTTGCTGCAAATCCAGTAAATCAGAATCCTGCTCCTCGTACTATGTATGATTATGCTAAACCTACTTTAATAGGAACTGAATCAAGTATAGTTAGGCCTGCCATTGCTACAAATAATTTTGAACTGAAACCTAACACGATCCAAATGATACAACAGTTTGTTCAGTTTGACGGTTTGCAGGACGAGGATCCAAACACTCATTTAGCAAATTTTCTGGAATTCTACGACACCTTTAAGATCAATGGAATTTTTGATGATGCCATTCACCTTCGGTTGTTTCCCTTTTCATTAAGGAATAAAGCTAAACAGTAGTTGAACTCGTTACCTCGAGGGTCAATCACCACTTGGGAACAAATGACCGAAAAATTTTTGCTTAAATATTTTTCGCGGGCTAAAACGGCTAAATTATGGAATGATATCTCTTCTTTTGTGCAGATGGATTTAGAAACACTTTATGATGCATGGGAAAGATACAAATATCTATTGAGAAGGTGCCCTCACCATGGGCTGCCTCTTTGGCTACAAGTTCAAACTTTCCACAATGGTTTGAATCCCTTGACTAGACAGATGATTGACGCAGCTGCTCGTGGGACTGCTAATAATATGACATCTAAAGAGGTTTATGAGTTCATAGAAGAGATGTCATTGAATAATTATCAGTGGCAAGTCATGAGTATAAAGCTGGCAAAAGAAGCCGACATTTTTAACGTCGATTCGGTTACTATGCTTTCCAATCAGGTAGAACTTTTGAATACAAAAATTGATGGTTTACTTGGTTTTACACAGGTACATCTAGTAATACAGTGCGATACAAGTGGAGGTGGATTAAATAATTCAGAATATCCACCCTATGGCCCTAACATGGAGAGCGAGCAATTGAACTATATCGGTAATAATCCTCAACTTCAAAATAATCCTTATAGTAACACTTACAATGCAGGTTGGAGGAACCACCCAAATTTCTCATGGGGAGGCCAAGGAAATCAAAGACCACCACCCTCTCCAGGCTTCCAACAACAACCTTACTAGCCAAAGAAAAAGCCGAACCTTGAGAAGATGATGACAAAATTTATCTTAGTAGCAGAGACTCGTTTTCAGAATACTGAAACTGTACTTAAAAATTAGCAAGCATCAATTCAAGGACTCGAGAATCAAATAGGACAGCTGGCTAAGATGATTTCAGAGAGACCACCAAGGAGCCTACCTAGCAATACCGAACCCAATCCAAAAGAGCATGTGAAAGCAGTTACATTAAGGAGTGGGAAGGTGTTAGCTGAATCTGAAAAGAAGCTGCAACCAGAACCTGATAGAAAGGAAGGTGAGGAGGAAGAACCCGAAAACAATGAAAAACCGGTGTTGAGGGAATATAAACTACTAATCCCGTACCCAGCAAAGTTGAAGAAAGACCACATAGATGCACAATTCGGTAAATTTCTCAAACTTTTTAAACAATTACATATTAACTTACCTTTTGTTGAAGTTATCTCGTAAATGCGTGCATATGCAAAATTTTTAAAGGAGGTTCTAAGAAATAAAAAGAAGTTTGAAGACTTGTCTACAGTGGAACTCAACGAGGAATGCTTGGCCATACTCCAAAATAAACTGCCAACCAACCTGAAAGATCTAGGAAGTTTTACTATTCCCTACTTTATTGGTAGTTTGAATGTTGAGAATGCGCTATCTGATTTAGGCGCTAGCATTAATTTGATGCCATTAAAATGTTCAAGCAACTTGGTCTTGGGGAACCAAAACCCACTAGGATGAGCATTCAACTAGTTGATAGATCTGTTAAATATCCTAGGGGTATTATAGAAGACGTTCTTGTAAAAGTAGATAAATTTATATTCCCTGTTGATTTTGTTGTGCTTGACATGGATAAGGATGTTGAGGTGCCTTTAATTTTAGGTCGTCCATTTTTAGCCACTGCTAAGGCTGTTATTGATGTGGGTGATGGTAAACTTGTGCTTAGAGTAGGTGATGAAGAGATTATTTTTAAAATTTATGATGCCATGAGATTTTCTAGGGAACAAGATGGCTCATGTTATTTTATTGACTCTATTGATCATGCTACTTAAGACTCTTTACAGTAAATCGTACATAAGGACACGTTGGAATTGTGTCTTACCCAAGGAGAAGAGGTAAATGATGATGACTCTGAGATAGGTAAGATAAAAGCTGAACTAAATTCCAATGAGCCTTCACTGAGACAGAAGTGCTACGAGGGTATTGAGGTAAATAATGAATTAAAATTAAAACCCTCTGTTGAAGAACCGCCTAAATTGGAGTTAAAGCAATTACCAGATCACTTAGAATACGCGTTTCTTGGAGATAATTCCACATTACCAGTAATTATTGCTTCAAATTTACAGCCAACCAAAAAGACAAGTTACTCAAAGTATTAAAGGAGCATAAAAGAGCCATATCTTGGAAGATTTCTGACATAAGAGGGATTAACCCTTCTTTTTGCACACATAAAATTTTAATGGAAGATAAATTCAAACCCTGTGTGCAAGCTCAAAGACGGTTGAATCCTAACATGAAAGAAGTCATAAAAGCTGAGGTAATTAAACTTCTAGATGCTGAAATTATTTATCCTATTTCTGATAGTTCCTAGGTGAGTCTTGTGCAGGTTGTTCCTAAGAAAGGAGGCATGACTATCGTGGCCAATGAGAAGAACGAATTAATTCCAACACGAACAGTCACGGGATGGAGATTCTGCATTGACTATAGGAAATTGAATGATGCCACAAGAAAAGATCATTTTCCCCTACCATTCATTGATCAGATGTCGAAAAGATTATCTAGACATATGTATTATTGCTTCCTAGATAGACTCTCCGGTTATTTTCAAATCCTAATAGCTCTTGAGGACCAAGAGAAAACAAAATTTACATGTCCATACGGTACGTTTGCTTATCAAAAAATGCCTTTTGGATTATGTAATGCTCCTGCTACTTTTCAGCGATGCATGTTAGCCATTTTTGATGAACTCGTGGAAGACATTATGGAGGTATTTATGGATGACTTCTCGGTATTTGGCAACTCTTTCCATCTTTGCCTTAAAAATTTAAAATGAGTTTTAGTTAGATGTGAGGAAACAAATCTTGTACTGAATTAGGGAAAATGTCACTTCATGGTTCGTGAAGGAATTGTGTTAGGCTATAAAATTTCTAGTAAGGGAATCGAGGTTGATAAAGCAAAAGTTGAAACTATTGAGAAACTACCTCCCCCTAATTCAGTTAAGGCTATTCGTAGTTTTTTAGGACATGCTGGATTTTATAGAAGATTTATTAAAGACTTTTCTAAAATAGCTAAACCTTTAACGAATTTCAGTCAGGATTGTTTAGAAACGTTCAATACTCTTAAGGATAAATTAATCAATGCTCCGATCATAGTTGCACCTGATTGGAATTTATCTTTTGAACTAATGTGTGATGTGAGTGATTTTGCAGTAAGAGAGGTTCTTGGACAGCAAAAAGACAAGCACTTTCAACTGATTTATTATGCTAGCAAAACATTGACAGCTGCACAAGAAAACTATACGACGACTGAGAAAGAATTGTTGGATGTGGTTTTTGCATTCGATAAATTTAGACCATATTTAATATTATCTAAAGTTTTTGTTTACACTGACCATTCAGCTCTACTAAAATAGATGCAAAACCTCGACTAATAAGATGGATTTTATTGTTGCAGGAATTTGATTTAGAAATTCAAGATAAGAAAGGAGCAGAAAATCTTGCAGCAGATCATCTATCCAGATTAGAAAACCCACATCTCAATGAACTAAACGAACAGGAGATAAATGACTCATTCCCTGAAGAATAACTTTTTGGTGTCTTTGACTTTGAGGAACCTTGGTTTGCAAACATCGTGAATTATTTAGTCGCTAACATTATACCAAAAGGGTTGACACATCAGCAAAAGAAGAAATTCTTCACTGATGTGAAAAACTGTTTTTGCGAAGAACCTTTTCTTTTTCGCATATGTGCAGATCAAGTAATTCGAAGATGCCTTACAAAGACAGAAGCAATTAAAATTTTGGAGCATTGTCACTTAGGACCGACGGGGGGACATTACAGTGGAACTAGGACCACACATAAAACACTTGAATCAGGTTTTCATTGGCCCACACTATTCAAAGACGCCAACAGGTATGTTGCTACTTACGATAAATGCCAACGAACAGGTAATATCTCTAAAGGTGACGAAATGCTCCAAACGTTCATGCTCTCATGTGAAATATTTGATGTATGGGGTATTGATTTCATGGGTCCATTTCCTAGCTCATTTGGAAATAAATACATATTAGTAGCCGTTGATTATATGTCTAAATGGTGGAAGCCCAAGCCTTACCTACTAATGATGCTAGAGTAATGGTTAAGTTCCTTAAGAAACTTTTTTCTCAATTTGGAACACCTAGAGTAATCATCAGTGATAGGGGCACTCATTTTTGTAATACTCAAGTTGATAAAACCCTTAAGAAATATGGAGTTTACCACAGAACAACTACCCCTTACCATCCTCAAACTAGTGGACAAGTCAAAGTCGCGAACCGAGAACTTAAACGTATTCTAGAAACAACTATAGATTCAAATAGGAAGAATTGGGCAAAGAAAACAGATGATGCTTTATGGGCCTATAGAACTGCTTTTAATACCCCTATAGGAACACCCCTTTATAGATGTCATTTACCATTTCAATTGGAGCATAAAGAATTCTAGCTGAAAATTTTCTAATCTTTGATCCCAAACTCGCAGGTGAAAGGAGATTGATGCAGCTGAACGAGTTAGATGAATGGCGAGCTAATGCCTATGAGAATTCACGAATATACAAGAAAGTAACAAAGTGCTGCCATGATGGTTGTTTAAAGCAAAGCAAGCAATTTGAAGTTGGAGATCTTGTCCTGTTATACAAATCAAGGCTCAAACTGTTCCCTGGGAAGCATAAATCATGATGGTCAGGTCTATTCATAGTCCAAACTATCTTTCCATATGGCACAGTAGAGGTAAGTCACCTAACCCAAGGCACTTTCAAGGTAAATGGACATCGCCTTAAACTTTATAACGGTGTGGATTTCAAAGATAAAAGAGAGGAGCTATGGCTCCACGAAACTGAATAAACATACCTACTAGGTAAAGTCGAGCTTAGACTCTAAATAAACGCTTCTCAGGAGGTAACCCGAGCACTAACCCCACTAAATAACTTAGTCGTTTTTCCTTTTGCTTTATAATCTGACTACAGGTATTTTCGGCACACACGGTCTATCATACAGGCGTGCTTTAGGCCGTGGGCTCCCTACGGGTAGTAGACACGGACGTGGCCCAGACTGTGCTAATACAGGACAAACACTTTTTCCCAAGACAGGATGAAACACGGGCTGCGATCAATAGCCATGGCCGTTTGAGGCGGCCGTGTGCACCACACGGTTAAGGGACACAGGCGTGTCCCAGATCGTGCTAAAACTACACCTTAATTTCCAAAAAGATCAGTAGAGACACGGCCTACGATAAATTACCACGGCCATGTGAGGCGGGCGTGGGAGTCGCACGGCCAGTCATACGGACGTGCTTAAGGCAGTGTGAGAACTTTCCCAACAATTGAAATGGTAAACGAAGTCAGAATAGACCACGGGCATAGGCCACGGTCGTGCTTAAAGGCCGTGCGCAATCCTGATTAATTGACACGGGCGTGTGGGACTGAACACGAGAGTGGGAGAAATGAAAGGGAGCACTACATGGCCGTGCGATGTGGCCCAAAAACACAAGCTGTGAGCATACAACATGGACATGGGCCACGACCATGTGGCCCAAAACGACGATTACATAACCGTGGCCCCCAATTTAACCCCCCAACCCTAATTTCCCCTTTCTTATTTAAACCTTCCTAACCACTATTCATCATCTTCCCCACTACTCACCCTCTCCACTTCGGCCACTGTACTTCGACGAACCTCCAGCGACAACCACTCCACTCTCCTTCCCTTTATTTCTTCCTCTCCCTCTTTTTTCCATATTTGCTTAACCCCATAACTTCCTCTTTTTCTTTTTTCCCTCATACAAACCTTAGCCGTCGCTCATACCTTGCCCCTACTCCGACCACCTCTTGCCACCATTGGCCAAGTTGACCACCTAGCCGCCGTTCACTTAACCATCAGTTCTTCATATTCTTAACTTTCCTCATTTTTATTATTTCATTTTATTTTATCTCATTAATGTGTTTCATATTCATTTGGAACTTTGTTTCCCCGTATTAACAGTAGATTTGGGATTTACTTCTCTTGATTTCTATTCATTTGCCTTCCTCAATGTTTAATCATAGGCTCTTCTGATATAAGTTGTGAATTTAGTTAATCGTTACTACTATTTGGTTTGTTTCCAGTGCTAATTAGATTAGTATACTATTAGTTAGCTTCACATTCTGTTAATTTTTGCATGTTAGGGTAACGGTGTATATAGGACTAAATTTCTATCTTGTTATCACAACAGAGTCATCTAAGCTGTCTGTCTTTGATTAGGTGCTAATTATGTCTCTTTCAGGTAAATCATGACAAACACTCGAGGAAAGAAAACTTCTATTCCCACCTCTAAAAAGTGAAAATGAGCGGCATCCTCCTCAGGTCCTACCACTAAGATACAACACCCATTCCTCCAATTGCCACCAGGGCCCCAAGAAGAACTATTTCAGATTCTACATGCCCGACCCCTCGGAGTGGGGTGTTGCATCGATTAGGCCACACTAGAGCAGGTCCACCTAGTTGATTCGGTTCGGGCCCTCCTTGCCACCGCTCCGTGGGACTACTTCATTGATATCATCGAACCAACGTATTTTGAGTTCACCTTAGAGCTTGGCTCAACCTTCTAGTTACAGACAGTGATGGCAGAGTACGACGACCCAAGAACAGTTCAATTCTGCCTTGGCGGTCTAGCACGTCAGTTAAGTGTCCCCAAAGTTGGAGCTGTCTTGGGACTCTATACCAACGAGTTTATGGCAGCCGACCATTTCCCCTACCTCCATCGCCACATACATCGTTCACCTTCATCATGTTGGGTAGACCTCCAGCCTGCTACAGGCATTTATGATCCTACTCGTTCAAAGGTATCGGCTCTAGCTCTAGCTCTAGCTCTGTACTATCTCCGTTCCCTTTTGGCACACATATTAATAGGGAGGCGAGAGAGCACTGGAGTCGTCAACACTTACGACACATACTTTCTGTGGAGCATGAGGCAAGGGCATATTTTTTACCTCGCAAACTTCGTCGTCCTTGCCATTTAACATCAGACAGAATGACACCGGAAGGGAGTCATCAGCATAGGCCCAAATGTGACTCATCTAGCGTGATATTTTAGGCTCTTGAATACAGGGGTGCAGTCTTCATCGCTTACTCTCATTGGCCAGATGTCCCCACAGGGCATCCAAAGTATGCTCCATATGCGAATGATTGAGCGTCATCGTGGGTTCAACCCTCCCTAGTACCAACTTGTACAAGCTACCGATGAGGATGACGCCGAGGATATTCCTGATGATATCCCTGCGTTTCAGAAGGACCCACCTTCACAGCCACCACCGAGTCACCGACCAGTTCATGCGGCTACTTCATTGTCTAAAGTTTCTAACCACCTTCATCGCTTTGAGCAATATTATACTCAATAATTAGACAGCATCGAGGCGACACGACAATAAATTTGCCAACATTTTCACATATCGCCTCCAGCACCACCACCTCACAATCCAGCTGTTGACGAGGACTATTAAGTCTATCTAATTTTCAAATTATTTTTCTTTTTATTTTATTTTTATTTTTGCGTTTCTTTTGCACTTTCGTTATCATTTTCCTACAAGAATTTTACTAGTATAATTTGAATTTTTTTATCTAGTTATTTCATTATTACTAACAATAACAACCCTTTACATATAAATCCTTTAAATATTATTAATGGCATCGCAGTTTCAAAAGGTTCAGTCGATGGGTACTACTGAGGAATAAACAAACAATCCTCCACGACTACCATGTCTTGCTCAACCATGACCATAGCCACCATGACACTTACCACCACGATAACCTCTTCGCTGGGCACTGTGATTGTGGAAGCCAACCTCTACCACCACCTTCACTTCTATCTACATGTCACATACACATCACTTTCAACACCTCTAAACTTGTTTTCACTCTTTCAAGGATTACATCCAAATTCAGGGCAGTTTTGCTTCTCTCTCTCTCTCTCTCTCTTATGATATTATGCTTTTATTTCTATTATCTATCTCTATACATTGAGGACAATGTACATCTTAAGTGTGAGGAGGCTATTTATGTGATTATCAGAAAAGACCTGAATTTTTATCTTGTTCTCAAATAATTTCCTCATATTACTATTAGAATGAATCTTGATTGACTTATGATTTTTATTGATATGTTTTAAATTAAATCATAGGTAACTGTGCATTAATTGTTTAAACTTTAGGACACTAGATGATCAAGCATGATAAGTTGACTTTTGAGAATTAAAATTTCTAGGTTGTTTCCCTGAATCGAGGTATGATCTTGAAGTTTTGAATTTACAGGATTGACATCAAATACCCATAAATTTCGTGAGATTTTAAGCCTTTCAGAGCATATATCTTTCTTACTCACTGATTGTTTTTATGAGTATGTCAACTTTGATTTGTTATTCTAGAACTTGCATCGATTATACATGTCAAGACCACACCTTTGATTTGATATACTAAAATGATAAAGGCATTTAGGTCTTAACCCATTTACCCCATAAAAAGCCTACCCACATAATTGACCCCTAGTGAACCCCTTTGAACCTTAACTATTGTTTCTCGATTTTCCCCCTTAATATTAACCCACAACTTAACCCTTTTTGATTCATTAAGAATTTCTCCCTTTTTCATTAACTCCCTTTCTATCGAGATTTAATTTGATTAGTTACCTATTTATGTTCGTTCATTCTAGATGCTGAATTATTTCTTATTATGTATTTTCCATTATTGTTCTTATTCTTAAAAAAAAACCATATATTCATTCAAATTACATATTTTTCTAAAGAGCTTAGATAAGTTATCATATTGAGAGAAAAGCTCCCTTCATTAGTTTTGGTTAGTGTTAATTCTGGCACTTGTTTGTAATTCAGTGATTAGCTTCTTTTTTTCTAAGTTTGGTAAGTTATTAAATTAATCTCGATTCTAACCCTCTTTTTCAGCCTTTATCCACACCTTTAACCCAAGCCCAATTACAACCCTGTTAAAGACCTTTTGATTTGTGTATCATCTCATTTATAGTGGTAGAGATTTGATTTTCATGCAAGCCTATGGCAATGGCTTTTCATGTTTGACTCTTGAGTGTTTAATCATTGAACCCTAAACACCTTGAGTGATTAGAGTGAATCTTTAGTGAGGATGTCAACCCTTGTCATTTGGAATTGAATGTAATTACTTAGATAAAGGGGGATACCTACAATTTTATGATTGAAATGTTCAATTTGGATTGTTTGAAACTTTAATGTTCTTTTAGTTAAGCTCTTAATGTATGATTACTTATGAATTATTTCGAATATTATTGATGAGAATTATAAATTGAGAATAATTTATTTTAATTATGAGTTGAGGATTTTGCTTGAGGACAAGCAAATGCTTAAGTGTAGGGATATTTGATAAACCATAATTTATACATATTTTTACCCCAATGCTTGCCATAATTATGGATGATTTATTATAAGATTTAGTGAATTTGATGCTCCTAACCCTTTGATTTCATGTATTATACTTAGGAAAGCCTAGGATAGCAAAAAGAGCGAAAAACGGGCCAAAAAATGGACAAATTGGGCCTAAATCAGTGTTGCACACGGCCTAGGCAGTTCCACACTGGTGATCCACACACCCGAGTGTGACACACGGGTAGACCACACACCCGTGTGTCATAGCCGTGTCGAGATTAATCCAAGTGAGAATTACATACGGCCTGACACCTTCACACGGATGTGGCAAACGGCTGTGTCCCTGTTGAGCCCAAATCTAGTTCTACTAAAAAAAGGCTAATTTTGGGCTATTTTGGGCATTCGAAAGTCTATATAAACACCCTAGAAGAGGATTAGAGGAGATGCACAGAGTAAAAGGCAGAAAATACTCAAGGACATCCATCGGAATCAGCTCGGGAGGAGGATCTACATCAAGACTGAAGATTTCCATCCAATTTCCTAGAAGTTCTTTAGGTTTCTTTATGTTTTGTTGTTTTCCAAATTTTGAGATGCTTTCCATTATTATTATGAACTAAACTCTCTAAATACCTAAAGGAGATAAAACCTAAGACGGATCTTATTACTATTTGAATTATATGATAAATACTTGTTCTTATTCTTAATTGTGAGTTCTAACCCTTGTTTTAATGTTTCAGAATATTAATTCAGGTTTTTGATGTGCTTATTCAGTGGAGCAAAAGTCCCTGTTCAAGAGTATATCATTCATAATTAAGTGGATTTGCATGCAATCCTAGAGATAGGATGACATAAATCTGCCGGATTAGAGTCAAATCTAATAAGGGAATCCATAGATCGAGTTAATGAGACAATAGGGTTTTAATTAGAAAGAGATTTCAATTAATCAACCTAGAGTCAGTTGTTTTTAGTCTCGAGAGAGATATTAACATAAATCAGGGATTTCTACGGATTAAGTCAAGTGAATAAATCGTCTAACTCAAAGGTAATAAGTGAAGTCTAGGGGGATTCTTCATTGGGTATTGTCTTCTCCATCGATTTTCCAAAAAGTATTTTCCAATTTTAATCTCTGTCGTAATCTTAGTTAATTAGATAATTAGTTTTAGTTAAAACATTTTCTTAATTTTTTAGGCTAGATAATAAAAAAGATAGTAATTATTAGTACTTTTAGTCCTCGTGGATACGATATTTCTAGCCTTACCATAACTATACTACTGTTCGATAGGTGCACTTGCCTTAAGTCAAATTTTTAGTTAGTTTTACAACCATCATCATATTTGGTAATCCATCCAGCTTATCAGATTCAACGTGAAGTAATTTACCACTCTCACATTTCGATACAATATACTTCTGTTTACGATTCACCACTGCATCATATTGGGTTAACCAATCCATTCCCAAGATCACATCAAATTCATCAAATGGCAATAAGATCAAGTTAGCCAAAAAGCAATAACCTTTTACCATCAACGGACAGTTCTTACAAACTTTATCCACCATAACAAACTGTCCCAGGGGTTTGAAACTTTAACCACAAATTCAGTGAATTCAAAGACAAATTTTTAACAGTCACTAATCTCGTGCATAAGTATGAATGCGTGGAACCAAGATCAATCAATTCAGTAATATCAGTATCAAGTAGAGAAAATGTACCAGTAATGACGTCTGGTGTAGAGGCATCTTCTCTTGCATGAATAACATATGTCCTTTCAGGTGCTCGTGCCTCAGATCTAACTGTTCCATCTTTGGTAGTAGCTCGACTACCACCAACATTGCCGAGATGACGAGGTGGTCTACCTCTTGAGGCAGGATTACTAGGCTTTGGAGCTGGTTCTATCTCTTTTTCAATTCCTTCTAGACAATCTATGAAAAAATGGTCAAGTGAACCACATCCAAAACATGCTCTACTTCTAGACTGACATTCCCCATGATGAAATTTGTTACAATGTTTACATTTTGGTTTGGGATTACCAATACTACCCACACTAGTCATAGATGGAGATGAAGACCTCGAGTTAGAACGTTGAGAGCTCCGCTCTCTTCTAGAATATCCCATAGAGGTGGCCATCCGATCATAATACTTCTTTAATTTCTTAAAAGTAAATGATTGTGACTTACTCATAGTTCTTCTTCCAGAAACCTGAGCCTCTCTTTTAGCCTGTTTCTTTTCACTACTCAATTCCTCAGCTTTGTGTGCTCGAACGGCTAACACCGCAAATTCCCTTATTTTGAGAATTCTAATCAATAACTTGATATCTTCATTTAGACCCTCTTCAAAGCGTTTACATATCTTAGCCTCGGCTAGAACCTATTCTCTGGCATATTTACTCAGTCGAACAAATTCTCGTTCATATTTAGATACAGTCATGTTTCCCTAGTTGAGTTCTAAAAATTCTTTCTTTTTATGATCTATGAATCTCTGACTAACATAGTTCTTTCTAAATTCAGCCTGGAAGAATTCCCATGTAACATTCTCTCTCAGTACAACTGAAGTTATGGTATTCGACCAGTGATAAGCTATATCCTTTAGTAAGGATACTGCACATTTCAGACATTCGGCTGGTGTATAGGATAATTCATCAAAAACCCATATAGTATTTTCTAACAAAACTCAGCCCTTTCCAGATCATCATTTGCGGTAGCTCTAAATTCTTCTACCCTATGCTTAGGGATTTTATATATCGGAGGCTTACCAGTTCTAATAGGTTCAGCACCCAGTAGAACCCCAGGAACCGGTTGAGGAGCAGGTGGGGGAGGTCGTTATACAGTGGGTTTGTTCTTAAGTATTCGATAAACCACTTATTCATCAATTGAAAGAAGGCTTATTTTGCCTCCTCACTTCTGCCCTCAAACACGGGCCTTTTACTACCAGACGCAAAAGCAACTCTTTGAACTGATCCTGAAGCATTACTCTCAGCTTCCTCGAATTCAGCTCTAACTCGATTGGATGACATTACTATATGAAAAACACATTTATGATGATCAAGAGCCATCACACTATTACAAATTATATAATGGCATATATAGCTAAACTCGTGTTTGCTACATCAAATCTGAGAATCGGCTAAACCGTAGCTTTATACCACTAAATGTAACACCCCTAACCCATATCCTTGTCAGAATAGAGTTTCGGAGCATTACTAGAAATTTCAGAATATTTTACAAATAATTTATGTAAATTACTATTCATTAACTGAGATCATTCAAAACGTCCCTTAATTGGACCCTCGAGGCCCAATATGACACTAGAATCGAGTCGGTACTTAATCGGAAATTCTAAGAATTTTCACAAAATTACAAAAATTTTCTAAGGTGCAGGGCTCACACGTCCATGTGGTCCAAGGGACGCGCCCGTGTGACCTTGGGACACGCCCGTGCTAGAGGCCGTGTTCGACCTCGTGTAACTCAATGAACTTGTGCACACGACCACGCCACATGCCCGTGTTCCTAGCCGTATGGTTAATTAATTTAATTCAAAATTAGGTGCAGGTTTCACAAGGCCAAGACACACGCTCGTGTTCTAGGCCTTGTGGAACACACGGCTAAGACACACGCTCATGTCTTTGCCCGTGTGCTCAATTTTGAGCACTCTGTTTCTCAAAATTAAGGTGCAAGGGGCACACGGCCTAACAACATGCCCATGTTACTAGGCCATTTGTCATACACAGCGTAGTCACACACCCGTATGTCTGCTTGTGTGGACAAAATGAAGCCATTTCTAGCTTCATTTCTCACCCAAAATTTCACCCAAGACCTACACTTGAAACACACATCCAGTACCAACCATTTCAAGCATTCAAATTACACAATTCTATCACTCATCATGGCATACCATTACATGCATATGTGTTCATAAACTTACCTTGGATTAACTTGGCATTAACATCATTTGATCTCATATACTTAACATATCATATATGAATATATCATAATAACCTACTTAATCTTACCAAAATAAGTCATTACTAGCCATTCCAATGTCTAGGTTACAAAACAGCATTTTCAAGCCACTATTGGCCAAGTTCTCCTATACATGCCATTAAACCAAAATGATTTTACTAGGTATACCCAAAATGTAATAGCCTATTTTTAGGTTAAATCAAAACAATGGTTTTGGGACCACAAATCCGAAGTTAAAATATTTATTTTATTATTTTATTAAAGTTTGCATCAAGATAGAATTATTATGTGAAAATTTCGTAAAGAAATTTTACCGTTTAAATGTTTAATTAGGTAAAAAGAACTAAATCATGTAAAGCGTAAAACTTGTGTTCTAATAGCTAAAAGTGTTAAATAGCTATAGAACATTAAAATAAAGGTCCTTAAGTGATAAATAGTCCATTTGTGGTTAGTGGATGATGATAGTATGGCAAATGGTGTAATTTTGAATTATATTTAAGGTTAATGGTAAATGGTTAATAAATGTTATAATAATTAAGACAAAAACAAAATTTCTCATTATCATCTTCACTTAGCCAATTCTTCAAAAAGAAAAAGAAGAAAATTTTGCTTCCTAGGGTTCGGTCACTTGAAAATCATATTGGTAAGTGATTTTGACTTAGTTTTTAATGATTTCTACATTTTTCGTATCGTTGCTTTGTATTCTAGCTAGCCTGCACCTTAATTATTGAATTTTTTCATGATTTTGTAAAGTTCCATTATTGAATACTTGACTTCTTTGATGTTTAATGATAGATTATGGAAGCTTGATGATAGTTAAACATGTTTTGTAAAGTGATATTTGACAAAAATGTCAAATAGGGATTAAATTGAGAAAATGTAAAATAATGTAGTTAAAAGTGTGAAAAAATGAAAGATATGGGCTACTAGTAATACATAGTAAATTCGTCTAGATATGGGGTAGTGCTAAATTGCATGAATTTGCAATTTTATGTGATAAGGACTAAATTGTAAAAATTAAAAAGTATAAGGCAAATAATCAAATTTGCCAAAATGAATGTTTTAGGCTAAATTGAATTGAATGAAAGTTTGAATGAGTTAATTTCATATTATATAGATCAAGATAAGCAAATACCAGAACTAGATCGGGGAAAATGAAAAGTGGACGAATAGCTGATAGTTTTATCCGAGGTTACGAGCTAAGTTCATATAATTAGAATCAAACTTTTATATATATTTGAAAATATTTGAAATGAATATTTGTGATTGAGTAATTGATGTAGTTGAAATAAAATGGTCTTATTGATATATTAGATTTGTTACTGAGCCCCTTTTGAACTATATGAATTCATAGGATACGAGTGACTTGTCACTAGGGTTACCGTTTTGGTCGAGCTCCTGCATTTTTTGCGGACTCACCAAAGCTCGTAAGAGCTTACAGATATATCAGCTCATAAGAGCTTACTGTTTTCAGCTCATTGGAGCTTACCGTTTCAGCTCGTATGAGCTTACTGTTCAGCTCGATAGAGCTTACCATTTCAGCTCAATAGAGCTTATTGTTCATCAGCTCAGGAGGAGCTTACCGATTATGGCTCAAAAGAGCATAAATGATAATGAATTGACAGATTACTGTTGTTATTCACCCAAGTATCCTTTAAATTTCTAATTGGTTCAACTGGCACAAATAATGTTATACAGATGAATTATAGTTTATAAATTTTGTTAATTTTATATATGATATATGAATTTGAAATGATGCAAAGCATTGTATTAATGGATGGTTTCATGTATTTTTTTTTTACAATGACTAACATGTAATGAATACTTATGATTAGGTGTTTGTAAATTGAATTGGTTGCACTTTAAGTATTGCTTTGATTATGTATAAATGGTAAGTATAGTTCTGAATTATACAGGCTTACTAAGCTATAAGCTTACTCTGTTTCTTTTTCTATTTTTAATATAAGCTCATTAGCTCGCTCGTTTTGGACAAGTCGGAGTTGCACATCACACTATCCAATTTCCAATTGGTACTTTTGAACTTGTGGATATTGTAAATATGACATGTATAGGCTAGCTTAAAAGATGTTAACTATGTTACTTGATATCATGGTTTTGGTATATTTTGTATATGTGTTAAGCCATGTGATTTGGCTCATTTTGGGTACCATGTTTTGGTTGAATTAAGTGATTAATTATGGTATGTTCTGGCAAGGTAATGATGGAATAAAATTATGCAAGTGAATTCTTGATATGTAGTTGTTAAATGAATGGATTATGTATGATGTTAAATAGGTATTTGGGTATATAATTGTTAGGTTTTGATTTGGCAAATAATGTATATTGAAATGGTTATCTTGGCTGCCTATTGGGTTGTAAAAATGTGGTCATTTATACTTGTGAATGCTTGTGTTTATAGGGTGGAAAAATGACTTTATAAATGGTCTATTTTTGTCGACACACAACCGTGTGTCCCCTAGGGTACCCTTTCGAATTAAGTCAGTATACCCTACAGTTTTGGCACAGCCTAATACACGGGCGTGTATGGCCATTTCAAAGGGCACACAGGCTAGACACATGAGCGTGTGGTTGGCCGTGTGACCCAAGTCAGTATCCTCCCCAGTTTTCACACGGTTTGACACACAAGCGTGTCCTCGGTTGTGTGACAAAAGTCAGTATGTATACCCTATTTTCGCACGATCTAAGACACGGGCGTGTCTATTAGCCGTGTGAGGCACACAGCCTGTTCACACGGGCGTGTGACACTAGAAATGTTGAAATTTTTCTAAGTTTCCAAAATCTTAATATGTTACCGATTTAGTCCCAAATGCATGTTTTAAGCTTTGTATGCTTGATTTAATTACATATTGAATGTGAATGAATGATATTGACTGAAATAAGATGTTATTGGATAAATGATTGTTCTGAATTGAGTTAAAAGTTCGGTAATACCTCTTAACCTATTCCGGCGACGGTTACGGGTCAGAGGTGTTACATTTGTTGGAATCAGAGTTATGGTTTAGTTGATTCTAGAGCTAACGTAGCGTATGTGAGTATAAATATACATGCCATATATAAAACTGTGATAGTGTGATGACTCCTGACATTTTCGAATGTGTTTTTATATAGTAATGGATCTCGAACAAGTTGTAGCGGATGATGTAGAAAGTAACGTGCCAGCTCCCACTCAAGGGACAACGCCTACTGAATCTTGACCCATGACATATAGTCACGTGGGTGAGGCTAAAAACACCTTCTTTCAGATATTGAATGAGTGGTTCACACATTACATTCGTACGAATCCAGCTGTTCAGCAACCTCCACACTACCTCTTCCCCAACCGATCCCTGTAGTTCCTCAAGGTAGTTATTCTATGCGATTAAATAGACCACCTATTGATAAGATACAGAAACATGAAGCTGAGGAATTCAGAGCCACTGTTAATGATGATCTAGAGAGAGCTGAGTTTTGGCTTGAGAACACGATTTGGGTATTCGACGAATTATCTTGCACACCTGAAGAATGTTTAAAATGTGTAGTATCACTATTGAGAAACATCGCGTATCAGTGGTGGAATACCTTGATATCCGTAGTTAAGCAAGAAAGAGTCACTTGGGATTTCTTTCAAGTTGAATTTAGAAAGAAATACATCAGCCAACGGTTCATCGATCAAAAGAGAAAAGAATTCCTTGAATTGAAGTAAGGCAATATGTCGGTCACAGAATATGAAAGAGAGTTTGTACGACTTAGCAAATATGCTCGTGAATGTATTTCTTATGAAGCTATAATGTGTAAAAGATTTGAGGATGGATTGAATGAAGAAATCAAAGTGTTAGTTTGTAACAGCCCAAAATTGACCCTAGTCGGAATGTGGTTTCGGGACCACAAAACCGAGGCATAAAAATAATTAAAAATTTATTTTGATGCCTATAATATGTGTGTGCTCATGTATGACATTTTATGATGATTGATTTAGTGTTATAAAGGTGAATTTCACTAGAAAGGACTTGTGTGAGAAAATTTAGAATTGAGATAGGCAAATGTGGAAGTGGTCTATTGATGCACACTAGGAAATGTTGTCCTTGCATGTCAAATTCCCCAAATTTGACTATAGTGGCCGGCCAAGGTGGGCATGATGGGCAAGGAAAACATGTTTCCAACATGTTTGGCTAGTGAGTTATGTAGGAAGTATTATAATAAAATAAGCATAAAAAATGAAAAAAAAAGAGAAAGATGAGCTTGGATGCCCTTGTTGCCGTGAGTGTGGAGAAAGAAAGAAGAATTTTTGTTCATCATTTTCATTTCCTTTGGGCTGAAAATTCTAAGGAGGAAGGAAGGAATTCTTGTTTCATGTTGGTTTGGAAGAGGTTTAGGAGGAGGTTTGGCCATACTTGTACCTAGATTAAGGTAAGTTTGATGTTTTGCCATGAGATTCATGTATATTTTAGTTGCTAGCTTGATGTTCTTGTTAGCCCATGGTTCAAATCTTTGTTATGTCATGGGAATGAAATTCGCCAAAGTGAATATGGTGTTAATGCCATTGCATGCTAAATATCAAGCTTAATAATGATTCATGTGATGGTAGATTGAGGATTCTTAGATTTTCTTTTAGCATTTTGAATGAGATACTAAGTTCTTTGTTTAACCATGACCAAATTGAAACGGTATGGTGTTGTGGTATTCGCCATGTTGTATCCATAAGTATGATTCATGCATGTTGCATGGTAAGTAAGATTTAAGCTTTGGATATGTGTGTATATTTGGATATAAGCCACTTGAGAATTCGCCATTGCACCTACATGAATATATGTTTGCACATGATGAATTGGTATGACATGTATACTATTTTAAGGTGTCTATTTGCTTGTGATGTTGTTTCGGTTATGAAATAAATGAGAGATGTGTATAGAACTACAATATGTAATGCGTTAATTAGGAAAATGTATGCTGTTTTTTTGTGTAGTATTATGTAAAATTAGCCTCCACATAGACATGCATATTCGCCAAAGGAAGTAGATTGGTGTGCATGTATTCGGTTAGAGGCAACCATATTGAAGCCTTATCTTGGCTTAGATTGTTGACCAAATGGGTAATAAGTGAGGATGGTTGCGAATATACAAACATACATATGCATGTGTAATTGAATTATGAATGTTTAGCAAGAGGGTTAAACTAGTTGATTTATTGATTAAGCTCAAGGAGTTAAAGAAGGAGAATCAAGCAAGGGAAAGACGAAGGTCATCGAGTAGCCGACTTGGACTGTTTTACCCAACACAAGGTAAGTCATTAAGCGTATATTTGGCGTTGATTTAAATGATCAATATATATATATGCAAATGTGTTTAAATGAGTTGGTGTGTAAATGGAAATGTATGTGTATGGAATGATGCCATTGTTGAATGTATAAAGGCAGCAAAATACATAAGGTATTGGTCTCGGCACTAAGTGTGCGGGTATAAATGGACACGGTGACAAGATTGGCACTAAGTGCGGGTTTAAAATTGTACAGCACTAAGTGTGCGAGTTTGATTATATAGCACTAAGTGTGCGAGTTGAATACATATAGCACTAAGTGTGCGGATTCACTATATGTTCTTGCATTACAATTGGCACTGAGTGTGCGACATTATCGAGCTAATCCCGGACAGCGGATCGGGTAAGTACCTCGAGCTCTTGACGAATAGAAAATATGTTCATGCTCGGGGTTGAATTTGGTAAGCCTTAAATCTATGTGATGATTGAAATTGTATGGTTGTGCTGGAAATTGAGTTAATGTGTAAAATGCTTCGATTATCTTGTTGTGTAGAATATGAAATGTGGATGTATGAATTGGTACGAGATTGGACCGAAAGGTCCGAGGTATTATGGTATAGATTCGATATGGACGAGTACCTAGCCTCATTTGTTGTACATGTAGTAGTAACTTTATCGATGGATTGACGAATGCTTATGACTTACTGAGTTGTAAACTCACTCGGTGTTTTCTTGTCACCCATTTTAGGTCTCTTGGACTCGTATTGTTGCGTGCTCGGAACCGTCGTTGAAGTCATCACACGGCTGAAATCTTGTGGTATTGTTTTTTGTTGTTGAAGAACATTTGGCATGTATAGGCTATTATATTTTGTCGAATTTTGGGTTGTAAACTTTAAGCCATGTGAAAATGGCCTATGTGGTCGTCGAGTGGGATGCTAGAACCTATAGCCACGAGTCTTAGAAACTCAAATTTTGTTAAGGTGGCCATAATTTGTGTCATGTATGATGGATGATTAAGGCCAAGGAAAAATTCATGAAATTGGCATAGTCTACTGCAGTAACTGTTGCAGACAGCAGCAGTGAGATGAGATTGAAAAATCACTAAAAATAGTAGAAGTAGAATTAAATAGTGAGTAAATTATGGAACTGAACCTTGATGAATCTATTTTTATATGGATGAAACGAAACGACCATATGAGCAGTATACTGGGAAATATTAAAGTTCTCGTGAGACAGGGCCAGAACGATTTCTGGGTCCCCTGTCGCGACTTTGAAAATTTACCATAAATTATCCAGAAAGAATTAGGAGTCATGCCTTATATTTACAGATTCCATTTTGAGTCTAGTTTCATTAGAAACAAACGGCACCAGTATTAAAGCCCTGTACAGAAAGATATTCAAGTTGTAACGCGCGGAGGTCAGAGCAGTCGATCCCTGTAACATGGGTGACTTTAACTAATAAACTGTACCAATTGGCCCAACCAAAAATTCTAAAAATAAATCCATGGATGGGTATATGAGTCTAAATTCAGGGAAAATTTACGAAACCAGTTTCCGAGTTTTGGAACTCGAGATATGATTTTTAAGGCGACGGTGACACAGTTTTCCAGCCTGTCCAGAAATGTCAAATTGGTCGGTACTTTAAGAGGATTTGTCTCGTTAACCCCTCGTGTCCGACACCGGCGTCGGTCACGAGTTAGGGGTGTTACATAGTTGGAATTCTTGAGCTGGAAGAGTTTGTTGTTTTTTTTGATCGAGCTTGCAAAGCCGAAGAGCTTTGCAAAGAGAAAAGAAAAGCCAATTCTATGGCTAGAGATTCTAGAAAGAGATTTGTGGGAAAATCACATCTGTCGGCATCAAAGAAATTTAGAGAATATTACCTTCGTTCTACGGCTTCTACGAGAATTTCGATTAAAGACAAAGATGTGAGACATTTCAGTTCTAGACCTCAGGTGACATTAGTTGCCAGTGTGGGTAGTGTTAGAAATTCTGGACCTGAATGTAAACACTGCAATAAGAAGCATTATGGTGAATGTAGATTAGTGAGTGGAGCTTGCTTTAAATGTGGATCGCTTGATCATTATCTCTGAGACTGTCTAGAGAAGTTTATAGCTGATGGAGATCAACCAGTGAAAGCAAGTAACATGGCTTCTAGAGGGAGACCACCCCAAAATACTAGAAATATGAGTGGTAACTGAGGTGCTACAAGAGATTAGACTGTGAGATCTAAGGCACGAGCACCTGCCAGAGCTTATGATATATGTGCACGAGAGGAAACATCATCGCCAAACGTTATTACTGGTATATTTTCTCTTTTTAATACGATATAGTTACATTGATAGATCCTGGATCAACTCATTCTTATATCTGTATGAATTTAGTATTTAAAAAGAGTTTACATGTCGACTCTATAGAGTTTGTAATTAAAGTATCGAACCCTTAGGCAAGTCTGTTTTAGTTGATAAAATTTGCAAGAATTGTCCTCTGATGATTCGGGATTACTGTTTTCAGACGGACTTGATGCTTCTACCATTTAATGAGTTTGATATGATTCTGGGTATGGACTAGATGACTATGCATGATGCGGTTGTGAATTGTAGACAGAAGACTATCAAATTGAAATGTCAAAATGGTGAGATTCTTCGGATTAAGTCTGATGATTCAATGAATTACTGGTTGTAATATCATCTATATTAGCTCAAAAATATTTGAAAAAAGGCCATGATGTAACACCCGTTACCCGTATCCGGCACCAGAACAGGGTACGAGGCATTACCATACTTGTACTCATGCATTCATGCAATAATCGAGCTATAAATTTTCTTTAAAACAACCTCATTCATACATACAGAAAATTGTCCCTAATATGGGCTTACGAGACCCAACACAGCCATCGAAAAAGGACTGGGATGAAATCAAAGACTTTAGAAAAGTTTGGGAAGTTTTCCCTAATATAGAGCCACACGCTCATGTGAGACAGGAGACATGCCCATGTGCTCTCGACACGCCCATGTCCTCCGACCGTATAGCTCTCTGACTATGACGTTAGCATCAATTTAGGGTCACACAGCCGCATCACACAGCCGTGTGGCTAGACCATGTGATCAATTGAAATTAAATGATTCTTCATAAAAATGGTGCAGACTTCACACGACCAGAGTACACACCCATGTGGGTAGGTCGTGTCCTCACACGACCAAGAACACGCCTGTGTCTTAGCCCGTGTGTTTACTACTGAGCATACTAAGTTGCAAAATTAGGGTGCAGGGACACACGACCATTCAACACGCCCGTGGGGCAGACCGTGTATCGCATACGATCTAGACATATGCCCATGTGTCTACCCCTGTAGACCATTTAAAGGCTATTTCCCAAGCCAATTGTCACCCTCAATTATTGATACATTCAACATATTTCATGGCATGCAACATGACATATTTAGACACTCAAATATTCAACACCATGGCACTCTCACATCTTCATAATGTCATCCTATTGCACATTCATTTTGTTACACCATTTACAAGCATTCCACACCAATTTCATGCATTATTAAGCTTGTTACCATAATTTTCAAATTATGCATTCATGACTATAGTCATTTTAAGCCATTAATTCATCCTTACCTTTTAGCATCTAATCCATACTTTATCATACATTCACCAAGCAATAACATATCACATCATCAAGGCACTAACACATGCATGCATGGGTAATTAGATTACAACCCAATGATAAAAAATAAGCCATATTACATGGACATTACAAAATGAATCATCATCATCATAGGCCTTCACAATTTGGCCAAATAGCATGACACATATCACAAAATAACCAAGTCCTCTATACATGCCATACTCAAAATAACAATTTTACTATACCCAATAATCTTTTGATAGTATGATCAAATACTCTGACAACTTCCGATCCTCGAGCTAGCTTGGTGAAACTACAAAGGATAGAAAGGAAAGGGGGTAAGCATTAAAGCTTAATAAGTCCATATGCAAATAATATGCAATGGTAGTAAGGAATCAATATGCAAGGACATAGTAATACATATATAAAGATTATTCATCACTTAAACCTTTTAACTTACTTATCATATGTACACATATACTTTCTCCTTACAAAACATTCTTTACAAAGGCATTATTCATAGGTTCAGCTTACATACCTGTACTCATCGTTGTATATCATATAACCATACCTCTTTAACATGCCCTCCTCGGGACTTTCATCACATTCATTGCATTACCCGTTGAACACTCAGAATACTATTGGATACACAGAAAACTTGCACATAAGTGTCATATATACTTACGTAGCCAAAGCTACCTCATAACATGTAACGCTCGAAATAGAGCTACTCACAGGCTTTCTCATAAAAGCTATCAGCCAAGGTGTAGCTACACGGGCTGCTCACACAAGCTGTCAGGTATCCAACCAACTCAAGGATTACCTAGCCACTGGTAGGACACACAAGACCATTGCCCAGAACCCAATTACATGTATCGCATCCATAATGAACTCGGACCAACTCAACGAGCTCGGATGCCTCATACATATCACAACCCGGACCAACTCAACGAGTTCGAATTTCTCACATTTATCACGAACTCAGACCAACTCAACGAGCTCAGATTTCTTAATTCCTAGTGACGTGTCACTTGTATCCTAGACTATTCCTAAGGTTCAAACAGGATTTTCCTCACTTGCACAAGGCATACTTTGTTGTACTTACTCATGATGTCGTATGTAACGGCCATAATATCATTTACGCTTTCATAACAACCAATAAGTATATAACTCATAATAACAAGAAAACATTTATCACATAATATCAAAACATTAAGAACATGCTACAACACTACATTATTTGCATATGCACTTACCTCGGTACAAAATGATGGTAATCGAGCCTAATCATTGTATACTTTATTCTTTCCTCGATCAAGACTCAGTTCACGTTTTTCTTGATCTATAATGCCAAATTTAACTTGTTTATTAATCACATTATTCAAATCAATCCATAACTCATGATTTGGTAAAATTACCTTTTTACACCTAGCTTTTCACTTTTTTACAATTTAGTCCCTAGGCTTGTAAAATGAAATACATGCATTTTTTTGTTACCCAAGCCTAGTCAAGCCTTTACTATGCTCATATCATCCCATTTTTCCTTTGTTACACATTATCACTACTTAATTTTACATTTTTACAAACAAGTCCCCTTTTTAGGTGTTTTCACTAAAAATCACCTAGTAAAAGATGTTTATCATGCATCAAACATTCATATTCCTCAATTAATCATCAAAATACATGCATGTTACACATGGGTAAAATTTCATACATGAACCCTAGCTCAAAATATAGCTAGAAATGGGTAGATCATGCTTCAAGGACTTCAAAAATACAAAGAACATTAAAAATAGGGCTAGGGAGCACTTACAATCAAGCTTGGAAATGTTGAACAAACCCTAGATATGGTGTCTTGCAATTTTTGACAATGAGAGAAGAAGACGGACACCAATTTTGACTTATTTTTCCATTTTTATTCTTTTAATTACCAAATGGCCAAAATGCCCTTAGGGTTTTTCTTTCAAATTTTTCCTATGCATGTCCATTTTTGTCCAAAATTATATAAATTGGTCAAATTGCTAATTAGGACCCTCTAATTCATAATCTAAATCAATTTCATGCTTAAAGCTTCTAGAATGCAAGTTTTTCATTTTATTCAATTTGGTCCCTAAAATTCAATTAGACATTTTATGCATAGAATTTCTTCATGAAACTTTCACATATGTGTGCATTCATAACATAAACCTCATAAGAATCATATAATAATTATTTATGTCTGAGATTTGTGGTCTCGAAACCACTGTTCCGACTAAGCCCTATTTCAGGATGTTACAATTCTCCCCCCTTTTGGGATTTTCTTCCCAAAAATCTTATCGGTAAAAAGATTTGGATATTGTTTCCTCATAGCCTCCTTGGGCTCCCATGTAGCCTTTTCAACCCCATGTATTTGCCATAAAACTTTCACAAGAGCAACACTTTTGTTTCTCAATTGCTTGACTTCCTGAGCCAAGATCTTAACCAGTTCCTTACCATATGTCATATCCAGTCTGATTTCAACCTCTATCGATACAATCACATGAGAAGGATTGGATCTATATTGGCACAATATGGATGCATGAAACACATCGTGAATCTTTTCTAACTCAGTCGGCAAGGCCAATCGATAAACAATAGGCCCTATCCTTTCGGTAATCTCATACGGTCCTATAAAACGATGACTCAACTTGCCTTTTCTTCTGAATCTCAAAACCATTTTCCATGGAAACACTTTCAAGAATACTTTATCACCGACCTGGTACTCAATTTCCTTTCTTTTCAAGTCTGCATACGACTTTTGTCTATCCGATGCCACTTTTAAACAATCACGAAGTACTCTTACCTTTTCTTTAGTTTCTTTAACCAAATCAACTCCATGTATCTTATTCTTCTTAAGTTCAATCCAGTACAAAGGTGTACGACATTTACATCCATACGATGCCTCATAAGGTGCCATCTTCAAGCTCGACTGATAACTATTGTTGTAAGCAAATTCAACCAAAGGTTTTCCTAATTACCTTGGAATTCAAGAACACAACATCTGAGCACATCTTCAAGCATCTGAGTGACTTTTTTGGATTGTCCATCAGTCTGTGCATGAAAAACAGTACTAAAATTCAACTTTTTACCCAAAGCTTCTTGTAATTTCTTCCAAAACTGCAAGGTAAACCTCATATCTCTATCCAAAATAATCGATAAAGGTACTCCATGAAGTCTCACAATCTCAGAAATATACAGTTCGGCTAACTTATCAAGTGAATAATCAACGCGTACCAGTATAAAATAAGTCGATTTAGTCAATCTGTCAACCATAACCCATACGACATCCTTCTTTCTTGGTGTCAACGGCAAGCCTGTCACAAAGTCAATAGTGATTCGGTCCCATTTCCATTCAGGAACTAAAATAGGCTGAAGTAAACCTAAAGGTACCTGGTGTTTGGCCTTTACTTGTTGACAAATCAAGCACTTTAATACAAACTCGGATATATCTCTTTTCATGCCATTCCACCAATACATTTTCTTTAGATCATTGTACATTTTCGTACTACTAGGGTGAATTGACATACCCCCGTTATGAGCCTCATGCAAAATATTCTGAATCAACTCAGCATCCTTCAGAACACAAATCCTTCCAGGAACCTTAGACAACCATTAGAATCTATCTGCAAAATCTGATTCACTGCCCAACTCACACTAAGCTTTCTTAGCTTGTAACTCTTTATCAACTTTTTGAGCATCACAAATCTATTATAGGAAAGTCGGCCTAGCTCTCAACTCAGCTAGAATTGCACCACCATGAGATAGGGTTAACCGTGCATTCATAGCTCTCAAAGCAAATAAAGACTTTCTGCTCAAGGCATCGGCAACCACGTTTGCTTTACCAGAGTGATAATTAATCATAAGTTCATAGTCTTTTAGCAATTCCAGTCATCTTCGTTGCCTCAAATTCAAGTCCTTTTGAGTCATCAGGTACTTAAGGCTTTTATGGTATGTATAAACATGGCATTTCTCTCCGAATAGGTAATGTCGCCAAATCTCCAAAACAAATACAGTGGCGGCTAATTCTAGATCGTGCATAGGGTAGTTTTTCTTATGGGGCTTTAGTTGCCTCGAAGCATAAGCTACTACCTTGCCTTCTTGTATAAGCACACAACCTAGTCCATTCAAGGATGCATCACTATATATCACAAACTCTTTCCTTAATTCCGGTTGCACTAACACTGGTGCCTCGGTCAATAACATTTTTAACTTTTCAAAGCTCTGTTGACATTGTTCTGACCATTCAAACTTGACATCTTTTTGAAATAATCTCGTCATAGGAGTGGCTATCATAGAGAACCCTTTCACAAACCGTCTGTAATAACCGGCCAAACCCAAAAAACTTCTAACTTCAGTTACATTCCTTGGCGGCTTCCACTCAACAATAGTAGAAATCTTATTGGGATCAACTCGGATACCATCTCCTGAAACAATGTGGCCTAAGAATCTAACCTCTCGAATACAAAACTCGCTCTTACTAAACTTGGCATATAACTGTTTATCCCTCAAAGTCTATAACACTGTTATCAGGTGCTCGGCATGTTCTGCCTCATATTTAGAATAAATCAGAATGTCATTGATGAACACCACAACAAACTTATCCAAATATGGGTGAAAGATTTGGTTCATTAAATCCATAAACACGATAGGAGCATTCGTTAACCCAGATGGCATAACAAGAAACTCATAGTGACCATACCTCATTCTAAAGGTAGTCTTAGCACATCTAACTCCTTAAATCGTAACTGGTAATATCTGGACCTCAAGTTTATCTTAGAAAACGATGTCACTCCTTTCAGCTGGTCAAACAAATCATCAATCCTTGGAAGAGGATACTTATTTTTTTATTGTCACCTTATTGAGTTGCCGGTAGTCAATACATAATCTCATGGAACCGTCCTTCTTTTTCACGAATAGTACGAGAACACCCCACGATGAAAAGCTTGGTCTCGCAAAACCTTTGTTAGTCATCTCTTGCAACTGTGACTTCAATTCTTTCGACTCAGTCAGGGCCATCCTATACGAATCAATAGAGATAGGTGCGGTCCCTGGTATTAGCTCAATACTGAATTCAACTTCTCTAATTGGAGGCAAACCTGACAATTCCTCCGAGAATACATCCGCATACTCACATACAACTGGCACTGATTCAATTTTCAATTTAGATTCTTCGTATTCAATATATATGCCAAAGAAGCTTCATAACCTTTTCTCATGTATTTATGAGAAATCATTGAAGAAATTATCATTGGTGACTTATCTGCATCATCTGATTCAACTTGAAGAATCTCACCATTTTCACATTTCAATTCTATAACTTTCTGTCTACAATTCACTATAGCCTTATGTAGTGTCAACCAATCCATACCCAGTATGACATCAAATTCGTCAAACTACAACAACATCAAGTTGGCCAGAAAATAATGACCTTTAACTATCAAAGGACAGTTCTTACATACTTTATCAACTATCACATGCTTTCCTAATGGGTTAGACACCTTAATTATAAATTCTGTAGACTCGACAGGTATCATACTAGATATCAATTTCATACACACATACAAATGAATGGAGCCAGGGTCTATCAAAGTAATAACATTAGTATCATAGAGATAAAATCTACCAATGATAACATTAGGAGAAGTTGCGTCTTTGCATGCACGTATGGCATAAGTGTAACAGCCCAATTTAGACCCTAGTCGGAACGGTGGTTTTGGGACCACGAATCCGAGTCAAAAAATATTTTAAAATTATTTTCTGTGTTTATTATGTGTGAATTAGTATGTGTGAAATTTTCATAATTTAATTTTGTCGTTTGAATGCCCGATTAAATAAAAGGACTTAATCGCGTAAAATAAAAATTTGGTAGTTAAATGTGAAAGTGCTTAATTGTTGTTGTCTTTGTTAGTGGGGGCATTTATAATGTAATTATACTATTGTGTTTTTAGGTGGACGGTAATGGGCATGTTATATATGGTTTCTTAATTAAATTATTAAGGTTATAATGGTAAAATATGAAATAATATATGTATAATAAAACATAAAATTCATAATATGGTTTTATATTCTTATGTTCTTGGTCGAAACTTAAACAAAAGAAAAGAGAAAATAAACTTAGGGTTCGGGTACTTGCAAGCTCAATCAAGGTATGTGTTTAGCTCAATTTTTTATAATTTCTACGTTTTTGAGATCGTTGCTTCGAGTACTAGTAAACCCATGCTTGAATTTTTTATTTTGGTGAATATTTTGAGTTATCCTATTGTTGAGAGCTTGTGATTTTTTTTTCTTGATAATGAAATAGGAAATATATGTTTTAGATTAACATGTTTTGTTTTGAAGTTTTTGATGATTTTGAGTAATTAGGACTAAATTGCAAAAATAATAATTTAGGGGACTAAAATGTGAAATAAATGAAATATATGGGCTTGTATGAATATGGGTAAGATTTTTCCTAACATGGGCATAGGGAAATTTTGCATATTTTGTGTTTTGTGCAATAAGGACTAAATTGTAAAAAGTGTAAATGTTAGGGGCAAAATGGTAATTTTCCTATTTATGTGTTTTTGGACCAAATTTAATGAAAATATGTTTGAATGAGCTTAATTTGAATATGTTTAGATTAAGAACTAAAGAAATTAGATTTGGATCGGGGGAAAACGAAAGTTGTCGACTAGCTGTCCCGTTCCATTTTCCATCATCCGAGGTAAGTTTATAAGCAAGTAGATGTACTTAATTTTAATTAAATGCAAAGTATTTATGCTGGAATGAAATATATGAATTTATATATGCAATAGCTGAATATTGAAAAGCCTGGCAACTATGTTTACGACTTCGTTTCGATCGAGCTACGACGTCCAAAAGTCCCGTATGAACCTTAGGAATAGCTAAGATACATATGTCATGACATAGGATTCTAATATGTGATGTGTGAGTAAGACCATGGCATCGATATGTGATTCCGATATATGTGTGTGAATAAGACCTTATCTGGGACAATGGCATCAATATGTGATTACATGTAAGACCACGTCTGGAACGCTGGCATTGTATGATATGTGTGAATATTTGAGTGTCCTATCCAATTCTGAATGGTTCATCGGGCAAAGGTAAATCATGTACAGATGTGTAAAATGAGCTGAATGGCCAAGTATGAACTAGCTTGTGGGCTACTAGTAATAAGGTAAGTATATAACTTAATATTTGTTACAAGTCATGTGCAATGCTAATGATGAGTATATGTGAGATTGGTATGTGTATTCGGCCTTTTGACTAAATAACTTGAGTATTAATGAAATGATTCTTAACTATGCGCATATGTGTGACCATGTATATTTAGCCATATAGGTAATATATATATGTGATGTTATATTATGATTTTCGAGCTTATGCATATAAGTATATATGTGTATGGTTTTATTATAACTATTTGGTTTTGGAAGTTGACTATTAATATGTTAAAGTGACTATGTGAGTATTCGGCCAAGTGGGAAATTGTCTATGAAAATGTCTTAATTATCTCATTTGTAAGTTTGAGGTCAAGGGTGATAATGTTAATATAATTCAGTTAGTAAAAATGAGTTGAATATATCATTGGATTGTTTATTTGCTTATGACTTACTAAGTTAAGTTAGCTTACTCTATGTGTCCTTGTTTACTCTGTTTTATAGATTTTGGATCAAGTTATGAGCTCGGGGATCGTCAGCAAAGTTCATCACACTATCTACTGCTTCGGTGTTTAAATAGTTGAACTCAAATTATGGCATGTATAGGCTGGATTTCATTTTGAAATATTAGATTTTGGCTGTGTGTAATCTAGCCATGCAAAAATGGCTTAAGTGTTATACTTGAGTTTGGTTTTGATTAGATTATGGTTTGAACTCATTTTCGATTATCATGCTATGTGCCATGGATGGGAGGTAATTATGGTATGTGTTTTGAACATTGAAGTTGATTAAAAACCTTGGATATGGTATGAATGTTTTAGCCATAATATATATTAGGTATATTTGGATAATCTGAATGTAGTTAGTTTGAATGTGTTTCATACTAAGATAAAATATGTATGTGAATTTTGTTTATTATGCTTAGTCTTGATCTAATATGTTCTTAGTTATAATGTTTACTAAGTTTAGTTTTGATAATTCGGTGATGGAAATTTTGGATGTGTATGTGGTTTTAAATAATGTGATTCGGCTATGTAAGGTATTAGGTAAGGAAAATATTCCATGATTGTTTTAGTCAATTATTTGGTATGAATTCAATTGTTAAGTGTGGCCTTGAAATCTAGGGCAAGTGCACATTATGTATATAAGCTTCAATAATATGTTCAGTCATGTTATAATGTATTAAGTTGCATGTGTAATTGCTTGTTAAATTACGTAATAAGTTTTCAATTGGTTTTATTATGAGTTTGTGCAAAAGTTGTTATTTGTATTAAAAAATGATGTAATGTACTTGAGTCGGGTGTAACATGTTGCATCTCTTATATGTTAGTTATTTATTTAACCGTAAGTATGACTTGCTATAAAGCTCTATTCGAATATGCTTAGATGCCTTTATTTTCACATATATATATTCGAATGGATGCATTAAATTACATTAGTGTATGAAATAGGAATTTCATATAGACTAACATATTGGTGCTGCATGTAGGAATAAAAAGGTTACTAATGAAATTTATTTCCATTGATGTATAACTTATGCAAAGCATACGGCTTATAATAGAATAGGTCTAATATTCAATAATGAAGATATTGATGTGTTATATGTTCTATATATGTATAAGTTGTTTTGATATACTTTGAATTATATTTTATTTATGCTATGTTTTGAATTACAAAATTTTTAAATTTTGAAATATGAATTAATTATACACATTGATGTGATTAAAATATCGAACTATAATATATAATGCGTAATTGTATGAATTGTAATATGATCGGTAATGCTTCAAAACCCTTATCCGGCGACGGATACGAGCTAGGGGTATTACAATAGGGCTTAGCCAGAGTTCTAGCTTCAGATCACACTGATGTATCTCGTGTCACATTTTTACTACCAAACCCATTCCCGGCATTTCTCGAGGGTCTTCCTCTAGAAGCTGTGCCACTTAACCTCGAGTTCTGAAATCTTTCTTTTCCTACCATCTCAGGGCAGTCCTTAATATAGTGGTCTTGAGAACCACACTTGAAACAAGATCCCTCACTCACCCTACAGGTGCCAAAATGACATCTACCACATTGTTGGCACTTGGGCTTGGAAGGTTTAGCATTACCCACACTTGCTACAGATGTAGCCTGAGATCTAAAACCCGAATTATGCTTTCTACGGTTCCCGTATGAATGTCCAGCTGACACATGTGAATGAGAATACAACTCTCTAGATTTCTTAGACTGAGATGGCAATGACTTACTCGTATACTTCTTTCTTATATCTCTTGCTTCAGACTCGACTTTCTTCTTTTCTTTAACTTATTCTTCGGCTTTACAAGCCCGCTCAACAGGTATCACAAATTCTTTCAACTCAAGAATATCCTCATTAAGTTCATCTTCAAATCTTCTGCACATCTTAGCTTCAGAGGATACACACTCTCAAGCTTATTTGTTGAGTCTGATGAATTCTCTCTCATATTCACTAACTGTCATACCACCCTCTTTCAATTCTAGGAATTCCTTGCGCTTCTGATCAATGAACCGTTCACTAATATATTTCTTTTGAAACTCCTCTTGAAAGAATTCCCAAGTAACCCTCTCTAGTGGTACTACAGATATCAGCATTCTCTACCAGTGATACGCTGTATCTCTCAACAAGGATATGGCACATTTCAAGCACTCCTCTGTTGGACATGATAATTCATCAAATACCCGTATCGATTTCTCTAACCAGAACTCCGCTCTTTCAGGGTCATCATTGGCATTTACCTTAAATTCCTCGGCATCTTGCTTCCGAATTTTATCAACAGGTGCTCTGAAAAATCTCGTGAAATCTATACCTTGAGGCATCAAGGGTGCAAGTTGAGGATTTGGGGGAGGTGGGGGAGGTTGAGTGTTCAGGTTCGTTCGAACGAATTCGTATACCATGCATTCATCATGTGAAGAAAGGCCTCTCTGCCTCCTTCTCCTCTACTAAAAATTGCTGGCCTACTTTTGGATGGCACTACTCCTTCCGCTGGAATAGACATGTTACTTTCTACATCATCCGCCACTGCTCTGTCGAGATCCATTCGCTATATGAAAACACATTTTAACATTGTTAGGAGTCATCAGACTATCATTATATATATACGTATGGCATGTATAGCTAGACTTACATATGCTAGGTTGTCCAAGAATCGACTAAATCATAGCTCTGATACCACTAAATGTAACATCCCTTACCCATATCCGGTGCCGGAACAGGGTACAAGGCATTACCATACTTGTACTCATGCATTCATGCAATAATCGGGATATAAATTTTTCTTTAAAGCAACCCCATTCATACATACACAAAATTGTCCTTAATATGGGCCTACGAGACCCAATATAGCATCAGAAAAGGATCGGGACTAAATCAAAGACATTAGAAAAGTTTGAGAATTTTCCCCTAATACAGAGACACACAGGCATGTGGCTAGACCATGTGATCAATTGAAATTAAATGATTCTTTATAAAAATGGTGCAGACTTCACACTACCAGAGTACACGCCTATGTGGGTAGGCCGTGTCTCTCACACGGCCAAGACACAGACCCGAGTCTTAGCCCATGTGTTTACTACTAAGCGTACTGACTTGTAAAATTAAGGTGTAGGGGACACACGACCATTCAACATGGCCGTGGAGGGCCCGTGTGTCTACCCGTGTGGACCATTTAAAGGCTATTTCCCAAGCCAATTGTCACCCTCAATCATTCATACATTCAACATATTTCATGGCATGCAACATGACATATTTAGACACTCAAATATTCAACACCATGGCACTCTCACATCTTCATAATTTCAGCCTATTCCACATTCATTTTGTTACACCATTTACAAGCATTCCACACCAATTTCATGCATTATTAAGCTTGTTACAATAATTTTCAAATTATGCATTCATGACTATAGTCATTTTAAGCCATTAAGTCATCCCTTATCTTTTAGCATCTAATCCATACTCTATCATACATTCACTATGTAATGCCCTCACGCCCGAGACCATCGCCAAAGTCGAGCTTGAGGTGTTACTAAACTTAATTCATTAATTAAACAGCTCAAACAATTTATTTTTAAAATTTCCAGACAAGCTAGCTAACTACGTTACAGTTGCTTAAAAATTCATATCTTGAGTTTCGAAACTCAAAATTAATATCCGTAAATTTTCCTTGAAACTAGACTCATATATCTATCTAATAATTTTTTTCTAGAATTTTTGGTCGAGCCAATTAGTACAGTTTATTAGTTAAAATCTCCCCTATTTCAGGGTTCGACTACTCTAACCCCTGTGTATTTTGAACCACTATTTTCTTTGTACAGAACTCAAAAGACTATGCCATTTGTTGCTCTTAAAACTAGACTCAATAAAGAATCTGTACATATAATGTAAAACTTCTAATTATTTTTTTAAAATTTTTTGTGAATTTTTAAATTCAGAACAGGGGATTCAGAGACCACTATGACCCTGTTTCACCAAAACTTAAATATATCATAAAATATAACTCATTTACCTGTTTTGTTCCATCCATATGAAAATATACTCATCAAGATTCAATTTCATAACTTATTCATCATTGAATTCCATTTATACTATTTTTAGTGATTTTTCAAATTCACGTCGCTGCTGCTGTCTGATTCTAATTTGTGACCAATTTTACCTTTCCAAGGATTTTCATGGTTAAAGCATACATGTTATCATATATAAACTTGATTAGCCATTCCAATAGCTAATCATTTACAAACCCTTTTCTTACTAAACCATAACCATATCATGTGATCATTTACACAAAGTGAGTATAGTGCTATACATGCCACATTCAAAATATACAAGCCATTTTACCAATTTAGGTCTTTGGATAGTGTGAACGAGCCTTCGACCTATCCCGATACTCAAGCCGGCTTGTCAAAACTACAATGAATGAAAAGGAGGGAGTAAGCATAAATGCTTAGTAAGTTCACATGCAAATAACAAGTAACATAATCATGCCATTCAACATAAACATTATTTGCATAAACAACACCAATACATTCATGTTACATTTGCATTTAATATCTTACTACAATTTCATCATACTAAGTTCTCAACCCGAGGGTTTAAACACATACCTGTCAAATTTTCTTATTCATCACACTTACCAACATGTCACCTTCGTATTAGGCATTCTCCTTATTCTATTAGAGATCTCCCGTTGAACACATCGGAATATGATTTCGGATACACAGATAATGTCCACATAAGTGCTATAGTCATAGCTAAATAAGCTCAATAGCTTTCGAAATCTATGTAGCCAAGCTACCATGTAACCCGCCTGTAACACCCCGAACCCGAGACCATCGCCGGTGTCGGACACGAGGGGTTAACAAGCCAAGTCCACATATTTTGCCCACCAATTTGACATTTCCAGTCAGGCTGGAAAACTGCGTCACCGTCGCCTTAAAAATCATATCTCGAGTTCCAAAACTCGGAAACTGGTTTCATAAATTTTCCCAGAATTTAGACTCATATATCCATCCATGGATTTATTTCTAGAATTTTTGGTTGGGCCAATTGGTACAGTTTATTAGTTAAAGTTACCCATGTTACAGGGATCGACTGCTCTGACCTTCGCGTGTTATAACTTGAATATCTCTCTGTACAGGGCTTTAATACTGGTGCCGTTTGTTTCTAATGAAACTAGACTCAAAATGGAATCTGTACATATCAGTCATGACTCCTAATTCTTTCTGGATAATTTATAGTAAATTTTTAAAGTTGCGACAGGGGACCCAGAAACCATTCTGGCCCTGTCTCACAATAGCTTTAATATCTCTTAACATGTAACTCCTATGACCATTTCATTTCTTCCATATGAAAATAGACTCATCAAGGTTCATTTACATAGCTTATTCACTATTTAATACCATCCCTACAAATTTTGGTGATTTTTCACATTCACGTCACCGCAGCTGGCAGCATTTGTTTTGAAGGTAGGTCTTACCTATTTTGTAGTCTCCATGAACCAACTAGTCTTGCCATACATAGGTTCACATATGATCATTTTAACCATACCAATGGCTGATCATGTGACCAACATTCCCACTTCCAATCCATAATCACATCATGACACCATATATATATATACAAACCGCAAATAGTCTAAGTTCGTACTTCACTTTTACGAGCCATTTTCGCATGGCCGAACACATATACATCACAGCATATTTAAACCAACAAAGGGGTAGTCCTATACATGCCATTTCAAAGTTCAACCAAAAATTTATACCAAAATGGAGGCGTTGATAGTGTGGATGACTTCGACTTTAATGATCCCAAATCCGATTGCTATCGAGCAAAATCTATAAAACAGAGAGCCAAAGCAACGGGGTAAGCATTTTTATGCTTAGTAAGTCTCAAGGAATAAAATCAGCTTTAATTAAAGCAATACATTCACATAGTCAAATGCATCATTTCATTAATACACATTCACATAATCATTCTTACTTCCCACTTCATCATTATATACTTTCACAAGGTATCAACCTATTCAATAGCTGAAATTTGTTAGTCGATTGAGCGAATGTTGCTCAAACATGTCGACTTTCCAATGCACATATAAACATACCTTATTCTTTGGGCCTTTCGAGCGTACTAATTGAATTTATTACAGCAACCAACACTCACCTCCAGCCCAAGCTTCTTCGGAATACAACCGGATATAACCACGCACGAATGCCTTGGTCTTAGCCCGGATAGAATGACTCGCACGAATGCCTTCGGTCTTAGCCGGATGTAGCCACTAGCACAATTGCCTTCGGTCTTAACCGGATATAATTTCCAGCATAAATGTCTTGGGACTTAGCCGGATATCATTCAATTGCTCATGCACACATGCATCAATAATCATTAGACATTCATATTTCATTTTCGTTACTAAGGCTCAAACGCAAATATAATCACAAGCATAATCGCCTTCGGGACTTAGCCGGGTATCATTCAAATACTCATACACACATAAATCAATAATCAATACACATCCATATTTCATTTCACATAATTCAAGTAGAGTCACTTCTTGAGGACTTACCTCGGATGTTGTCGAACGGCTTTTACTGGCTATTCGATCACTTTTTCCTTCCCTTGTCCAATTGTGGCCCTCTAAGCTCTTGAGCTAATTCAAACAAATTCAATTTATTAAAATCTCATTGTGCTAGCTTATGGCCGAATATGACAAGGAGTTTAAATGGTCATATGGCCACCCTTTCGCTTGAATACACAATGGTCATGCACATTTTATACTACATCAAGCAATTCAATACAATTCATTCGAGCATCAAGGAAAAGCTAAGGCCATCAATAGGCTCCCTAAGGCCGAATATACATGTCCATGTTGAGGCCAATTATGCACTTAATACCACACAAAAACAGCATGCATTTTACTAGTTAATGCTTTGTATATTGTAGCTCAAAACTTATAATATAGCATCAAGCACTCATATGTGTGCTAGGCCGAATGTGCTTGCAATTTCACAAACATTCTTCAACATCTTCTTCTTTAAACAAACATATTCATCACTTACTTCATAACCAAAACATCATGTGCAAACATATATATACATATATGAGCATGGCGAATTTCAAGGTGTCCATATAGCCATCCAAGACACAAATTTTAACTAACATGCAAGAAGCATGAACCATGCTCATGAATGCATCATGGCGAATACATCACAATCATGCCCCTTTCATCTTCAATCATGGTTAAACAAAAGAAAACTCAAAGTCTTACTCAAGATGGCTACAAAGAAATTTCAAGAGTAGACAATCCATCATTGCATGCATCATCATCAAGCTTCACACTTAACATGCAATGGCTTTATCACAATACCAACCTTGACCAAATACCACTTCCATGGCATAACAAGGATTTGAACCATGGCTAACATGAACATCAAGTTGGCAACTAAAACATGCATGAATCTCATGACACAACCTCATACATACCTCAATCTTGATGCAAGTTTAGCCAAATATCCTTCTAGATCTCTTCTAAACAAAGGAAATGAAGCAAAATCTCTTCTCCCTCTTAGTATTTTCGGCCAAAAGGAGAGAACAAGGATGAACAAATTTTTTGTTTTCTCTTCTTAGTTGCACGGCAATGGGGGAATGCTACTCTCTCACACACATTTTTTTTCATTCTTTTCTTACCCATGCTTATTTGTTTATTATTTCTCCCTAATGCCCAACAAAACATGTTTCATGACATGTTTAGCCCATATCTCTTTGTCATGGCCGGCCATCACTTGTAAAGGGAATTTGACATGCAAGTCCATTATTTTGCATGCATGCTTTAATTAGTCATCACACATTTCCCTATCGTACTTTCAAAGTTCACTACTAAGTCCTTTCTAGTGGAATTCACCTTTATAACACTAAATCAATCATCATAAAATGTCATACATGAGCACACATATTATAGGCATCAAAATAAATTTTAATTATTTTTATGCCTCGGTTTTGTGGTCCTGAAACCACATTCCGACTAGGGTCAATTTTGGGCTGTCACAACTCTCCCCACTTAAGAAATTTTCGTCCCCAAAATCTTACCGTAAATAGGTTTGGATATCGCTCTTTCATAGAGTTCTCGGTCTCCCAAGTAGCTTCTTCTATCCCGTGCTTGAGCCATAACACTTTCACTAGCGGAACCCGCTTGTTTCGCAACTCTTTCACTTCCGTGATAGGATACGAATCGGTTCTTCCTCATAACTCATATTGGCTTGAATTTCAATTTCGATGGACTAATCACGTGCGATGGATCGGATCTATAGCGTCAAGCATCGAAACATGAAAGACATTGTGAACCTTTTCAAGTTCGGGGGCAAAATCAAACGATATGCCATCGGACCGACTCGCTTCGGATATCTCATATGGCCCAATGAACCTCGGGCTCAACTTGCCCTTACGGCCAAATCTAAGTATCTTTTCCAAGGCGATACCTTGAGAAACACTTTATCTCCCACCGATACTCGATATCCTTACGCTTCAGATCCGCGTCGACTTACGACGATCGGAGGCTATCTTCGACTTTCACGGATTACTTTCACTTTCTTCAGCATCTCTAATCAAATCCACCCGAAAATCTTGCTTTCACCAAGCTCATCCAAAACAATGGTGTACGGCATTTACGACCGTACAAAGCCTCGTAGGGTGCCATCTTAATACTTGATTGAAAGTCGTTGTTGTAAGCGAATTCAATCAACGGCAAATACCGCTCCCATGAACCATTAAACTCAAGGACGCAACATCTCAACATATCCTCAAGTATCTGAATTATCCGCCGGATTGACCATCGGTTTGGGGTGAAAGGCGGTCTGAAATGCAACTTGGTACCCAAAGCTTCTTGCAACTTTTTCCAAAATCGCGAGGTAAATCTCGGATCTCTATCCGACACGATGGAAATAGGCACCCGTGTAATCTCACAATCGAGAACGTACAATTCGCTAATTTGTCCATTGAAAAATCCGTGCGACGGGACAAAGTGAGCCGACTTAGTCAATCTATCTACCACGACCCAAACCGCATCCTTCTTACTTGCTGACAATGGCAGTCCGGATACAAAGTCCATTGTGACTCGATCCCATTTCCACTCGGGTATCGTGATTGGCTGAAGTAATCCTGAAGGCACTTGATGTTCCGCTTTCACTTGTTGACATATTAAACATCTCGAAACAAAGTCGGAGATGTCTCGTTTCATACCATGCCACCAAAATCGACGTTTCAAATCGTTGTACATCTTCGTACTCCCCGGGTGGATTGCCATTCGGCTACAATGGGCTTCATTCAGAATTGTCGAAATGAGTTTCGAATTCTTTGGAACACACAGACGACTTTTGAACCTCAAACAATCGTCATCATCGATTTGAAACTCCGAGTCCTTGTTCGGAACACACTCAGCCCGTTTTGCAGCCAACTCATCGTCGACTTTCTGAGCTTCTCGAATTTGATGTGTCAATAATGGTTTGGCTTTCAATTCAGCCACTAACACACCGTCGGATCGAATGCATAAGTGCACATTCATCGCTCGTAAAGTGAATAATGATTTACGACTCAAGGCATCCGCAACCACATTCGCCTTTCCGGGGTGATAGTCAATGACCAGCTCATAATCCTTTAACAGCTCGAGCCAACGTCTTTGTCGCAGATTTAAGTCTCTTTGGGTCATCAAATATTTGAGACTTTTGTGATCCAAGTACACATGGCACTTCTCACCAAATAAGTAATGTCGCCAAATCTTTAAGGCGAATACGATGGCAGCTAATTCGAGATCATGGGTCGGATAATTTTTCTCGTGTGGCTTTAATTGCCTCGACGCATAGGCCACAACTCGACCTTCTTGCATCAATACGCAACCTAACCCAAGGAGGGAGGCGTCACTATAGATGACAAACTCTTTGCCGATTCGGGTTGCACTAGAATTGGGGCTTCACCAAATAAGTTTTCAGTTGATCGAAACTTTTCGACATTTCTCCGTCCATTCGAACTTAACATCCTTTTGGAGTAGCTTCATCATCAGTGGCTATCGTTGAAAAACCTTTACAAATCGTCGGTAATAACCGGCAAGCCCCAAAAAGCTCGAAACCTCGTAATATTTCTGAGGCTTCCAATTAAGTATGGCTGAAATTTTATTCGGTCGACTCGAATACCGATGCAGATACCACATGACCCAAGAAGCTAACCTCTCTAACCGAACTCACACTTGCTGAACTTAGCATATAATTACTTATCCCGTAAAATTTGCAAAGACTAACCGCAGTGTTCAGCATGTTCGGTCTCATTTCTTGAATAGACCAAGATGTCATCAATGAACACGACTTACGAATCGATCCAAATATGGTCCAAGATCCGATTCATTAAATCCATAAATACCGCAGGGCATTAGTGAGCCCAAACGGCATCACTAGGAACTCATAGTGACCATATCTCGCTCAAGGCGGTCTTGGGTACGTCTCAATCTCGGATTCGCAATTGATAATAGCCCGATCTCAAATCTATTTTCGAGAACACCGAGGTTCTTCTTGGTTGATCGAACAAGTCATCGATACGTGGTAACGGATATTTGTTCTTTATCGTCGCTTTATTAAGCTGACGATAGTCGATGCACAGCCGCATGGTTCCATCCTTCTTTTTCACGAACAACACTGGCGCACCCCAAGGCGAAAAACTCGGGTGAGCAAAACCTCTATCCACCAATTCTTGCAACTGAGCTTTCAACTCCTTTAATTCCGTTGGTGCCATACGATACGGAGCTATCGAAATTGGAGTGGTACCAGGTACCAATTCGATGCCAAATTCTATTTCCCGAACAGGTGGTAAACCCGGCAATTCTTCAGGGAAAACATCCGGGTATTCACAAACCACGGGCACAGATTCAGGTTTCTTTTCTGATTCTTTGTCATCGAGCACGTACGCAAGGTACGCTTCGCACCCTTTTCTTACATATTTTCGGGCCAACATTGCTGATATTACAGCTGGCAACCCCTTTAAGTCCGTAGACTCAACCCGAATTATCTCATTATTCGCGCACCTCAAATCGATAGTCTTGCTTTTGCAATTTACAACCGCATCGTGCATGGTCAACCAATCCAAACCAAGAATAACGTCGAATTCATCGAACGGCAAAAGCATCAAGTCCGCCGGAAAACAAGAACCTCGGAACACTAGGGGACTTTTCTTGCACACTTTGTTGACAAGCACGTAATGACCCAAGGGTTTGACACCGAATTACAAACTCAAGAGACTCAATAGGCAAAGTCTTCTTTGGATGCTAAGGTTTCACATATATAAGAATGAGTAGAACCAGGGTCAATCAAAGCAATCACATTAGTATTGAAAAGAGTGAAAGTACCGGTAATGACATCCGAGAGGCAGATCCTCGGCGTGCGCGTATGGCATAAGTCCTAGCAGGGCCCGAGCCTCGGATCTAATGGTAGCATCTCTAGATCCTCTCGACCGCCACTAACATTGCCCATATTTCTAGGTGGCCTACCTCGAGCGATGGTAGCACCCGGTTTCCACTCGACTTACATTCTGCTCAAGCATCCTCGGCAATCCTTCATAAAGTGGTCGGCCGATCCACACTTATAGCAGGAGCGATCACGAAACCAACAGCTCCCAATGCCATTTGCCACAATGTAGACACTCCGCCTCTCTCGGCGATCATTTCCACCATCAGCGATCGAAGTGACTCGTGTGGTCACAGGGTCGATCGTGTCCTCGTCTAGAAAAGCCCGAAACGCCTCTAAACCGGCTTACATCATCTCGAAATCTCTTCGATGCCTATTGAAGAGACTTTCCCGAGGACCTCTTTCGGAATTCTCCGGTTCCCACATCAACTTTTTGTTTCTCCTTTCTAAGCTCTTCGGCTTTACAAGCTCGCTCAACAAGTACTACGAACTCTCGTATTTCGAGAATGCCAACGAACATCCTTATATCATCATTCAGCCCATCCTCGAAGCGTTTACACATAATAGCCTCGGACGAAATGCATTCTCGCAGATCGGCTAAGCCTCACAAATTTTCGCTCATAGTCGGAAACTGACATAGAACCTTGCTTAAGATCAAGAAATTCCCTTCGCTTTTGGTCGATGAATCTCTGACTGATATACTTTTTTCGGAACTCGGTTTGAAAGAATTCCCAAGTCACTTGCTCTCTAGGTACCATAGAAGTCAAAGTACTCCACCAATAGTAGGCGGACTCATGTAGCAAGGAGATGGTACACTTTAAGCACTCATCGAGTGTACAAGATAGCTCATCGAGCACCCGGATCGTGTTATCCAACCAAAATTCGGCTCGCTCAGCATCATCATCATCCGTAGCTTTAAATTCAGTGGCCCCATGTTTTCGAATCCTATCGATTGGGGCTTACTTGACCTTATTTGGTCAATCACCGGAGGTATTGTAGGTCTTGGGTTGCATTTGTCGGGAATGGAGGTTGTGGAACAGCCGTGTTAGTTCGAATGTATTGGTTAAACCATTCGCTCATCACACTATAAAAGGCTTGCCTAGCCTCATCATTCGGATTGTTGGGCATAGGTTGAGAGTCTGCAAGACTTTGTCCCTTGCGCGGAGCAGCGCCACACTCTCCACATCATCGCCTATCGCTTCGGTTGGGATCGGATCCATTGCTATAAACAAACACAAAGTCAAATTGTCGAAATCACCACACTATCGATTCATCATTTAATGGCATGTATAGCTAGACCCAAAACACATCACGGTAGTCCTAGAATCGACTAAAACGTGGCTCTGATACCAATAAAATTGTAACACCCAACCCGAGACCATCGCGGTTATGGGACATGAGGGGTTAACAAGCCAAGTCCACATATTTTGCCCACCAATTTGACATTTCCAGTCAGGCTGGAAAACTGCGTCACCGTCGCCTTAATTTAGACTCATATATCCATCCATGGATTTATTTCTAGAATTTTTGGTCGGTCCAATTGGTACAGTTTATTAGTTAAAGTTACACATGTTACAGGGATCGACTGCTTTGACCTTTGCGCGTTACAACTTGAATATCTCTCTGCACAGGGCTTTAATACTGGTGCCGTTTGTTTCTAATGAAACTAGACTCAAAATGGAATCTGTACATATAAGGCATGACTCCTAATTCTTTCTGGATAATTTATAGTAATTTTTTAAAGTTGCGACAGGGGACCCAGAAACCATTCTGGCCCTGTCTCACAATAGCTTTAATATCTCTTAACATGTAACTCCTATGACCATTTCGTTTCTTCCATATGAAAATAGACTCATCAAGGTTCATTTACATAGCTTATTCACTATTTAATACCATCCCTACAAATTTTGGTGATTTTTCACATTCACGTCACCGCAGCTGGCAGCATCTGTTTTGAAGGTAGGTCTTACCTATTTTGTTGTCTCCATGAACCAACTAGTCTTGCCATACATAGGTTCACATATGATCATTTTAACCATACCAATGGCTGATCATGTGACCAACATTCCCACTTCCAATCCATAATCACATCATGACACCATATATATATATACAAACCGCAAATAGTCTAAGTTCAGACTTCACTTTTACAAGCCATTTTCATGGCCGAACACATATACATCACAAAGATATTTAAACCAACAAAGGGTAGTCCTATACATGCCATTTCAAAGTTCAACCAAAATTTATACCAAAATGGAGGCGTTGATAGTGTGGATGACTTGACTTTAATGATCCCAAATCCGATTGCTATCGAGCAAAATCTATAAAACAGAGAGCCAAAGCAACGGGTAAGCATTTTATGCTTAGTAAGTCTCAAGGAATAAAATCAGCTTTAATTAAAGCAATACATTCACATAGTCAAATGCATCATTTCATTAATACACATTCACATAATCATTCTTACTTCCCACTTCATCATTATATACTTTCACAAGGTATCAACCTATTCAATAGCTGAAATTCGTTAGTCGATTGAGCGAATGTTGCTCAAACATGTCGACTTTCCAATGCACATATAAACATACCTTATTCTTTGGGCCTTTCGAGCGCATTTAATTGAATTTATTACAGCAACCAACACTCACCTCCAGCCCAAGCTTCTTGAATACAACCGGATATAACCACGTGCACGAATGCCTTCGGGTCTTAGCCCGGATAGAATGACTCGCACGAATGCCTTCGGGTCTTAGCCCGGATGTAGCCACTAGCACAATTGCCTTCGGGTCTTAACCCGGATATAATTTCCAGCATAAATGTCTTCGGGACTTAGCCCGGATATCATTCAATTGCTCATGCACACATGCATCAATAATCATTAGACATTCATATTTCATTTTCGTTACTAAGGCTCAAACGCAAATATAATCACAAGCATAATCGCCTTCGGGACTTAGCCCGGGTATCATTCAAATACTCATACACACATAAATCAATAATCAATACACATCCATATTTCATTTCACATAATTCAAGTAGGGTCACTTCTTGAGGACTTACCTCGGATGTTGTCGAACGGCTTTTATGGCTATTCGATCACCTTTTCCTTCCCCTTGTCCAATTGTGGCCCTCTAAGCTCTTGAGCTAATTCAAACAAATTCAATTTATTAAAACCTCATTGTGCTAGCTTATGGCCGAATATGACAAGGAGTTTAAATGGTCATATGGCCACCCTTTCGCTTGAATACACAATGGTCATGCACATTTTATACTACATCAAGCAATTCAATACAATTCATTCGAGCATCAAGGAAAAGCTAAGGCCATCAATAGGCTCCCTAAGGCCGAATATACATGTCCATGTTGAGGCCAATTATGCACTTAATACTACACAAAAACAGCATGCATTTTACTAGTTAATGCTTTGTATATTGTAGCTCAAAACTTATAATATAGCATCAAGCACTCATATGTGTGCTAGGTCGAATGTGCTTGCAATTTCACAAACATTCTTCAACATCTTCTTCTTTAAACAAACATATTCATCACTTACTTCATAACCAAAACATCATGTGCAAACATATATATACATATATGAGCATGGCGAATTTCAAGGTGTCCATATAGCCATCCAAAACACAAATTTTAACTAACATGCAAGAAGCATGAACCATGCTCATGAATGCATCATGGCGAATACATCACAATCATGCCCTTTCATCTTCAATCATGGTTAAACAAAAGAAAACTCAAAGTCTTACTCAAGATGGCTACAAAGAAATTTCAAGAGTAGACAATCCATCATTGCATGCATCATCATCAAGCTTCACACTTAACATGCAATGGCTTTATCACAATACCAACCTTGACCAAATACCACTTCCATGGCATAACAAGGATTTGAACCATGGCTAACATGAACATCAAGTTGGCAACTAAAACATGCATGAATCTCATGACACAACCTCATACATACCTCAATCTTGATGCAAGTTTAGCCAAATATCCTTCTAGATCTCTTCTAAACAAAGGAAATGAAGCAAAAATCTCTTCTCCCTCTTAGTATTTTCGGCCAAAAAGGAGAGAACAAGGATGAACAAATTTTTTTGTTTTCTCTTCTTGGTTGCACGGCAATGGGGGGGGAATGCTACTCTCTCACACACATTTTTTTTCATTCTTTTCTTACCCATGCTTATTTATTTATTATTTCTCCCTAATGCCCAACAAAACATGTTTCATGACATGTTTAGCCCATATCTCTTTGTCATGGCCGACCATCACTTGTAAAAAGGGGAATTTGACATGCAAGTCCATTATTTTGCATGCATGCTTTAATTAGTCATCACACATTTCCCTATCGTACTTTCAAAGTTCACTACTAAGTCCTTTCTAGTGGAATTCACCTTTATAACACTAAATCAATTATCATAAAATGTCATACATGAGCACACACATATTATAGGCATCAAAATAAATTTTTAATTATTTTTATGCCTCGGTTTTGTGGTCCCGAAACCACATTCCGACTAGGGTCAATTTTGGGCTGTCACACCGCCTATAAACGAACTCGGACTCAACTCAACGAGCTCGAATGCCTAGTTACATCTCACGAACTCAGACTCAACTCAACGAGTTCGGAACTCAACCATCCTAGTGACATGTCACTTGTACCCGAAACTATTCCCAAGGTTCAAACGAGATTCTTTTCAATTACACATTTCGATCGCCTTCTTCGGAATATAGAAATCGATACTTGCTAACATCTCATACTTATCAAGTTGTTCACATAATTTGCATATCACCAAATAATAATTTACAAAACATCATATTTCATTATAATAAGTATCATATCATATAAATAACATTAAATCACTTGAAATAAAAATTATGTTACCTTATTTACACATGAACTTACCTCGATAAAAAATTTTAGCAATCGAGCCTATTCCTCGTAAACTTTTTTTTCTCTCGATCACGACTTGAATCTCGTTTCTCTTGATCTATAATGCCAAATTAATTTTATTTAATACATACATTCATCAAAACAGCCCTTAGTACGAACTTTGGCAAAATTACCATTTTTCCCTTAAACTTTCACATATTTGCACTTTTGCCCCAAGGCTTGTAAATTGAACCTCATCCTATTTTCTTATGTTTTATGACATGGTGATCATTTTTCCCTTCTATGGAAACATCAAATTCACACTCTAACATGTACTTATGACTATTAGGTATTTTTACCGATTAAGCCCGTTTACTCGTTTTCACTTAAAACCGAGTAGCACAAGTTGTCTAACATAATTTAAAACCTCATATTCTATCATAAAACACCAAAATACACAAATTTCGCCTATGGGTATTTTTCCAAATATGAATCCTAGGTTGACTTATTGTTAGCATAAGCTAAATCGAGCTACCGGGATTCCTAAAACGTAAAGAACATTAAAAACGGGGCTTGGAATCACTTACTATGGAGCTTGGAAGCTTGAAACAAACCCTAGCTATGGAGAACCCTTGAAATTTCTGCCTAATGAAGAAGATGGAGAAAAATTGGCTTTTAATTTTGTTTTTAATTCATTTTAATAACTAAATGACCAAAATGCCCTTAATTAAAAACTATGGTGTTTTATCTTCCTTTAGGTATTTTTGTCCAAACTAGTATAATGGTCTAATTACTATCCAAGGACCTTCACTTTAAAAACCCATTACTCACAGGTACTTAATACCTTTGTGAACTAGAACACACATTTTACAACTTTTGCAATTTAGTCCTAAATATCAAATTGGACCCTCTATCGATAAAATTTCTAAACGAAATTTTTCACACAATCATGCAATCATGCCATAGACCTTAAAATGATAATAAAATAATTTTATCTACCTCAGATTTATGGTCATGAAACCACTATTCCGATTAGGCCCTAATTCGGGATATTACACACCAAGCAATAACATATCACATCATCAAGGCACTAACACATGCATGCATGGGTAATTAGATTACAACCTACTGATCAAATATAAGCCATATCACATGGTCATTACAAAATGAATCATCACCATCATAGGCCTTCACAATTTGGCCAAATAGCATGACACATATCACAAAATAACCAAGTCCCCTATACATGCCAAACTCAAAATAACAATTCACTATATCCAATAATCTTTTGATAGTGTGATCGAATACTCCCACTGCTTCTGATCCCCGAGCTAGCTAGGTGGAACTACAAAGGATGGAAAGGAAAGGGGGTAAGCATTAAAGCTTAGTAAGTCCACATGCAAATAATATGCAATGGTAGTAAGCAATCAATATGCAAGGACATAGTAATACATACAAAAATAATACATACAAAAAGATTATTCATCACTTAAACATTTTAACTTACTTATCATATCTACACACATACTTTCTCCTTACAAATCATTCTTTACCAAGGAATTATTCATAGGTTCAGTGTACATACATGTACTCATCGTAGTATATCATATAACCATAACTCTTTAACATGCCCTTCTCGAGACTTTCATCACATTCATTGCATTACCCGTTGAACACTCAGAATACTATTGGATACACAGAACACTTGCACATAAGTGCCACATATGCTTACGTAGCCAAGGCTACCTCATAACATGTAATGCTCGAAACAGAGCTACTCATGGGCTTGCTCATAAAAGCTATTACTCAAGGTGTAGCTACACTGGCTGCTCACACAATCTGTCAGGTATTCGACCAACTCAATGATTACTTAGCCATCAGTAGGACAGATAAGACAATTGCCCAGAACCCAATTACATGTATCGCATCCATAATGAACTCAGACCAACTCAATGAGCTTGGATGCTCGCATCCATAATGAACTCAGATCAACTCAACGATCTCGGAAGCCTCATACATATCAGGAACCTGGACCAACTCAACGAGTTCGGATTTCCCACATATATCATGTAACACCCCAAACCCAGCCCAGGCATTATGGCCGTATCCGGCGTGTTACATTGAAGTGTTTTAGCGAAAACCGTGTTTTCATTGAAAACCCTTCTTAAAATAAAAGAACGTCTTAAAAATAAAAGAACATGTCACTTAAAAATTCAGTTGCGAAAACGTAAAAAAGACATACTATAGTTTAAGAAACCATGTTCAACTTCTTATAATTACAATGAAATAATAATAATAATAATTCAAGTAATAATAACATAATGAAAACCTTATTACAATCTGATTTGAAAACACTTAAAAAGAAATAAAAACTTAAATGCTTAGAAAAAAATGAAATTCGAATTATCTTGCTAGCCGGCCACCTAGAGTCCCTACAAACATTGAAACTTCTACTGAGCATCACCTGAAAATAAAATAAAAGAGGGGGTGAGTTTTCGCAAACTCAGTGTGTACAACCCTCGATGAAAAACAAGCATTCAAAGAGAAATCATCAAACATGCAATGCAATCCCATCCAAATTATCCATCCACTACACACCAGCTCTATCCCCGTCACACCATGTGGGATATAAATATCGCCCACCCAAATTTATACACCAATGGTAGCCCTGGTTATGAACTACCTTCATTTACATATTAGGCTTTAAAAGTCGTCGGTGGATCCACGATTGTCAGGCAACCATGCGATCCTCATATACTTCATCCGTTCCACAGTTCCCACCCCATATGCAACCTAAGCAGAACATCATATGTATGCATGTCACATCCATAAAACTTACATTTAACACCTAGGAGTATTTTGGTCATTTTCGCCCTTAGGGGCATTTTAGTAATTTTCCCTTAATTACGGTTTCCACTTACCTTGGCCCATGAACAAGTCCCGCGAGCTAAGATGAATGAATACTATGCACCAGGTAGGATTCCAGAGAAGAGGAGGTGGGTCATTAAGACTGCTTAAGTACCAAGCTTTCCCTAGATCCAGTCCTAGACATGCATCTACCTGTTGCCACACCTTAACCCTTTGACTTGTCCACAGTCGTAATATATTAATTAAGTCTTTTGTAGTTATCATATGCTAGGCCCAAAACCCCTTAAAATGCCCAAAAAATCCACATACCTGTATCTGGCCCATTAAACCCAATTATATTTATATGGCCCATTAAGCCCAAACCACCTGTATATGGTCCATTAGGCCCAAATCACATTTATATGGCCCGTTAGGCCCAGTCACATTCATATTCATGCTCACATACAAATCCCTATCACATAGCATCAATATTTAGTTTTTGCCTATTATGGGCCCAACAGCCCATCAGGCCCATCTAGCCCATTCTGGCCCGTATGGCTAAATCACAACCCAAGTCTACGGACTCACCCGTGGGTCTCAGGCAACCTATCGGTCTCCCTTTTATGAGTGTTCGTGCACTCGCAAGACTACTGTAGCCAAACTTTCGGCTATTCGGTATTTCGGCATTTCGGCGTTTTGGCTTTTGTCGATCTACTTGTGTGTGCAGTGTATGTACAAACCTGGTAAGCAAGCATGCCACGACTCCCTTAGTCACCAACCTACAATGATATCACTCTTCCATTAATCATATGTTTAATCTGTATTCTACCCAAAAACTGAAACCTCACCTTAACCTTACCTTGAACACCAATCCTTAATAGCTTTCCTTGATCACGTACTCCCTAGATCTACATTAATCTTACTCATTAAAACCAGAATAATAGATGACTCGTATCCAACACAAGTCCTCTTACCTTAACTATGAACATTTGGCCACCTTAGCCAACGGGAGAGGAATACTTACCAATACTGCAACACCTAAGGAGCTATTCGGCAATGAGCTAAGATCCAAGATTCGATACTAATTCCCTACCATAGTTGATTAGAAAGAGTGAGGGACAATATTCGATACTTAGCAAAGAAAACTGATTGGAAGAGTAACACTTACACTAGATTTGGTCAAAGAGTATGCGGCTCTAGAGATTTGAATGGCAACAATTGCTTGTTCGGCACCAAGGGAGAGAGGAAGAAGAATCGGCTAAACCCAAAACTGAAACAAAGAAATCGACACAAGGAAAATAAAAAGGAGAACAAAGGTTTTTAGCTTTTGGAGAAATCGGCAGAAAGAAAAGGAAGAAAACAGAAGGGTTTTCAACTTTTAGGAAAGAGGGTTTCTGGCAACAATGTGAGAAAAAGATTTCAACATTAGCCTCATACCCTTGTATTCGACACCTATTTATAACCCTTATGGCCGAACTCCTCAGGTCCCAGTTCCTATTTTGGCTTCACTTGCTCCTCACTTCTTATCTCCTCGTTTTTCTCCCTGATAACCCCTTAATCTTTTCCTCTGATTTCTCTCCTGAGCACTTCCCTTGGAGTCCATTTCCACGCCACTTCCAACCTTCTAGAAGGCCAAAATTAAACTTCTAAAAACACTAAGCTAGGATTCAAACCTTGGACCTCCTTGCTAGCTATTAACGCCACCTCCCTACACTCTAAGTGGGGTCACTTAGCCACTCCTCCACAAGGCTTTTTGATGCTATTTTCCCCTATCTTTATTTAAAAGCCCAATTACTCCCGACCCTGATTTTTTTAATAATTAAATTAAAATTCCTCCACCGCAAAACTCGAACCCAAAACTTCTCCAACAAACCTGGACACTTCAAATTCCTTAAACCCTTAAAGCCAACATGTCTTTTGTCATTTTCTTGTTCACTTAAAAATTTTATGAAACCCAAAGCCCAAAGCCCAATTCATTTAGGCCCAAAATTTGGGGCGTTATAGCTCTACCCCCTAAAAGAAATTTTGTCCTCGAAATTCCCAACTATTAATACAGCTGCATAACATAGACTACCACACCACGCTCCCACTGCGCATTCTAATTCCAAACTAAGTAAATAGCACATTATGGATAAAGTACATACCAATATCCACCTCTGGAGCGTTTCCGTCCTCTCGATGACGTGCTGCATAGACCAACGCTGGTTGTCTCACCTCAGCATGACCAGCACCTCTTCCCAGTGCTCTATGGCCCAATATATTTCCACCCCTAGCCTAACCATTGCCTCTGGGCAGCTGCTGACCACCCCTCGGTGGCTGAGCACCACCTTGACCCACTACTGGCACTCGACCCAGTATTCTAGGGCAATCCCTGATCCTATGCTCTATAGAACCAAAAGCTAAACAAGCTCTCGTCCTCTTCCAACACTCGCCTATATGACCTTTCCCACAATCAGCACTAGGTGGCACTCCTGGGTTAACAGTAGGGGGGCCTGTTCTAACTGGCCCATTATCTCTAGCCCTAGCCCTAGGCCTCTCTCCAACATCAGGAGTCTCAGCCTCCCTTTGATTCTTACCCCTTTCTTTTTCCCAATTCAAGCGCTCAGTACGCTTTACCTCCTCCTCCATCTTTGATTTCTCCACCAATTCCGAGAAAACTCTCTCCTTTTGTGGAGCTATCAATACCCTGAGGCTATATCTTAGTCCATCCTCAAACCTAACACAACGCTCGTAGTCCATTGCCACCATAACTCTTGCGTACCTACTAAGGCGTAGAAATTTCGCTTCATACTCCACCACCAATTTGTTTCCCTATGTCAAGTTTCGAAACTCCTTCCTTCTAGCGTCCACGTAACTCGCACCTACATACTTCCCCTGAAATGTCACATTGAAGAACTTCCACGTGACCTGCTCAGGTTGGGTGCCCTCTTGCACTGTCAGCCACCACTGGTAAGCTTCTTCCCTAAGCAGTGACACCTCCCCTTTTAACTTTTGTTCCAATGAATAGTCCAAGTCCTCAATTTTCCTTTCTGTGGCCTCTAACCAATATTCAACCACGTTAGGAGCCACACCAGCCACGCCCTTAAAGATCTCAGCCCCTTTTGATCGAAGTCGCTCCTGAATGGACCCCCGATTTCCCGTGCCATTATTGGGCCCAGTGACCCTCTTCAAAATCCTTAGCATTACTTGCGACAATGCATCTTCTCCGGTGGCCCGATCATACTATCCATTCCCAACCACAGGTAAGGCCAGAGCCTCTTCTACTCCCAAATTGCGCATATGGCCCGATGCCAACGATTCAGCCCTAATACTTTCACGGCCTCGACGACGGCCTCTCGCACCTCTTCTAGCACTCATCATTGATTCACGTATTTTTTGGATTAGAAATTTTATGGAGTTTTTGTTAGTTTCAATAATTAAACCGATGTTTTATGAAAGTATTTTAAAGAGAAGGTTGTTTTCGTAAATCCTCTACAGTTTCAAGATCCTATGGGCTTCAGTTCCACTCTAACATGTGTAAGAGTATGCCCAAAGATCAATCACGAGATGGTTGTAATAACATACTTGGTTTATCATGTTTATTAATATAAGGCATTGCCATTATTATTTCAGTTTCTTTTCTATGTGCATAAATAAACTGTTTTATAATAATGTCCTGAGAATAATATGATTATTCTTAGAAGATCCTTAGTCAAGTATTATTGTTGGCTAGGACAATAATAATGCATTAAGACTAACATGTAGTTGATTGAGGATAAAGAGTTGTCATTGATATGGAGTGTCAGAATCAATGCATGAATATGTGTGTTAGAGAACAACATATTGGACTGACCCGCTATGAGTATGTTTCTTGAATTATTATGTAATTGTCACAACACTACTCATAGTGATTAATATGCATATGATCCTCATACTTGAGATCATCTTTATCCCAACATCTTGAGTTGTATATTTTGATATAGTCAAACAAACACCGTAACTGGTTGTTCTATAAAGACTGATGTTGGATATACCACAATCTATGTTGAGGGATATAGTTGATCAATATAGGATAAGTCCCTCCTATATAATAGGAGTAATATCTCAAGCCACTTGATTGAGTGAGGCTAGAAATGCATGGCCATGATCAAATAAGTTGATATGAGATGTCATACTTATTTGTGTATCATAGTCTACTTAAGGTATCAAGAAACATGAGATGGACTATGCAAGTGTGACTATTCAATGACTTGTGTCCATTCCAAAAATATAGGACTTAAGGATTAATGCATGAAAGGTTAATCACAAAAGGTTATGTCGAATCATGACTTCTTGTAACTTAGGTAGCATTTATGCATTGCTAGATGCCACTCATTGTTTGTAACAATAGAATCGTTCTAATATTACTGCTAACGTTACAAGAACCTATAGGGTCACACCCTATGGTTGAAATGAACGAGGTAAAACATAGTTGGTATATTGCTTGGTTGTCACATAAATTAAATTAATTATAGAATTAATTTAATAAGGCAATCAAATTGTTGAACATACTATATGTACAAGGATATTGTACAGATAATTAGAACATAATTTTATTGATATATGAATTTAGTTCAGTATATAAGTTTAAATAAATATTGTTTACCGAAATCTTTATTATAATAATATAATTATAATTTTTCGGTTAAACATTATTATATTTATTTGAATGATAATTATTATGTTCGATTAATTTTAATGAATTAAAATTCATTATAAATATATACCAATTAAGAGGAGTTATATATAGCAAGGGTAAAACCCTAAAAGGATATATAAAAACTAGCCCAAAATATGCAATGTGGTCTAGCACCGTTTAGCAAAATACTCTCTGACAATAGTTTTCTGGGATTTCTACCGTTCATTGTCAATTGGGTGGACTACGTAGAGGCCGACATCGGAAAAGGTTGCGGCTTGGTTCGATAGTGGTTCAGCATTCCTGTTGTGACAGCCCTAAAGTGACTCTAGTCGGAAAGCGGTTTCGGGACCGCTAAACCGAGTCACCGAATTATTTGAATACAATATTTATTGTCTAAAATATGTGATTATGAATGTGTGAAAGTTTTAAGTTTCGATTTAGTAAATTTCATGAGAATTTAGTCAATAGGACTTGTGTGACACTTTTGAAATGTGATAGGCTAATCTATAAGGATCTAATAGTGCATGTAATCAAAAGGGAGGACTTGCATGTCAATTTCCCACTTTTTAATTGCTAGTGGCCGGCCATGACAAAGGATTATGGGCAAAACATGTCATAGACATGTTATGTTGGTGCATCATGGGAGGAAAAAATAAATTAATGAGTATGGGTAATAAAGAAATGGAAAAGAAAAAAAGAAAGAATGTGTGAGTGTTACCCCCCATTGCCGTGAGTTGAAGAAAAGAAAAAAAAATTTGTTCATCCTTTTTCATTTCTTTGGGCCGAAAATTCTAAGGAAGAAGGAAGGAGTTCTTGCTTCATGTTTGGTTTGGAAGAGGATTAGGAGGAGGTTTGGCCATACTTGTATCTAGATTAAGGTATGTTTGAGGTTGTGCCATGAGATTCATGCATGTTTTTAGTTGCTAGCTTGAGTTCTAATTAGCCCATGGTTCAAAACTTTGCTATGTCATGGGGATGATATTCGGCCAAGGTGGATTTTGTGTTAATGCCATTGCATGCTAAATATGAAGCTTGTTAATGATACATGTGATGGTGGATTGACGACTCTTGGATTTTCTTTTTAGCATTTTTGAGTGAGACATTAAGTTCTTTGTTTAACCATGACCAAAATTGAAATGGTATGGTGTTGTGATGTATTCAGCCATGGTATATCCATAAGCATGATTTATGCTTATTGCATGATAGGTAAGATTTGTGTTTTGGATATATGTTTATATTTGGTTATAATCAACTTGTGATTCGCTCTTGCATATATATATATATATATATATATATATATATGTTTGCACATGATGTATTGGTATGACATATATACTATCTCAAGGTATATATTTACATATGATGATGTTTTGGTTATGAAGTAAATGATTGATGCGTATTGAGTTACAATATGGAATGCATTAGTTAGTAAAATGTATGCCATTTATGTGTGGTATTAAGTGTATAATTGGCCTCAACATGGACATGCATATTCGGCCACATGAGGTGGATTGGTGTGCATGCATTCGGTTAGAGGCAAGCATATTGATGCCTATTCTTGGCTTAGATAATCGGCTAAAAGAGAGTGTGGACTATTGTGTTGAGTTAGATTCATGATTTTGTACATATGTGACTTTAATGTCTAATGAATATATATGGGCTAAGTACCTTGAGTTCCTCTTTTTGATACTCAAATGATTAAATCAATTTAATTGTCAATTTAAGCTCAAGAGCAAAGGGGAACTAAATCCGATAAAGGGAAGGAAAAGTGGTCGAATAGCCATCGAAATTGTTCGACAACATCCAAGGTAGGTTTTCGAGTAATGGAACTTAAATTATGATTCGATTGAATTATGTCTTAAGTAAATCAAAATCATGCTCTTTGTATGTGGCTATTGAGCCGAAATTGTAAATATGATAAGTGTCTTGTGTTGAGCTTTGGTAATGAAAATGAAATATGGATGTGTCATGATTTATTGATATATGTCTGCATGGTTCTACGAATGATGTCCGGGCTAAGTCCCAAGGCTCGTGCTAAGTTACTAAATTCGGACTAAAATCCAAGGCAATTGTGCGAGTTACTAAATCCGACTAAGATCCAAAGGCATTTGTGCGAGTTACTAAATCCGGATAAGTCCCAAGGCATTTGTGCGAGCTACTATAACCGGGCTATGTCCCAAGGTATTTGAACGAGTAGCTATATCCGGTTAAACTCAAGGTACGTGATTCGGGAATGAATGAACTTGCTGTAAAAATTTCAGTTAATACGCTGTGAAATCCCAACAATGAGGTATGTTTCAGATGTGCTTTGAATTAGTTGAGCCCTTACAAATAAGTATTCGCTCAGTTGATAAGCGAGCTACCGCCTTCGCTAAGTTGATCTTTTGTGTATGAACATAAGGGTTGGTAATGTGAAGTAAGTATGATATTGAGAATTTGTGCATATGAAATTATCCGTTTAGCTATATGAATGCCATGCTTTTGTTGTGTTGGAATCCTTGCTCAAAACTTACTAAGCATAAATTGCTTACTTCGTTTCTTTGTTTCTCTGTTTTATAGATTTTGGCTCGTCACCATCTCGGACTCGGATTTTTGGAAGTCGAAGTCTCCCACACTATCAAAGCCCCTTTTGGTACAATTTTGGTTGAACTTTGAAATGGCATGTATAGGACTACCCTTTTGTTGTTGGTCATGTACCCATGGATTTTGTGTAAATTTGGATAGCCATGCGAAAATGGCTTATATAATGCTTTAGCATAGTACTATAATCGTTTTGTATGTTGATCATTAAGAGGTATGGAAATGTTTGGAAACGATTAGCCATTGGAATGGTTAATCATGATCATACTTTGTGCTATGTATGCAAAAAGGGCTAATTGAATCATGGAAATAATGAAATAGGTAAAGTCTACCTCAAAAGCAGATGCTGACAGCAGCAGTGATGTGGATGTGAAAAATCACTAAAAATATCAGGAATGGAATTAAATAGTGAATAAATTATGTAAATGAACCTTGATAAATCTACTTTCATATGGAAGAAACGAAACGGTCATATGAGTTGTATGTTAAGAGATATTTAGGTTTTCGTGAAACAGGGCCAGAACGGTTTCTGGATTTCCTGTTCCGACTTTGGAAATTCATTATAAATTAACCAGAGATAATTAGGAGTCATGCCATATATGTATAGATTCCTATTTGAGTCTAGTTTCTATAGAAACAAAAGGCATCAGTATTGAAGCCCTGTACAGGGAGATATCCAAGTCGTAATGCATGAAGGTTAGTGTAGTAGAACCCTGGAACAGGGGAGACTTTAACTAATAAACTGTACTAATTGGCTTGACCAAAAATTCTAGAAAAAAATATGTAGATGGACATATGAGTCTAGTTTCAGGGAAAAATTACGAAACTGATTTTTAAGTTTTGAAACTCAAGATATGATTTTTAAGGCGACAGTGATGCAGTAACCAGCTTGTCTGGAAATTTTTAAATGGACTGTGAAAATAATTAAGTTAAGTCGCGTGCACCTCGTGTTCGACTCTGGTAACGGACTCGGGTACGGGGTGTTACAATTTTATTGGTATCAGAGCTACGGTTTAGTTGATTCTAGGACTACCGTAATGCGTTGGGTCTAGCTATACATGCCATTTTATGTGATTATTTGATAGTGTGGTGATTTCTGACATTTGCAAATGTGTTTATTTATAGTAATGGATCCGATCCCGACCGAAGCGGTAGCTGATGATCTTGAGAGTGTAGCGTCGCTCAAGCACAAGGGACAAGTCGGTGGACTCTCAACCTAATGCTAGTAATCCGAATGATGAAGCTAGACAAGCTTTATAGCGTGATGAATGATTGGTTCAACCAATACATTCGAACTAATACTGATTGTTCCACAACCTCCATTCCCAACAAACACAACCCCGCACCTACAATGCCTCCCAGAATCGACCAAATAAGGTTAAATAAGCCCCAGTTGATAGAATCCGAAAACACGGCTATCAATTTAAGGCTACGGATAGTGATGATGCCGAGCAAGTTGAATTTTGGTTGGACAACACTATTCGGTACTCGATGAGCTATCTTGCACACCGATGAGTGCCTAAAGTGTACTATCTCCTTGCTACGTGATTACGCCTACTATTGGTGGAATACGTTGACTTCTGTTGCCCAGAGAGCAAGTAACTTGGGAGTTTTTCCAAACCGAGTTTCGAAAAAGTATATCACCGAGATTCATTGACCAAAAGCGGAAGGAATTTCTTGAACTCAAACAAGGTTCCATGTCGGTTACCGACTATGAACGAAAATTTGTGAGGCTTAGCCAGATGCGCGAGAATGCATTTCTTCGAAGTCTGATGTGTAAACGTTTGAGAATGGACTAAATGATGATATAAAGTCGTATGTTGGCATCTTGGAAATCGAGAATTTGTGGTACTTGTTGAGCGAGCTTGTAAAGCCGAGGAGCTAAGATGGAGAAAAGAAAAGTGATATGGGAGCAAAGGAGTTTCAGAAGAGGTCTTGAAGCCCTTCCCACCATCGAAGAAATTTAGAGATGACTTAGGCCGGTCTAGGGACACTTCGGGTTTCTCTAGACGAGATCGCGATCGACCCCCTGTGAGCACACGAGTCACTTCGGTCGCCAGTGTTGGAAATGATCGTCGGGACAAAACGGAATGTCGATATTGCGGTAAATGGCACTCGAGGAGTTGTAGATTCCATGACCGCTCCTGTTACAAGTGCGGTCACCGACCACTTTATCAAAGATTTCGAGACCGTGCGAACAGTAACAAAAATCGAGTGGGAAACCCGGTGTTACCACCGCCGGTAGACCATCTAGGAATACGGGCAATGCTAGTGGTGGTCGAGAGGATCTAGAGATGCTACGACCAGATCCGAGGCTCGCGCTCTGCTAGGGCTTATGCCATACGCCAAGACGCGAGGATGCTTCCTCGCCGGATGTTATTACCAAGATTTTCACTCTCTTTGATACTAATGTGATTGCTTTGATTGACCCTGGTTCCACTTATTCTTATATATGCGAAACCTTAGCATCCAGTAAGACTTTACCTATTAAGTCTATTGAGTTCGTAATTCGGGAGTCAAATCCCTTGGGTCGTTACGTGCTTGTTGACAAAGTGTGTAAGAAATGCCCCCTAGTAATTCGAGGTTCCTGTTTTCCGGTGGACTTGATGCTTTTGCCGTTCGATGAATTTGATGTTATTCTTGGTTTGGATTGGTTGACCATGCACGATGCGATTGTGAATTGCAAAAGCAAGACTATTGATTTGAGGTGCGCAAATAACGAGATAATCCGAGTTGAGTCTACGGACTTAAAGGGGTTGCCAGTTGTAATATCAACAATGTTGGCCCAGAAATATGTAAGGAAGGGGTGCGAAGCATACCTTGCGTATGTACTTGATGACAAGGAATTGGAAAAGAAACCCGAATCTGTGCCGGTGGTTTGTGAATACCCGGATGTTTTTCCCGAAGAATTACCGGGTTTACCACCTGTTCGGGAAGTAGATTTTGGTATTGAGCTTCTACCTGGGACTACACCAATTTCGATAGCTCCGTATCGTATGGCACCAACCGAGTTAAAGGAATTGAAAGCTCAGTTGCAAGAGTTGACGGATAGAGGTTTCGCTCGACCAAGTTTCTCACCTTGGGGTGCACCAAGATTGTTTGTGAAAAGAAGGACGGAACCATGAGGTTGTGCATTGACTATCGTCACCGAATAAAGTGACGATAAAGAATAAATATCCGCTATCACGTATTGATGATTTGTTTGATCAACTAAAGGGAGACTCAGTGTTTTCAAAGATAGATTTGAGATCGGGTTATTATCAGTTGCGGATTCGAGATTCGGACGTACCCAAAACTGCTTTCAGAATGAGGTACGGTCACTACGAGTTCTTAGTGATGTCGTTCGGGCTCACTAATGCCCCTGCGGTATTTATGGATTTGATGAATTGGATCTTCAGACAGTATTTGGATCGGTTCGTAGTTGTGTTCATTGATGACGTATTGGTCTATTCAAGAGATGAGACCGAACATGCTGAACACCTGAGATTAGTGTTGCAAATTTTATGGGATAAGCAGTTATATGCTAAGTTCAGCAAGTGTAAGCTCTGGTTAAGAGAGGTTAGCTTCTTGGGTCATGTGGTATCTGATCGGGTATTCGAGTCGAATCGAGCAAAATTTCAACCATACTTAACTGAAGCCTCCGAGAAATATTATTGAGGTTCTGAGCTTTTTGGGACTTGCTTACATTACCGACGGTTTGTAAAAGGATTCTCGATGATAGCCACACCCATGACGGCTACTTCAAAAAGATGTTAGGGTCGAATGGACGGAAAAATGTCAAAAAGTTTTGATCAATCGAAAACTTATTTGACTAAGCTCAATTTTAGTGCAAATTTAATCGTGCAAAGAGTTTGTCATCTATAGTGACGCCTCCCTACTTGGGTTAGGTTGCGTATTGATGCAAGAAGGTCGAGTTGTGGCCTATGCGCCGAGACAATTAAAGCCACATGAGAAAAATTATCCGACCCATGATCTCGAATTAGCTGCCATCGTATTCGCCTTGAAAATATGGCGACATTACTTATTTGGTGAGAAGTGCCATGTATTTTCGGATCACAAAAGTCTCAAATATTTGATGACTCAAAGAGACTTGAATCTACGACAAAGGCGATGGCTTGAGTTGTTGAAAGATTATGAGCTGGTCATTGATTATCACCCGGGAAAGGCTAATGTGGTTGCGGATGCCTTAAGCCGAAAATCACTGTTTGCTTTACGGGCGATGAATGTACACTTGTCTATTCTACCCGACAATGTGTTAATAGCCGAATTAAAGGCCAAACCATTATTGATTCATCAAATTCGTGAAGCTCAGAAAGTCGACGATGAGTTGGTTGCAAAACGGGTTGAATGTGTTCCGAATGTGGAATCGGAGTTTCAAATTGATGATGACGATTGTTTGAGGTATAGAAATTGGTTGTGTGTTCCAAGAAATTCAGAACTCATTTCGATGATTCTGAAGGAAGCTCATTGTAGCCGAATGTTAATTCACCCGGGGAGTACGAAAATGTACAACGATCTGAGACACCAGTTTTGGTGGCATGGTATGAAACGAAACATTTCCGATTTGGTTTCGAAGTGCTTAGTATGTCAGCAAGTGAAGGCGGAACATCAAGTGCCTACGGGTTTCCTTCAGCCGATCATGATACCTGAATGGAGATGGGAACGAGTCACGATGGATTTTGTATCTGGGTTGCCAGTGTCGGCAAGTAAGAAAGAGGCGATTTGGGTCGTTGTTGATAGATTGACTAAGTCAGCTCACTTTATCCCCGTACGCACGGATTTTTCAATGGATAAATTAGCTGAATTGTATGTTTCTCAGATTGTGAGATTACACGGGGTACCTATTTCTATCGTGTCGGATAGAGATCCGATATTCACCTCACGATTTTGGAAGAAATTGCAAGAAGCTTTGGGTACCAAGCTGCATTTTAGCACCACTTTTCATCCACAAACCGATGGTCAATCCGAGCGGATAATTCAAATACTCGAGGATATGTTGAGATGCTGCATCCTCGAGTTTAGTGGTTCGTGGGAGCGGTATTTACCTTTGATTGAATTCACTTACAACAATAGTTTTCAATCAAGTATTAAGATGGCACCTTACGAGGCTCTGTACGGGCGTAAATGCCGTACGCCATTGTTTTGGACCGAGCTCGGTGAGAGCAAAATTTTCGGAGTGGATTTGATTAAAGATGCTGAACAGAAAGTAAGAATAATACGTGAAAGCCTGAAGGCAGCATCAGATCGTTAGAACTCGTATGCGGATTTGAAACGAAGGGATATTGAGTATCAGGTGGGAGACAAAGTGTTTCTTAAGGTCTCACCTTGGAAAAAGATACTCAGATTTGGTCGTAAGGGCAAACTGAGTCCGAGGTTCATCGGGCCATATGAGATATCCGAGCGAGTCGGTCCAGTTGCGTATCATTTGATTTTGCCCCCTGAACTTGAAAAGATTCACGACGTCTTTCATGTTTCGATGCTTCGATGCTATAGATCTGATCCGTCACACGTAATTTGTGACAACCCGAATTAGGGCCTAATCGGAATAGTGGTTTCGTGACCACAAATCTGAGATAGAAATAATTGTTTTATAATTATTTCGGGGTTTATGATATGATTGCATGATTGTGTGAAAATTTCGTGATGAAATTCTATGCCTAAAGTGCTTAAATTGAAAGTAGGGACTAAATCGAATAAGTTGCAAAATTTGCATCCCAGAAGTTTTAGTATGAAATTGTTTTGGAATATTAATTAGGAGGTCTTAAATAGCAATTTTACCAATTTTAAGTTCATGGACAAAATTAGGACATGGAAGGAATTTTTGAAAGTTTAGTAAGGAGGGGCATTTTGGTCATTTGGATATTAAATGAAATAAAATGGGAAAAATAACACAAAATTGATCATCATCCTCCTTAGTTGCTGCCGAATTCTCCCTCTCTCCATAGCTAGGGTTTCTTCAATTTTCAAGCTCCATAGTAAGTGATTCCAAGCCCGCTTTTAATGTTCTTTACGCTTTTGGAATCCTAAGCTCGATTAAGCTTATGCTAGTAATAATTTAACCTAGGGTTCACATTTGGAAAATTACCCATAGGTGAAATTTGTGTATTTTGATGTTTTATGATAGAATATGAGGTTTTAAATTATGTTAAATAACATGTGCTACTCGGTTTTAAGTGAAAACGAGTAAAACCAAGATAATCTAGTAAAAATACCTATTGTTCATAACTATATGATAGAGTGAGAATTTGATGTTGTTGTAGAAGAGAAAATGTTCAGCATATCATAAAATATAAGAATAAGGGCTGAAATTAAAATTCCCGAGCCTAGGGGCAAAATTGTAATTTTGAAAAGTTAGGGGCAAAATGTAATTTTTCCATGATGTGATTTTGGATTGAAATAAATAGTATGAGTATTAAATGAGCTAAATGTGTTATTATAGATCAAGAAAGACGCGAATTGATCTCGAATCTGGGAAGGAAAAGTTTTGGACTAAATTGCAAAATTTCCACATTTTGCACCAAGGTAAGTTTGTATGTAAATATTACAATAATTTCATGTACATTCTTATATTTCAGCCTATTATATAAATATACTAGCTGATGTTAAAATATAAATCGACTATTGGAAGAATGGAAATAAATATAGAGAGAGATCCTGTTGAACATTCTGGAGAGATCGAATGAAATAGAGGAGCGTAGCTAGGTCACATGTATGATGCTGAGTGCACATCATGTGTACAAGAAAGCTACGAGACACCTGTAGTAGCTAGGTCACATGTGTGATGCGAGATGTATCCCATGTAGACAAGAGAGCTACGTGAAAGATAAATGTAGCTAGGTCGCATGCGTGATTCCAAGTGAAGGACACCATGTAGACAAGAGAGCTACGTGAAAGATAAATGTAGCTAGGTCGCATGCGTGATTCCAAGTGAAGGACACCATGTAGACAAGAGAGCTACTGAGACAAATCGGTTAGGTCGCATGAGTGGTACTAAGTGTTCACCATGTGTACAAAAGAGCCGAACTAAACGAAGTATGATGGTGGGGTGTCTTTCAAACCATTAAATATCGAGGATTGATCCGAATTGTTCAACGGGATGGTTTTGTGGTGATATTGTGGTTTGGACCTACACTTATGGTGAATGAAATGTGGTGAAAATGATTTGTGGTATATACATATATAAGATAAAATGAGGTTAGCATAAAGAATGTGTGAAAGAGTGAAATTAGCATTAAAACTGTTTTTAGATGGTAGCAGTGACGTGATTTTGAAAAATCACCAAAAATAGGAGGAATATAATTAGAGGTTGAATGAGATGTGAAATTAAAGTTTAATGAGTCTACTTTCATATAAAAGAAACAGAGCAAGCAAAGGAATTCTATATTTTGAGATATTTACAATTGTATGTGACTTGCTTAGGATGAATACGTGATCCCCTGTTCCAACTTTGAAAAATCATTAAAAATTGTACAAAGAAAATTAAGAAATATAGTTTACATGCCTAAATTCCTTATTGAGACTAGTTTTAAATGAAACAGACTTCAGGGTTGTTTGAATTGTGTACTGAGAGAAATTCAATTTGTAGTGAACAGAGGTCAGATCAGTCGAGCTGTGTAATAGGGGAAACTTTAACTAATAAACTGTACTAATCGGCTGAACCAAAAATTATAGAAAAAAATTAACAAAAATCTTTATGAGTCTAGATTCAGGGAAATTTTACGAATTTGAATTTCGAGTTTTGTAACTCGAGTTATGATTTATTTAGTGAATATGACGCAGCAGAGACAACTTAATCAAAGTGGAATGAATAGTGAAGTTAAAGTAGATATACTTGAATTGTTGTGTAAACATGTTAGATTTTTTTTAATTAGTATTTACATACTTACTTACTAAGCTATAAGCTTACTTTGTTTCTCTCTTTTGTCTTATAGTGTTCTTCGCTTGCTCAGAGTTAAGGATCGTGAAGATCTACCCGCACTATCATACTTTAGGGTATTTGAACTAAACGTTTTGAATTATGGCATGTATAGTAGGCTTAATTATTTTGTTACGTGTCATATTTGTTTAGGTTTAAAATATTAGTTACAAGATTTCGACCAGCTAATTTGTACAAGCCATTAAAGTTGGCTAATATTGTTCAAGACATATATTATACGATGCACTATCAAATTGGATGACATATTTATATTTCGGTTATGTTTAATGGTATGTGTTATGTTCGGTAATACCTTGTATCTGCTCCTACGACGGTAAGAATCTGTAAGGGTGTTACATTTAGTGGTATCGAGCTATGGTTTAGTCGGTTCTCGGACTAATAAAGTGTGTGTAAAAGTCTAGCTATACATGCCATAAAAATATTGTGATAGTGTGGTGACTCGATTATTCTAAACTGTGTTTTGTTTTAATATAGTAATGGATCCTCAAGGAACTGCTACGATGATGTTTAGTAATGCGCCGCTCCCGCACAAGGGACCGCTACTGTGGAAAGTAGACCGAGACATTGAGACAAGGAGATGAGGCTCGGATGCCTTTCTCCAAATGATGAACAATTGGTATATCAATTTATTCGAGCAAATCCAAATGCTCAACCTCCTCCACCCTCCTATACCTCGGACGATTCTCTGAGCTGCCAAGGTATAGATTTGGTAAGAATGAACAAGCCTCCGCTGACAAGATTCAAAACAAGGGGTCAAGAGTTTAGAGCAAAGGTCGATGATGATCCTAAGAAAGCGGAATTCGGCTTGAAAATTCTACCCGTGTATTTGATGAGCTCTCATGTACACCCGAGGAATGCTTAAAGTGTGTCAGATCACTTTTGAGAGATTCTGCTTACCACCGGTGGAAGACTTTGGTTGCAGTGGTGCCAAAAGAAAAGTTACTTGGGATTTCTTCCAGAAGAATTTAGAAAGAAATACATAAGTCACGATTTATTGATCAAAACGGAAGGAGTTCCTTGAATTGAAGCAGGGAAAATGTCTCAGAGTGAGTATGAACGCGAATTTGTAAGACTCAAAGAAGTATGCCTGTGAATGTGTGTCCACCGAGGCCATTATGTGTAGAAGATTTGAAGATGGGCTGAATGAGGACATTAAAGTGCTTGTAGGAATTTTGGAGTTGAAAGAATTTGTAGTATTGGTTGATCGAGCTCTTAAAGTCAAGAATTGAACAAAGAAAGAAGAAAAGTCGCTATTGAGGCCCGAGATGTCGAAAAAGACAGATAAGCAAGCCATTTCAATCTCAACCAAAGAGGTCCAAAGAGACAAACCCTCGAATGACAGCTTCAATTGGGGATTCACAGAGATCGTGATAGAGCATATTCGGGTCTAAAGCTCAAGCTACTTTGTGGCAAGTGTGGGTAATGTGCGACCTAGAAAGCTCGAGTGTCAAGAATGTGGCGTGCAACATTATGGTGAGTGTTGGGGACCGAGCGAGCTTGTTTCAAAGCGGTTCTCATGAGCATTTTATTAGAGATTGTCCGAGAAAGTTAAAGAAGAAAGATTTCAGAGTGCTAGATGTAATACCACCGCTAGTAGAGGTAGACCACCGAGAAATACCGGAGGTGGGACTAGTAGTAAACCGTGATGAAAGATTTAACGGCAAGATCGTGGCTAGAGCACCGTTAGAGCTTATGCTATACGTGTCTTGAAGATGCATCATCTCCGATGTTATTATCGGTACATTTTCTCTATGATACTATTGTTATTGCATTGATTGATCTCGGTCCACTCATTCCTATATTTGCATGAATTTAGTATCCAATAAAAGTTGCTCGTTGAATTTATCGAAGTTTACGATTAAAGTGTCGAACCTCTTAGGCCAATATGTGCTAGTTGACAAGGTTTGCAAGAATTGCCCATTAATGATTCAAGGTCACTGCTTTTCTACCAACTTGATGTCATTACCATTTGGTGAGTTTGACGTTATCTTGGGAATGGACCGTTAACATTGTATGATGCTAAGGTAGATTGTAAACAAAAGACACTAGAGTTGAAATGTGAAAATGGAGAAATTCGTGGGTTGAAACAGATGAATCAAATAAATTGCCTATGGTGATTTCGCACATGTCCGCATGTAAATACATGAGAAAAGGTGTGAAGCTTATCCGCTTATGTAATGAATATTGAGTTGCCTCAACTGAAATTTGAATCAATCACTCGATAGTCTGTGAGTTTCCGGATGTATTTCCGAGGAATTGCCCGGGTTGCCTCCAACAGAGAGATAGATTTTGCCATTGATTTGTTGCCGGCATCGCACCGATCTCGATTGCTCCATATAGAATGGCTCAATCAATTAAAAGAATTGAAGGCTCGATTGCAGGAGTTAATGGACAAGGGATTTGTGAGACCGAAGTTTCTCTCCCGGGTGCTCCTCAGATTATTCAGAAGAAGAAGGATGGTTCAATGAGACTTTGCATTGATTACCGCTACCTTAATAAGGTGACTATAAAGAACAAGTACCTGCTGTCGAGGATTGATGATTTATTCGATCGCTAAAGGGGGTCATAGTGTTTTCAAAGATTGATTTGAGGTCCGGTTACTACCAAATGAGAGTTAAGGAGTCGATGTGCCGAAAACCGCCTTTAGGACAAGGTATGGACATTATGAGTTTCTTGTGATGCCTTTCGCTTAACAAATGCTCCAAATATATTTATGGACTTAATGAATCGGATCTTCCGCCATATTTGGATAAGTTTGTAGTAGTGTTTATAGATGATATTTTAATTTATTCTCGAGATGAGTCCGAACATGCCGAACACTTGAGAACTATATTGCGATCTTGAGAGAAAAGAAACTGCTTGCCAAGTTTAGTAAAAGTGAGTTCGCTTCGTGAAGTCGGATTTTGGGGCATATAGTCTCAGTGATGGTATTCGGTGGATCCAAGCAAGATTTCGCGATCGTTGATTGGAAACCGCCAAGAATGTATCCGAGGTTAGAAGCTTTTTAGGCTTAGCCGGTATTATAGACGCTTTTGTTGAAGGATTTTCGATGATTGCCTCCTATGACTAAGTTGTTGCAAAAGAATGTTAAGTTTGAATGGACTGATAAATGTCAACAAAGTTTTGAAAAATTGAAAGCACGATTGATCAAGCACCAATTTTAGTACAGCCCGAGTCGGGAAAGGAGTTCAGAATTTATAGTGATGCATCATTGATGTGCCTTGGATGTGTGTTGATGCAAGAGGGTAAAGTGGTAGCTTATGCTTCGAGACGCTTAAAACCGCATGAGAAGAACTATCCTACACATGATTTGGAATTGGTCATTGTTGTTTTTGCCTTGAAGATTTGGCGACATTATTTGTACGGTGAAAATGCCGAATTTTTACCGATCACAAAAGTTTGAAGTACTTGATGAATCAAAAGGATCTGAATCACATACAATAAGATGGCTTGAATTATTAAAGGATTATGATTTAGTGATTGATTATCATCCGAAAAGCAAATGTAGTTGTTGGCGCCTTGAGCAAAAATTTCTTTTTACTTTGAGGGCCATGAACACGGGTTAGCATTGTCCGATGATGGGTCAATCTTAGCGAGATGAGAGCTAAACCGTTATTTCTCCAGCTTGATTTGTGATGCTCAAAAGAATGATAGTGAGTTGCGAATCAAGAGAACTCAATGCGAATCAAAGTTACGACTCGATTTTCGAGTTGGACCAGATGACTGCTTGATGTTTCGGAGACAGATATGTGTGCAAAAACGATAAATTGATTCGTAAAATATTACATGAGGCGCACAATGGTCTGTTTATCGCTTCATCCTAGTAGCACAAAATGTATAATGATTTAAAGAAGTCAGATTGGTGGCGTATGAAAAGGACATTTCGAATTTGTAACCAAGTGTTTGATCTCTCAACAAGTAAAAGTCGAACATCAAGTGCCTTCAGATTACTTCAACCGTAATGGTGCCCGAGTGGAAATGGGACAAGATTACCATGGATTTTGTAACCGGTTTGCCTTTAGCTCCTAAAAAGAAGGATGCTGTTTGGGTAGTGGTTGATAGATTAACAAAGTCAGCCCACTTTATACCAAGACGCACTGATTACTCACTTGATAAATTAGCCAATTATATATTGCTGAAATTGTAAAGTTGCACGAGTACCTATGTCTATAATATCGATAGAGATCCAAGATTTACCTCGAGATTTTGGAAAAAGTTACAAGAAGCTTTGGGTACAAAATTGAACTTTAGTACCGCATTTCATCCACAAACAGATGGTCAAACGGAAAGAGTAATCCGTACTCAAGATATGCTTAGATGTCGTGTTTTAGAATTTGGAGGTAGTTGGGAGAAATATCTATCTTTGATTGAGTTTGCCTACAATAACAGCTTATCAATCAAGTATACAAATGGCACCGCATTTAAGCCTTGTATGGTCGTAAGTGTCGAACTCCTTTATATTGGACCGAGCTTAGTGAGAAATGATTCATGGAGTTGATCTAGTTAAAGAAACCAAGAGAAAATAAAAGTAATTCGGGATTGCTTGAAAGTCGCTTCAGATCGACAAAAGTCATATGCGATTTAAAAAGAAAAGAGATTGAATTTCGTGGGTGATAAAGTGTTCTTGAAAGTGTCACCATGGAAAAGATTCTAGATTTAGTCGAAAAGGCAAGTTGAGTCCGCTTTTATTGGGCCGTGACGAGATTACCGAGAGAATTGGACCAAGGCATATCGGTTATCCTTACCGCAGAGTTAGAAAGAATTCATAACGTGTTTCATGTATCAATGTTATGACGTTATCGCTTCGATCCTCACATGTGATTTCCCAATGTAAATTGAGATTCGATCGGATATGACCTATGAGGAGAAACCAATAAAGATTTTGGCTCGAGAGGTTAAACAGCTTAAGAAATAAAAGTATAGCTTTAGTGAAAGTATTGTGGCACGACATGGGATAGAAGAGGCTACGGGGAACCCGAGGAAGCTATGAGGAAACAAGACTCAAACCTCTTTATCGTAAGATTTTCGGGACTAAAATCTCAAAAGGGGGAGAATTGTGACAACCCGAATTAGGGCCTAATCGGAATAGTGGTTTCGTGACCACAAATCCGAGATAGAAATAATTGTTTTATAATTATTTTGGGGTTTATGATATGATTGCATGATTGTGTGAAAATTTCATGATGAAATTCTATGCCTAAAGTGCTTAAATTGAAAGTAGGGACTAAATCGAATAAGTTGCAAAATTTGCATCCCGGAAGTTTTTAGTATGAAATTGTTTTGGAATATTAATTAGGAGGTCTTAAATAGCAATTTGACCAATTTTAAGTTCATGGACAAAATTAGGACATGGAAGGAATTTTGAAAGTTTAGTAAGGAGGGCATTTTGGTCATTTGGATATTAAATGAAATAAAATGGGAAAAATAACACAAAATTGATCATCATCCTCCTTAGTTGCTGCCAATTCTCCTCTCTCCATAGCTAGGGTTTCTTCAATTTTCAAGCTCCATAGTAAGTGATTCCAAGCCCCGCTTTTAATGTTCTTTACGCTTTTGGAATCCCTAAGCTCGATTAAGCTTATGCTAGTAATAATTTAACCTAGGGTTCACATTTGGAAAATTACCCATAGGTGAAATTTGTGTATTTTGATGTTTTATGATAGAATATGAGGTTTTAAATTATGTTAAATAACATGTGCTACTCGGTTTTAAGTGAAAACGAGTAAAACTAAGATAATCCAGAAAATACCTATTGTTCATAACTATATGATAGAGTGAGAATTTGATGTTGTTGTAGAAGAGAAAATGTTCAGCATATCATAAAATATAAGAATAAGGGCTGAAATTAAAATTCCCGAGCCTAGGGGCAAAATTGTAATTTTGAAAAGTTAGGGGCAAAATGTAATTTTTCCATGATGTGATTTTTGGATTGAAATAAATAGTATGAGTATTAAATGAGCTAAATGTGTTATTATAGATCAAGAAAGACGCGAATTGATCTCGAACTGGGAACGAAAAAGTTTTGGACTAAATTGCAAAATTTCCACATTTTGCACCAAGGTAAGTTTGTATGTAAATATTACAATAATTTCATGTACATTCTTATATTTCAGCCTATTATATAAATATACTAGCTGATGTTAAAATATAAATCGACTATTGGAAGAATGGAAATAAATATAGAGAGAGATCCCTGCTGAACATTCTGAGAGATCGAATGAAATAGAGGGAGCGTAGCTAGGTCACATGTATGATGCCGAGTGCACATCATGTGTACAAGAAAGCTACGAGACACCTCAGTAGTAGCTAGGTCACATGTGTGATGCGAGATGTATCCCATGTAGACAAGAGAGCTACGTGAAAGATAAATGTAGCTAGGTCGCATGCGTGATTCCAAGTGAAGGACACCATGTAGACAAGAGAGCTACGTGAAAGATAAATGTAGCTAGGTCGCATGCGTGATTCCAAGTGAAGGACACCATGTAGACAAGAGAGCTACGAGACAAATCGGTTAGGTCGCATGAGTGGTACTAAGTGTTCACCATGTGTACAAAAGAGCCGAACTAAACGAAGTATGATGGTGGGGTGTCTGTCAAACCATTAAATATCGAGGATTGATCCGAATTGTTCAACGGGATGGTTTTGTGGTGATATTGTGGTTTGGACCTACACTTATGGTGAATGAAATGTGGTGAAAATGATTTGTGGTATATACATATATAAGATAAAATGAGGTTAGCATAAAGAATGTGTGAAAGAGTGAAATTAGCATTAAAACTGTTTTTAGATGGTAGCAGTGACATGATTTTGAAAAATCACCAAAAATAGGAGGAATATAATTAGAGGTTGAATGAGATGTGAAATTAAATTTTAATGAGTCTACTTTCATATAAAAGAAACAGAGCAAGCAAAGGAATTCTATATTTTGAGATATTTACAATTGTATGTGACTTGCTCAGGATGAATACGTGATCCCCTGTTCCAACTTTGAAAAATCATTAAAATTGTACAAAGAAAATTAAGAAATATAGTTTACATGCCTAAATTCCTTATTGAGACTAGTTTTAAATGAAACAGACTTCAGGGTTGTTTGAATTGTGTACTGAGAGAAATTAAATTTGTAGTGAACAGAGGTCAGATCAGTCGAGCTGTGTAATAGGGGAAACTTTAACTAATAAACTGTACTAACCGGCTGAACCAAAAATTATAGAAAAAAATTATCAAAAATCTTTATGAGTCTAGATTCAGGGAAATTTTACGGATTTGAGTTTCGAGTTTTGTAACTCGAGTTATGATTTATTTAGTGAATATGACGCAGCAGAGACAGCTTAATCAAAGTGGAATGAATAGTGAAGTTAAAGTAGATATACTTGAATTGTTGTGTAAACATGTTAGATTTTTTTAATTAGTATTTACATACTTACTTACTAAGCTATAAGCTTACTTTGTTTCTCTCTTTTGTCTTATAGTGTTCTTCGCTTGCTCAGAGTTAAGGATCGTGAAGATCTACCCGCACTATCATACTTTAGGGTATTTGAACTAAACGCTTTGAATTATGGCATGTATAGTAGGCTTAATTATTTTGTTACGTGTCATATTTGTCTAGGTTTAAAATATTAGTTACAAGATTTCGACCAGCTAATTTGTACAAGCCATTAAAGTTGGCTAATATTGTTCAAGACATATATTATAATGATGCACTATCAAATTGGATGACATATTTATATTTCGTTATGTTTAATGGTATGTGTTATGTTCGTAATACCTTGTATCTCGCTCCTCGCGACGGTAACGGGTAAGGGGTGTTACATAATTAGTCCATCAGAGGTTGAAATTCAAGCCAATATGAGTTATGAAGAAGAACCGATTCGTATCCTAGCACGTGAAGTGAAAGAGTTGTGAAACAAAAGGGTTCCGCTAGTGAAAGTGTTATGGCTCAAACACGGGATAGAAGAAGCTACTTGGGAACCCGAGAACTCTATGAAAGAGCGATACCCAAACCTATTTACCGGTAAGATTTTCGGGATCAAAATTTCTTAAGTGGGGGAGAGTTGTGACAGCCCTAAAGTGACCCTAGTCGGAAAGCGGTTTCGGGACCGCTAAACCGAGTCACCGAATTATTTGAATACAATATTTATTGTCTCAAATATGTGATTATGAATGTGTGAAAGTTTTAAGTTTCGATTTAGTAAATTTCATGTGAATTTAGCCAATAGGACTTGTGTGACACTTTTGAAATGTGATAGGCTAATCTATAAGGATCTAATAGTGCATGTAATCAAAAGGAGGACTTGTATGTCAATTTCCCTTTTTAATTGCTAGTGGCCGCCATGACAAAGGATTATGGGCAAAACATGTCATAGACATGTTATGTTGGTGCATCATGGGAGGAAAAAAATAAATTAATGAGTATGGGTAATAAAGAAATGGAAAAGAAAAAAGAAAGAATGTGTGAGTGTTACCCCCCTTTGTCGTGAGTTGAAGAAAAAGAAAAAAAAAATTTTGTTCATCCTTTTTCATTTCTTTGGGCCGAAAATTCTAAGGAAGAAGGAAGGAGTTCTTGCTTCATGTTTGGTTTGGAAGAGGATTAGGAGGAGGTTTGGCCATACTTGTATCTAGATTAAGGTATGTTTGAGGTTGTGCCATGAGATTCATGCATGTTTTTAGTTGCTAGCTTGAGTTCTAATTAGCCCATGGTTCAAAACTTTGCTATGTCATGGGATGATATTCGCCAAGGTGGATTTTGTGTTAATGCCATTGCATGCTAAATATGAAGCTTGTTAATGATACATGTGATGGTGGATTGATGACTCTTGGATTTTCTTTTTAGCATTTTTGAGTGAGACATTAAGTTCTTTGTTTAACCATGACCAAAATTGAAATGGTATGGTGTTGTGATGTATTCGCCATGGTATATCCATAAGCATGATTTATGCTTATTGCATGATAGGTAAGATTTGTGTTTTGGATATATGTTTATATTTGGTTATAATCAACTTGTGATTCGGCTCTTGCATATATATATATATGTTTGCACATGATGTATTGGTATGACATATATACTATCTCAAGGTATATATTTACATATGATGATGTTTCGGTTATGAAGTAAATGATTGATGTGTATTGAGTTACAATATGGAATGCGTTAGTTAGTAAAATGTATGCCATTTATGTGTGGTATTAAGTGTATAATTGGCCTCAACATGGACATGCATATTCAGCCACATGAGGTGGATTGGTGTGCATGCATTCGGTTAGAGGCAAGCATATTGATGCCTATTCTTGGCTTAGATAATCGGCTAAAAGAGAGTGTGGACTATTGTGTTGAGTTAGATTCATGATTTTGTACATATGTGACTTTAATGTCTAATGAATATATATGGGCTAAGTACCTTGAGTTCCTCTTTTTGATACTCAAATGATTAAATCAATTTAATTGTCAATTTAAGCTCAAAAGCAAAGGGGAACTAAATCCGATAAAGGGAAGGAAAAGTGGTCTAATAGCCATCGAAATTGTTCGACAACATCCGAGGTAAGTTTTCGAGTAATGGAACTTAAATTATGATTTGATTGAATTATGTCTTAAGTAAATCAAAATCATGCTTTTGTATGTGGCTATTGAGCCTAAATTGTAAATATGATAAGTGTCTTGTGTTGAGCTTTGGTAATGAAAATGAAATATGGATGTGTCATGATTTATTGATATATGTGTGCATGGTTCTGCGAATGATGTCCGGCTAAGTCCCAAGGCTCGTGTTAAGTTACTAAATCCGGACTAAGATCCAAGGCAATTGTGCGAAGTTACTAAATCCGGACTAAGATCCAAGGCATTTGTGCGAAGTTACTAAATCGGATAAGTCCCGAAGGCATTTGTGCGAAGCTACTATAACCGGGCTATGTCCCAAGGTATTTGAACGAGTAGCTATATCCCGTTAAACTTGAAGGTACGTGATTCGGGAATGAATGAACTTGTTGTAAAAATTTCAGTTAATATGCCCGTGAAATCCCAACAATGAGGTATGTTTCAGATGTGCTTTGAATTAGTTGAGCCCTTACAAATAAGTATTCGCCGCTTGATAAACGAGCTACCGCCTTCGGCTAAGTTGATCTTTTGTGTATGAACATAAGGGTTGGTAATGTGAAGTAAGTATGATATTGAGAATTTGTGCATATGAAATTATCCGCTTAGCTATATGAATGCCATGCTTTTGTTGTGTTGAATCCTTGCTCAAAACTTACTAAGCATAAATTGCTTACTCCGCTTTCTTTATTTCTCTGCTTTATAGATTTTGGCTCGTCACCATCGGACTCGGGATTTTTGGAAGTCGAAGTCTCCCACACTATCAAAGCCCCTTTGGTACAATTTTGGTTGAACTTTGAAATGGCATGTATAGGACTACCCTTTTTGTTGTTGGTCATGTACCCATGGATTTTGTGTAAATTTGGATAGCCATGCGAAAATGGCTTATATATGCTTTTAGCATAGTACTATAATCGTTTTGTATGTTGATCATCAAGAGGTATGGAAATGTTTGGAAACGATTAGCCATTGGAATGGTTAATCATGATCATACTTTGTGCTATGTATGCAAAAAGGGCTAATTGAATCATGGAAATAATGAAATAGGTAAAGTCTACCTCAAAAGTAGATGCTGACAGCAGCAGTGATGTGGATGTGAAAAATCACTAAAAATATCAGGAATGGAATTAAATAGTGAATAAATTATGTAAATGAACCTTGATGAATCTACTTTCATATGGAAGAAACGAAACGGTCATATGAGTTGTATGTTAAGAGATATTTAGGTTTTCGTGAAACAGGGCCAGAACGGTTTCTGGATTTCCTGTTCCGACTTTGGAAATTCATTATAAATTAATCATAGATAATTAGGAGTCATGCCATATATGTATAGATTCCTATTTGAGTCTAGTTTCTATAGAAACAAAAGGCATCAGTATTTAATCCCTGTACAGGGAGATATCAAGGTCGTAATGCATGAAGGTCAGTGTAGTCGAACTCTGGAACGGGGGAGACTTTAACTAATAAAATGTACTAATTGGCTCGACCAAAAATTCTAGAAAAAAATCTGTAGATGGAAATATGAGTCTAGTTTTAGGGAAAAATTACAAAACTGATTTTTGAGTTTTGAAACTCAAGATATGATTTTTAAGGTGACAGTGATGCAGTAACCAGCTTGTCTGGAAATTTTTAAATGGACTGTGAAAATAATTAAGTTAAGTCTGTGTGCACCTCGTGTTCGACTCCGGTAACGGACTCGGGTACGGGGTGTTACACCTGTTGCCTAGGCGTCGCTGTCTACTCAGATTGAAGTTTCGGTAATTTTGAAACCTTTTTATCACCCCGATTCGTTCCTTACACATGGATCCTTGGTTTGGATCGCCGGAATTTTTTTTTTAATTTTTCGCTGCGCCTTGGAGGCGCCGGTGTTCCAACAACATGATCATCTAAAGTATCCCTCTAACTATCTACTATATAACAATTTAAACAGGCTTAAGAACAAAAAAACTTACTTGGTTCGACGTTGGAGACTTCGTGTGCCGCTCAGCAAGACTTCCCTTTCTCCAAAACACTGTGATTCAATCAAAAAAAAATTTTAAACACAAAAAGAAATCAAGTAATAAGGCCCACATCACAGCCCGTGTTTTGCAACCTGGCTGTGATACCACTAAATGTAACACCCCAAACCCGGCCCAGACGTTATGGCAGTATCCGGCGTGTTACATTGAAGTGTTTTAGCAAAAACCGTGTTTTCATTGAAAATCCTTCTTAAAATAAAAGAACATCTTAAAAATAAACTCCTTTCTATCACTTATTTGAAACATAAGATTTGATGAAAACATGTTACTTAAAAATTTAGTTGCGGAAACGTAAAAAAGACATACTATAGTTTAAGAAACCATGTTCAACTTCTTATAATTACAATGAAAATAATAATAATAATTCAAGTAATAATAACGTAATGAAAACCTTATTACAATCTGATCTGAACACACTTAAAAAGAAATAAAAACTTAAATGCTTAGAAAACAAGCCAAGTCCGAATTATCTTGCTAGCCGGCCACCCAGAGTCCCTCCAAACGTTAACCATCTACTGAGCATCACCTGAAAATAAAATAAAAGAGGGGGTGAGTTTTCGCAAACTCAGTGTGTACAACCCTCGATGAAAAACAAGCATTCAAAGAGAAATCATAAAACATGCAATGCAATCCCATCCAAATTATCCATCTGCTACACGCCAGCTCCATCCCCCATCACTCCATGTGGGGATATAAATATCGACCGACCCAGCCCATACACCAATGGTAACCCGATTGCGAAACTTCCTTCATTTACATATTGGGCTTTAAAAGTCGTCGGTGGATCCACGATTGTCAGGCAACCATGCGATCCTCATATACTTCCTCCGTTCCATATTTCCCACCCCATATGTAACCTAAGCAGAACATCATATGTATGCATGTCACATCCATAAAACCTACATTCAACACCTAGGGGTATTATGGTCATTTTTGCCCCTAGGGGCATTTCAGTAATTTTCCCTTAATTATGGTTTTCACTTACCTTGGCCCATGAACAAGTCCCGCAAGCTAAGATGAACGAATACTATGCACCAGGTAGGATTCCAGAGAAGAGGAGGTGGGTCAGTAAGACCGCTAAGTACCAAGCTCTCCTCAGATCCATCCCTAGACATGCATATACCTTGCCACACCTTAACCCTTTGACTTGTCCACGGTCGCAATATATTAATTAAGTCTTATGTAGTTATCATATGCTAGGCCCAAAACCCCTTACAACACCCAACAAATCCACATACCTGTATCTGGCCCATTAAGCCTAATTATATTCATACGGCCCATTAGGCCCAAACCACCTGTATATGGCCCATTAGGCCCAAATCACATTTATATGGCCTGTTAGGCCCAGTCACATTCATATTCATGCTCACATACAAATTCCTATCACATAGCATCAATATTCAATTTTTACCTATTATGGGCCCAACAGCCCATCGGGCCCATCTAGCCCATTCTGGCCCGTATGGCCAAATCACAACCCAAGTCCATGGAATCGCCCGTGGGTCTCAAGCAACCTCTTGGTCTCCCCCTTACAATTGTTCGCGCACTCACAAGACTACTGTAGCCAAACTTTCAGCTTTTCGGCATTTCGACTTTTGCCGATCTACTTGTGTATGCAATGTATGTACACACCTAGTAAGCAAGCGTGCCGCGACTCCCTTAGTCACCAACCTACAATGATATCACTCTTCCATTAATCGTATGTTTAATCCATATTCTACCCAAAAATCGAAACCTCACCTTAACCATACCTTGAACACCAATCCTTAATAGCTTTCCTTGATCACGTACTCCCTAGATCTACATTAATCTTACTCATTAAAACCAGAATAATAGATGACTCGTATCCAACACAAGTCCCCTTACCTTAACTATGAACATTCAGCCACCTTAGCCAATGGGAGAGGAATACATACCAATACCGCAACACCTAAGGAGCAATTCAGCAATGAGCTAAGATCCGAGATCCGATACTAATTCCCTACCATAGTTGATTAGAAAGAGTGAGGGACAATATTCGATACTTAGCAAAGAAAACCGATTGGAAGAGTAACACTTACACTAGATTTGGTCAAAGAGTATGTGGCTCTAGAGATTTGAATGGCAACAATTGCTTGTTCGGCACCAAGGGAGAGAGGAAGAAGAATTGGCTAAACCCAAAAGTGAAACAAAGAAATCGGCACAAGGAAAATAAAAAGGAGAACAAAGGTTTTCAGCTTTTGGAGAAATCGACTGAAAGAAAAGGAAGAAAACTGAAGGGTTTTCAACTTTTAGGGAAGAGGGTTTCTGGCAACAAGGTGAGAAAAAGATTTCGGCATTAGCCTCATACCCTTGCATTCGACACCTATTTATAACCCTTATGGTAAAACTCCTTAGGCCCCAGTTCCCATTTCGGCTCCACTTGATCCTCACTTCTTATCTCCTCATTTTTCTCCCTGATAACCCCTTGATCTTTTCCTCAGATTTCTCTCCTGAACACTTCCCTTGGAGTCCATTTCCACGCCACTTCCAACCTTCTAGAAGGCCAAAACTAAACTTCTAAAAACACTAAGCTAGGATTTGAACCTTGGACCTCCTTGCTAACTATTAACGCCACCTCCCTACACTCTAAGTGGTGTCACTTAGCCACTCCTCCACAAGGCTTTTTTATGCTATTTTCCCCTATCTTTATTTAAAAGCCCAACTACTCCCAACTCTGACTCTTTTAATAATTAAATCAAAATTCCTCCACCACAAAACTCGAACCCAGAACTTCTCCAACAAACCTAGACACTTCAAATTCCTTAAACCCTTAAAGCCAACATGTCTTTTGTCATTTTCTTGCTCACTTAAAAATTTTATGAAACCCAAAGCCCAATTCATCTAGGCCCAAAATTCGGGGTGTTACATATCACGAACTCGGACCAACTCAACAAGCTCAGATTTCTTAATTCCTAGTGATGTGTCATTTGTATCCTAGACTATTCCTAAGGTTCAAACGGGATTTTCCTCACTTGCACAAGGCATACTTTGTCGTACTTGCTCATGATGTTAGATGTAACGGCCATAATATCATTTATGCTTTCATAACAACCAATAAGTATATAACTTATAATAACAAGAAAACATTTATGACATAATATCAAAACATTAAGAACATGCTACAACACTACATTATTTGCATATGCACTTACCTCGGTACAAAATGATGGTAATCGAGCCTAATCGTTGTATACTTTATTCTTTCCTCGATCAAAACTCGGTTCACATTTTTCTTGATCTATAAAGCCAAATTTAACTTGTTTAGTAATCACATTATTCAAATCAATCCATAACTCATGCTTTGGTAAAATTACCTTTTTACCCCTAACTTTTCACTTATTTATGATTTAGTCCCTAGGCTCGTCAAATGAAATGCATGAATTTTCTTTGTTACCCAAGCCTAGCCGAACCTTTACTATGCTCATATAAGCCCATATTTTCCTTTAGTACACATTATCACTACTTACTTTTACACTTTTACAAACAAGTCCCCTTTTTAGTGTTTTTACTAAAAATCACCTAGTAAAAGATGTTTATCATGCATCAAACATTTATATTCCTCCATTAATCATCAAAATACATGCATGTTACACATGGTTCAAATTTTATACATGAACCATAGCTCAAAATATAGCTAGAAATGGGTAGATCATACTTTAAGGACTTCAAAAATACAAAGAACATTAAAAACGGGGCTAAGGAGCACTTACAATCAAGCTTGGAAATTTTGAACAAAACCTTAGATATGGTGTCTTGCAATTTTTGGCAATGAGAGAAGAAGATGGACACTAATTTTGACTTATTTTTCCATTTTTATTCTTTTAATTACCAAATGACCAAAATGCCCTTAGGGTTTTTCTTTCGAATTTTTCCTATGCATGTCCATTTTTGTCCAAAATTATAAAAATTGGTCAAATTGCTAATTAAGACCCTCTAATTCATAATCTAAAGTAATTTCATGCTTAAAGCTTCTAGAATGCTCAAATTTATGGTCTCAAAACTACTATTCTGACTTGGCCCTAATTTGAGATGTTACATATTATGCATACCTTGCATACGTACTAGATACGAAACTGTCAGAATCAATGATTGAATCCGTACCTATTGTTTGTGAGTTTTCAGATGTATTTCCAAAAGAATTACCAGGTTTACTGCCGATCAGAGAAGTTGAATTTGGTATTGAATTAGTCTCGGGAACAACACCGATATCGATAACTCCATGCAGAATGGCTCCAATAGAATTAAAAGAGTTGAAAGCTTAGTTGCAAGAGTTAACAGATAGAGGTTTTGTACAACCGAGTTATTCTCCTTGGGGTGCATCGGTATTGTTCGTGAAAAAGAAAGATGGCATATTGAGAATGTGTATCGACTACAGACAGTTGAATAAAGTGACTATAAAGAACCAATACCCTCTACCACGGATTGATGATTTATTTGATCAGTTGAAAGGGGCTACACTATTTCAAAGATTGATTTGAGATCAGGTTACTATCAGTTGCGAGTTAAAGAGTCGGATGTGTCGAAAATCGTGTTCAGAACAAAGTATGGACATTATGAATTCTTTGTTATGCCCTTCGGTTTATCTAATGCTCCTACCATTTTTATGTACTTGATGAATCATTTATTCAGACCATATTTAGATAGATTTGTTGTTGTATTCATAGACGACATTCTGATCTATTCACGAGATGAATCTAAACATACTGAACACTTGAGAATTGTGTTTCAAACTCTACGTGATAAACAGTTATTTGCAAAGTTCAGTAAATGTGAGTTTTGGCTCAAAGAGGTTGGATTTCTGGGGCACATTGTTTCGGTTGACGGTATTAGAGTTGATCCAAGTAAGATTTCTGCTATTGTTGATTTGAAATCTCAAGAAGTGTATCTGAATTTCGTAGTTTTCTGGGCTTAGCAGGCTATTATCGAAGATTCATGAAAGGATTCTCGATGATTACGACACAGATGACACGACTGTTACAAAAAGATGTGAAGTTTGATTGGTCAAAGAAATGTTAGCAGAGTTTTGAACAGTTGAAAGTACTGTTAACTGAAGCGCCAGTTTTAGTACAACTTGAATCTGGTAAAGAGTTCGTAATTTATAGCAACACATTATTAAATGGTCTAGGATGCATTCTGATGCAAGAAGGAAATTTTATAGTTTATGCTTCTCTGTAACACCCCTTACCCGTTACCGTCGCCGGAACAGGATACAAGGTATTACCAGAACATAACACATACCATTAAACATAACCGAGATATAAATATGTCATCCAATTTGATATTGCATCGTATAACATATGTCTTGAACAATATTAGCCAACTTTAATGGCTTGTACAAAGTAGCTGGTCGAGTACAGTAACTAATATTTTAAACCTAGACAAATATGACACGTAACAAAATAATTAAGCCTACTATACATGCCATAATTCAAAACGTTTAGTTCAAATACCCTAAAGTATGATAGTGCAGGTAGATTTTCACGATCCTTAACTCCTGAGCAAGCCGGAGGACACTATAAGACAAAAGAGAGAAACAAAGTAAGCTTATAGCTTAGTAAGTAAGTATGTAAATACTAATTAAAGAATCTAACATGTTTACACAACAATTCAAGCATATCTACTTTAACTTCACTATTCATTCCACTTTGATTAAGCTGTCTCTGTTGCGTCATATTCACTAAATAAATCATAACTCGAGTTACAAAACTCGAAATTCAAATCCGTAAAATTTCCCTGAATCTAGACTCATAAAGCTTTTTGCTAATTTTTTTCTATAATTTTTGGTTCAGCCGATTAGTACAGTTTATTAGTTAAAGTTTCCCCTGTTACACAGCTTGACTGATCTGACCTCTGTTCACTACGAATTGAATTTCTCTCAGTACACAATTCAAACAACCCTGAAGTCTCTTTCATTTAAAACTAGCCTAAATAAGGAATTTAGGCATGTAAACTATATTTCTTAATTTGCTTTTTACAATTTTTAATGATTTTTCAAAGTTGGAACAGGGGATCACGTATTCATCCTGAGCAAGTCACATACAATTCTAAATATCTCAAAATATAGAATTCCTTTGCTTGCTCTGTTTCTTTTACATGAAAGTAGACTCATTAAAATTTAATTTCACATCTCATTCAACTTCTAATTATATTCCTCCTATTTTTGGCAATTTTTCAAAATCACGTCACTGCTACCATCTAAAAACAGTTTTAATGCTAATTTCACTCTTTCACACATTCTTTATGCTAACCTCATTTTATCTTATATATGTATATACCACAAATCATAGTTGTGACAGCCAAAAATTGACCCTAGTCGGAATGTGGTTTTGGGACCACAAAACCGAGGCATAAAAATAATTTAAAATTTATTTTGATGCCTATGATATGTGTTAAATTGTGTGTGACATTTTTGATGATTTGATTTAGTGTTATAAATGTGAATTTCACTAGAAAGGGCCTAGTAGAAAACTTTGAAAGTATGATGGGAAGATGTGGGATGACTAGTTGATCATGCATGCAAAAATAAGGGATTTGCATGTCAAATTTCCCCAAAAGAAGCATAGTGGCCGGCCAAGGTAGGTGTTGATGGGCAAGGGAAACATGTTTCCAACATGTTTGGTTAGTGAGTTATGTATGAAGAAATAAAATAAGAATTAGCATTAAAGAAATGAACAAAAAAAAAAAAGATGAGCATGGATGCCCCCCCCATTGCCAGTAACTAAGAAAGAAAACAAAAAATTTTGTTCATCCTTGTTCTCTCCTTTTTGGCCGAAAATACTAAGAGGAAGAAGAGATTTTTGCTTCATTTTCTTTGTTTAGAAGAGATCTAGAAGGAAATTTGGCTAAACTTGCATCAAGAGTAAGGTATGTATGAGGTTGTGTTATGAGTTTCATGCATGTTTTAGTTGCTAACTTGATATTCATGTTAGCCATGGTTCAAATCCTTGTTATGCCATGGGAATGGTATTTGGCCAAAGTTGTTATTGTGTTAAATCCATTGCATGCTAAATGTGAAGCTTGCTAATGATGCATGCAATGATGGATTTTCTACTCTTGAAATTTCTTTGTAGCCATCTTGAGTAAGACATTGAGTTTTCTTTTTGTTTAACCATGATTGAAGTTGAAAGGGGCATGATTGTGATGTATTCGGCCATGATGCATTCATGAGCATGGTTCATGCTTCTTGCATGTTAGTAAAAATTTGTGTTTTGGATGGCTATGGACACCTTGAAATTCGGCCTTGCACCTATATGTGTATATATGATTGCACATGATATTTTGATTATGAAGAAAGTGATAAATATGTTGTTTAAAGAAGAAATTTGTTGAAGAATGTTGTGAAATTTGCATGTACAATCGGCCTAGTACACATATGATGTGAAAATCTTGCAATTTATTGTTGATTTTGTGCAAGTATGACTAAGTATAATCGGCCACATGGGGGGAATTATTGTGCATGCATTCGTTAGAGGCAAGCTTAATGATGCCTATTCTTGACTTAGGTAATCGGCTACCTTGTTGTGAGCTAAGGCCGAATGTGTGCGTAATTAAAGAAAATTGACTAAAGTGCTTAGTTATGTGATGTTGAGTCAATGATATGTGTATTCGCCAAGGCTAGCAAGCGAGACTTTAATGAATTGAATTTGTTTGAATTAGCTCAAGAGCTTAGAGGGCCACAATTGGATAAGGGAAGGAAAAAGTGATCGATTAGCCGTCAAGCCGTTCGACAACATCCGAGGTAAGTCCTCAAGAAATGACCCTACTCAAATTATGTGAAATGAAATATGGATGTGTAATGATTATTGATTTATGTGTGTATGAGTATTTGAATGATACCCTGCTAAGTCCCAAGGCGATTATGCAAGTGATATGTTTGTGTTTGAGCCTTAGTAACGAAAATGGAACATGGATGTGTAATGATTATTGATGTATGTGTGTGCATGAGCAATTGAATGATATCCGGCTAAGTCCCAAGAAATTTATGCTAGTAATTATATCCGGTTAAGACCAAGGCCATTGTGCTAGTGACCACATCCGGCTAAGACCAAGGCATTCGTGCAAGTTGTTAAATCCGGCTAATACCAAGGCATTTGTGCAAGTCGTTCTATCCGGCTAAGACCAAGGCATTCGTGCATGTGGTTATATCCGGTGTATTCAAGAAGCTTGGGCTGAAGGTGGCGTTGGTTGCTGTAATAAATTTAATTAGTACGCCGAAAAGCCCAAAGGAAAAGGTATGTTTATATGTGCATTGGAAAAGTCGATATGTTTGAGTAACACTCGCTCAATCGACTAACGAATTTTCAGCTATTGAATTGGTTGATATCTTGTGAAAGTATACAATGATGAAGTGTGAAGTAAGTATGATTATGTGAATGTGTATTAATGAAATGATTCATTTGGCTATGTGAATGTAATGCCTTAGTTAAAGCTGATTTTATTGCTTGAGACTTACTAAGCATAAAAATGCTTACCCCGTTGCTTTGGCTCTCTGTTTTATAGATTTTGCTCGTTAGCGATCGGATTCGGGATCATTAAAGTCGAAGTCATCTACACTATCAAAGCCTCCATTCTGGGTATAATTTTGGTTGAACTTTGAAATGGCATGTATAGGACTACCCTATTGTAGAAGGTCATGTACCTTTCTGTTTTATGTAAGCTTGGATAGCCAAGCGAAAATGGCTTAGATACGTTGTTAGTATGATTCTATAATCGTTTGTATGATGATCATTATGGGGTATGGAATGGTTTTGAAAATATTAGCCATTGGAATGGTTAATCATGATCACACTTGTGCTATGTATGCAAAAAGGGCCTATTGAATCGTGGAAATCATGAAATAGGTAAAGGTTACCTTGAAAACAGATGCTGGCAGCAGCAGTGGTGTGGTTTTGAAAAATCACCAAAATTTGTAGGAATGGTATTAAATAGTGAATAAGTTATGTAAATGAACCTTGATGAGTCTACTTTCATATGGAAGAAACGAAACGGTCATAGGAGTTACTTGTTAAGAGATATTAAAGTTATTGTGAGACAGGGCCAAAACGGTTTCTGGGTCCCCTGTCGGGACTTTAAAAATTTTTTATAAATTATCCAGAAATAATTAGAAGTCATGCCTTATATGTGCAGATTCCATTTTGAGTCTAGTTTCATTAGAAACAAACGGTACCAGTATTAAAGCCCTGTACAGAGAGATATTCAAGTTATAACGCGTGAAGGTCAGAGCAGTCGATCCCTGTAACATGGGTGACTTTAACTAATAAACTGTACCAATTGGCCCAATAAAAAATTCTATAAATAAATCCATGGAAGGATATATGAGTCTAAATTCAGGGAAAATTTACGGAATCAGTTTCCGAGTTTTGAAACTCGAGATATGATTTTTAAGGCGACAGTGATGCAGTTTTCCAGCCTGTCTGGAAATGCCAAATTGGTCGGTACTTTAAGAAGATTTAGCTCGTCAACCCCTCGCGTCCGACACCGGCGATGGTCTCGGGCTCGGGGTGTTACAATTTTATTGGTATCAGAGCTACGGTTTAGTCGATTCTAGGACTACCATGATATGTTTGGGGTCTAGCTATACATGCCATTAAATGATGAATTGATAGTGTGGTGATTTCTGACAATTTGACTTTGTGTTTGTTTATAGCAATGGATCCCGATCCCAACCGAGCAATAGCTGATGATGTGGAGAGTGTGGCGCCTGCTCCCACGCAAGGGACAGTACCGGCGGACTCTCAACCTATGGCCAACAATCCGAATGATGAGGCTAGGCAAGCCTTTTATAGTGTGATGAATGATTGGTTTAACCAATACATTCGAACTAACACTACTGCTCCACAACCTCCATTCCCGACAAATGCAACCCCAAGACCTACAATACCTCCCAGAATCGACCAAATAAGGTCAAGTAAACCCCAATCGATAGGATTCGAAAACATGGGGCCACTGAATTTAAAGCTACGGATGATGACGATGCCGAGCAAGCTGAATATTGGTTGGACAACACTATCCGGTGGTCGATGAGCTATCTTGTACACCGATGAGTGCTTAAAGTGTACCATCTCCTTGTTACGTGATTCCGCCTACTATTGGTGGAGTACTCGACTTCGTGGTGCCTAGAGAGCAAGTGACTTGGGAGTTCTTTCAAACCGAGTTCAAAAAGTATATCACCGAGATTCATCGACCGTGCGAAAGGAATTTCTTGATCTTAAGCAAGGCTCTATGTCGCCATCGACTACGAACGAAAATTTGTGAGGCTTAGCCTATGACGCGAGAATGCATTTCGTCCGGCTATTATGTAAACGCTTCGAGGATGGGCTGAATGATGATATAAGGATGTTCGTTGGCATTCTCAAAATACGAGAGTTCAGTAGTACTTGTTGAGCGAGCTTGTAAAGTCAAGAGCTTAGGAAGGAGAAACAAAAAGTTGATGTGGGAACTGGAGAATTCTGAAAAAGGTCCTCGGGAAAGTCTCTTCAACAGGCATCGAAGAGATTTCGAGATGATGTGAGCCGGTCTAGAGGCGCTTCGGGCTTTTCTAGACGAGATCGCGGTCGACCTCCTGTGACCACATGAGTCACTTCGATCGCCATGGTGGAAATGATCGCCGAGAGAGAGTGGAGGTCTCGATTGTGGCAAATGGCATTCGGGAGTCAGAGGTTCCGTGATCGCTCTGCTATAAGTGTGGATCGGTGACCACTTTATCAAGGATCGCCCGAGGTTGCTTGAACAAAATGTAAGTCAAAGTGGAAACCCGGTGCTACCATCGCCGAGGTAGGCCATCCGTAAATGCGGGCAATGCTAGTGGCGGTCGAGAGGGTCGAGAGATGCTACAACGAGACCCGAGGCTCGCACTCTGCTAGGACTTATGCCATACGCCAGACGCGAGGATGCTTGCCTCACCGATGTTATTACCTAGGTACTTTCACTCTTTTCGATACTAATGTGATTGCTTTGATTGACCCGGTTCTACTCATTCTTATATATGTGAAACCTTAGCATCCAAAGAAGACTTTGCCTATTGAGTCTCTCGAGTTTGTAATTCGGTGTCAAACCCCTTGGGTCATTACGTGCTTGTCAACAAAGTGTGCAAGAAAAGTCCCCTAGTATTCCGAGGTTCTTGTTTTCCCATGGACTTGATGCTTTTACCGCTCGATGAATTGACGTTATTCTTGGTTTGGATTGGTTGACCAAGCACGATGCGGTTGTAAATTGCAAAAGCAAGACTATCGATCCGAGGTGCGCGAATAACGAGATAATTCGGGTTGAGTCTACGGACTTAAAGGGGTTGCCAGCTGTAATATCAGCAATGTTGGCCCGGAAATATGTAAGAAAAGGGTGCGAAGGGTACCTTGCGTATGTGCTTGATGACAAGGAGTCGAAAAAGAAACCCGAATCAGTGCCAGTGGTTTGTGAATACCCGGATGTTTTCCCTGAAGAATTGCCGGGTTTACCACCGCTCGGAAATAGAGTTTGGCATCGAATTGGTACATGGTACCACTCCAATTTCGATAGCTCCGTATCGTATGGCAATCGGGCGAATTAAAGGAGTTGAAAGCTCGGTTGCAAGAATTGGTGGATAGAGGTTTTGCCCGCCCGAGTTTTTCGCCTTGGGTGCGCCAAAGGTTGTTTGTGAAAAGAAGGATGGGACCATGAGGTTGTGCATCGACTATCGTCGACAATAAAGCGACGATAAAGAACAAATATCTGTTACACAGATTGATGACTTGTTCGATCAAGCTGAAGGGAGCCTCGGTGTTCTCGAAAATAGATTTGAGATCGGGCTATTATCGATTCATGAATTCGAGATTCGGACGTACCCAAGACCGCCTTGAATCGAGATATGGTCACTACGAGTTTCTAGTGATGCCGTTTGGACGTACTAATGCCCTGCGGTATTTATGGATTTGATGAATCGGATCTTCAGACCATATTTAGATCGGTTCGTAGTCGTATTCATTGATGACATCTTGGTCTATTCAAGAAATGAGACCGAACATGCTGAACACCTGAGGTTAGTGCTGCAAATTCTACGGGATAAGCAATTATATGCTAAGTTCAGCAAGTGTGAGTTCTGGTTAAGAGAGGTTAGCTTCTTGGGGCATGTGATATCTGCATCGGGCATTCGAGTCGACCCGAACAAAATTTCAGCCATACTTAACTGGAAGCCTCCGAGAAATATTACCGAGGTTCGGAGCTTTTTGGGGCTTGCCGGTTATTACCGACGATTTGTAAAAGGTTTCTCAACGATAGCCACGCCAATGACGAAGCTACTCCAAAAGGATGTTAAGTTCGAATGGATGGAGAAATGTCAGAAGAGTTTCGATCAACTGAAAACTTATTTAACTGAAGCCCCAATTCTAGTGCAACCCGAATCTGGCAAAGAGTTTGTCATCTATAGTGACGCCTCCCTACTTGGGTTAGGTTGTGTATTGATGCAAGAAGGTCGAGTTGTGGCCTATGCGTCGAGGCAATTAAAGCCACATGAGAAAAATTATCCGACCCATGATCTCGAATTGGCTGCCATCGTATTCGCCTTAAAGATTTGGCGACATTACTTATTTGGTGAGAGGTGCCATGTGTACTTTCGGATCACAAAAGTCTCAAATATTTGATGACCCAAAGAGACTTAAATCTGCGACAAAGACGTTGGCTCGAGCCGTTAAAGGACTATGAGCTGGTCATTGACTATCACCCGGAAAGGCAAATGTGGTTGCAGATGCCTTGAGTTGTAAATCATTATTCGCTTTTACGAAGCGATGAATGTGCACTTGTCCGCTCGATCCGACAACGTGTTAGTAGCTGAATTGAAAGCCAAACCATTATTGATACATCAAATTTGTGAGGCTCGGAAGGTCGACGATGAGTTGGTTGCAAAACGGGCCGAGTGTGTTCAACAAGGAATCGGAGTTTCGGATCGATGATGACGATTGTTTGAGGTTCGAAGTCGTCTGTGTTCCAAAGAATTGAACTTATTCGATAATTCTGAACGAAGCCCATTGTAGCCAAATGGCAATCCACCCGGGAGTACGAAGATGTACAACGATTTGAAACGTCGGTTTTGGTGGCATGGTATGAAACAAGACATCTCGACTTTGTTTCGAGGTGTTTAATATGTCAACAAGTGAAAGCGGAACATCAAGTGCCTTCAGATTACTTCACCGATCACGATACCCGAGTGGAAATAGGATCGAGTCACAATGGACTTCGTATCCGGACTGCCATTGTCAGTGAGTAAGAAGGATGCGATTTGGGTAGTTGTAGATAGATTGACTAAGTCGGCTCACTTTGTCCCCGTACGTACGGATTTTTCAATGGACAAATTAGCCGAATTGTACGTTTCTCAGATTGTGAGATTACACAGGTGCCTATTTCTATCGTGGTCGGATAGAGATCCGAGATTTACCTCGCGATTTTGGAAGAAGTTGCAAGAAGCTTTGGGTACCAAGTTGCATTTCAAAGACCGCCTTTCACCCCCAAACCGATGGTCAATCCGAGCGGATAATTCAGATACTTGAGGATATGTTGAGATGTTGCATCCTCGAGTTCAGTGGTTCATGGGAACGGTATTTGCCTTTGATTGAATTCGCTTATAACAATAGTTTTCAATCAAGTATTAGGATGGCACCTTACGAGGCTTTGTACGGTCGTAAATGCCGTACACCATTGTTTTGGTCTGAGCTCGGTGAAAGCAAAATTTTCGGGGTGGATTTGATTAGAGATGCTGAATAGAAAGTGAAAGTAATCCGTGAAAGTCTGAAGATAGCCTCCGATCGTCAGAAGTCGTACGCGGATCTGAAGCGTAAGGACATCGAGTATCAGGTGGGAGATAAAGTGTTTCCCAAGGTTTCGCCTTGGAAAAGATACTCGATTCTACCGTAAGGGCAAGTTGAGCCCGACGTTCATTGGACCATATGAGATATCCGAGCGAAGTCGGTCCAAAGGCATATCGTCTGATTTTGCCCCCGAACTCGAAAGGATTCACGATGTCTTTCATGTTTCGATGCTTCGACGCTATAGATCCGATCCATCGCACGTGATTAGTCCATCGGAGGTTGAAATTCAAGCCAATATGAGTTATGAGGAAGAACCGATTCGTATCCTATCACGTGAAGTGAAAGAGTTGCGAAACAAGCGGGTTCCGCTAGTGAAAGTGTTATGGCTCAAACACGGATAGAAGAAGCTACTTGGGAAACCGAGAACTCTATGAAAGAGCGATACCCAACCCTATTTATCGGTAAGATTTTCGGGACTAAAATTTCTTAAGTGGGGAGAGTTGTGACTACCCAAAATTGACCCTAGTCGGAATGTGGTTTCGGGACCACAAAAACCGAGGCATAAAAATAATTTAAAATTTATTTTGATGCCTATGATATGTGTTATATTGTGTGTGACATTTTGATAATTTGATTTAGTGTTATAAATGTGAATTTCACTAGAAAGGGCCTAGTAGTAAACTTTGAAAGTATGATGGGAAGATGTGGGATGACTAGTTGATCATGCATGCAAAAATAAGGGATTTGCATGTCAAATTTCCCCAAAAGAAGCATAGTGGCCGCCAAGGTAGGTGTTGATGGGCAAGGGAAACATGTTTCCAACATGTTTGGTTAGTGAGTTATGTATGAAGAAATAAAATAAGAATTAGCATTAAAGAAATGAACAAAAAAAAAAAGATGAGCATGGATGCCCCCCCATTGCCGTGCAACTAAGAAAGAAAACAAAAAAATTTTGTTCATCCTTGTTCTCTCCTTTTTGGCCGAAAATACTAAGAGGAAGAAGAGATTTTTGCTTCATTTTCTTTGTTTAGAAGAGATCTAGAAGGAAATTTGGCTAAACTTGCATCAAGAGTAAGGTATGTATGAGGTTGTGTTATGAGTTTCATGCATGTTTTAGTTGCTAACTTGATGTTCATGTTAGCCATGGTTCAAATCCTTGTTATGCCATGGGAATGGTATTTGGCCAAAGTTGTTATTGTGTTAAAGCCATTGCATGCTAAATGTGAAGCTTGCTAATGATGCATGCAATGATGGATTTTCTACTCTTGAAATTTCTTTGTAGCCATCTTGAGTAAGACATTGAGTTTTCTTTTGTTTAACCATGATTGAAGTTGAAAGGGCATGATTGTGATGTATTCACCATGATGCATTCATGAGCATGGTTCATGCTTCTTGCATGTTAGTAAAAATTTGTGTTTTGGATGGCTATGGACACCTTGAAGTTCGGCCTTGCACCTATATGTATATATGATTGCACATGATATTTTGATTATGAAGAAAGTGATAAATATGTTGTTTAAAGAAGAAATTTGTTGAAGAATGTTGTGAAATTTGCATGTACAATCGGCCTAGTACACATATGATGTGAAAATCTTGCAATTTATTGTTGATTTTGTGCAAGTATGACTAAGTATAATCGGCCACATGGGGGAATTATTGTGCATGCATTCGGTTAGAGGCAAGCTTAATGATGCCTATTCTTGACTTAGGTAATCGGCTACCTTGTTGTGAGCTAAGGCCGAATGTAAAAGCGTAATTAAAGAAAATTGACTAAAGTGCTTAGTTATGTGATGTTGAGTCAATGATATGTGTATTCGCCAAGGCTAGCAAGCGAGACTTTAATGAATTGAATTTGTTTGAATTAGCTCAAGAGCTTAGAGGGCCACAATTGGATAAGGGGAAGGAAAAAGTGATCGATTAGCCGTCGAAGCCGTTCGACAACATCCGAGGTAAGTCCTCAAGAAATGACCCTACTCAAATTATGTGAAATGAAATATGGATGTGTAATGATTATTGATTTATGTGTGTATGAGTATTTGAATGATACCCGGCTAAGTCCCAAGGCGATTATGCAAGTGATATGTTTGTGTTTGAGCCTTAGTAACGAAAATGGAACATGGATGTAATGATTATTGATGTATGTGTGTGCATGAGCAATTGAATGATATCCGGCTAAGTCCCAAGAAATTTATGCTAGTAATTATATCCGGTTAAGACCAAGGCCATTGTGCTAGTGACCACATCCGGCTAAGACCAAGGCATTCGTGCAAGTTGTTAAATCCGGGCTAATACCCAAGGCATTTGTGCAAGTCGTTCTATCCGGGCTAAGACCAAGGCATTCGTGCATGTGGTTATATCCGGTGTATTCAAGAAGCTTGGGCTGAAGGTGAGCGTTGGTTGCTGTAATAAATTTAATTAGTACGCTCGAAAAGCCCAAAGGAAAAGGTATGTTTATATGTGCATTGGAAAAGTCGATATGTTTGAGTAACACTCGCTCAATCGACTAACGAATTTTCAGCTATTGAATTGGTTGATATCTTGTGAAAGTATACAATGATGAAGTGTGAAGTAAGTATGATTATGTGAATGTGTATTAATGAAATGATTCATTTGGCTATGTGAATGTAATGCCTTAGTTAAAGCTGATTTTATTGCTTGAGACTTACTAAGCATAAAAATGCTTACCCCTGCTGTTTTGGCTCTGCTTTTATAGATTTTGCTCGTTAGCGATCGGATTCGGGATCATTAAAGTCGAAGTCATCTACACTATCAAAGCCTCCATTCTGGGTATAATTTTGGTTGAACTTTGAAATGGAATGTATAGGACTACCCTATTGTAGAAGGTCATGTACCTTTCGGTTTTATGTAAGCTTGGATAGCCATGCGAAAATGGCTTAGATACGTTGTTAGTATGATTCTATAATCGTTTGTATGATGATCATTATGGGGTATGGAATGGTTTTGAAAAGATTAGCCATTGGAATGGTTAATCATGATCACACTTGTGCTATGTATGCAAAAAGGGCCTATTGAATCGTGGAAATCATGAAATAGGTAAAGGTTACTTTGAAAACAGATGCTGGCAGCAGCAGTGGTGTGGTTTTGAAAAATCACCAAAATTTGTAGGAATGGTATTAAATAGTGAATAAGTTATGTAAATGAACCTTGATGAGTCTACTTTCATATGGAAGAAACGAAACGGTCATAGGAGTTACTTGTTAAGAGATATTAAAGTTATTGTGAGACAGGGCCAAAACGGTTTCTGGGTCCCCTGTCGGGACTTTAAAAATTTTGTATAAATTATCCAGAAAGAATTAGAAGTCATGCCTTATATGTGCAGATTCCATTTTGAGTCTAGTTTCATTAGAAACAAACTCCACCAGTATTAAAGCCCTGTACAGAGAGATATTCAAGTTATAACGCGCGAAGGTCAGAGCAGTCGATCCCTGTAACATGGGTGACTTTAACTAATAAACTGTACCAATTGGCCCAATCAAAAATTCTATAAATAAATCCATGGAAGGATATATGAGTCTAAATTCAGGGAAAATTTACGGAATCATTTTCCGAGTTTTGAAACTCGAGATATGATTTTTAAGGCGACAGTGACGCAGTTTTCCAGCCTGTCTGGAAATGCCAAATTGGTCGGTACTTTAAGAAGATTTAGCTCGTCAACCCCTCGCGTCCGACACCGGCGATGGTCTCGGGCTCGGGGTGTTACAATTTTCACCACATTTCATTCACCAAAAGTGTAGGTCCAAACCACAATATCACCACAAAACCATCCCGTTGAACAATTCGGATCAATCCTCGATATTTAATGGTTTCAGCACACATCCCCACCATCATACTTCATTTAGTTCGGCCCTCTTGTACACATGGTGAACACTTAGTACCACTCATGCGACCTAGCCGATTTGTCTCGTAGCTCTCTTGTCTACATGGTGTCCTTCACTTGGAATCACGCATGCGACCTAGCTACATTTATCTTTCACGTAGCTCTCTTGTCTACATGGGATACATCTCGTATCACACATGTGACCTAGCTACTCTGAGGTGTCTCGTAGCTTTCTTGTACACATGATGTGCACTCAAGATCATACATGTGACCTAGCTACGCCCTCTATTTCATTCGATCTCTCCAATGTTCAACCGGATCTCTCTCTATATTTATTTCCATTCTTCCAATAGTCGATTTATATTTTAACATCAGCTAGTATATTTATATAATAGGCTGAAATATAAGAATGTACATGAAATTATTGTAATATTTACATACAAACTTACCTTGGTGCAAAATGTGGAAATTTTGCAATTTAGTCCAAAACTTTTTCCTTCCCTGCTCGAGATCAATTCCGCCTTTCTTGATCTATAATAACACATTTAGCTCATTTAATACTCATACTATTTATTTCAATCCAAAAATCACATCATGGAAAAATTACATTTTTGCCCCCTAACTTTTACAAAATTACAATTTTGCCCCTAGGCTCGGGAATTTAATTTCAGCCCTTATTCTTATGTTTTATGATATGCTGAACATTTTTCTCTTCTACAACAACATCAAATTCTCACTCTATCATATAGTTATGAACAATAGGTATTTTTACCGATTATGCCGTTTTACTCGTTTTCACTTAAAACCGAGTAGCACAAGTTATTTAACATAATTTAAAACCTCATATTCTATCATAAAACATCAAAATACACAAATTTCACCTATGGGTATTTTTCCCAATATGAACCCTAGGTTAAATTATTACTAGCATAAGCTTAATCGAGCTTCCGGGATTCCAAAAACGTAAAGAACATTAAAAACGGGGCTTGAAATCACTTACTATGGAGCTTGAAAATTGAAGAAACCCTAGCTATGGAGAGAGGGAGAATTCGGCAGCAACTAAGGAGGATGATGATCAATTTTGTGTTATTTTTCCCATTTTATTTCATTTAATATCCAAATGACCAAAATGCCCCTCCTTACTAAACTTTCAAAAATTCCTTCCATGTCCTAATTTTGTCCATGAACTTAAAATTGGTCAAATTTCTATTTAAGACTTCCTAATTAATATTCCAAAACAATTTCATACTAAAAACTTCCGGGATGCAAATTTTGCAACTTATTCGATTTAGTCCCTACTTTCAATTTAAGCACTTTAGGCATAGAATTTCGTCACAAAATTTTCACACAATCATGCAATCATATCATAAACCCCAAAATAATTATAAAACAATTATTTCTATCTCGGATTTGTGGTCACGAAACCACTATTCTGATTAGGCCCTAATTCGGGTTGTCACATTCTCTACAGTTGAAACCGCTTGAAAAGAACTATCTGACACATAACTTAGAGTTGGCTGCCATTGTGTTTATGTTGAAGATTTAGCGACACTACTTATACGGTGAAAAATGCCACATTTATACGGATCACAAGAGCTTGAAATATCTGATGACACAGAAAGATTTGAATTTGCGACAACGAAGATGGCTCGAGTTATTGAAAGATTATGACTTTGTGATTGATTATCATTGGCAAAAGCTAATGTTGCAGCTGATGCCCTGAGTCAAAATCTTTGTTTGCATTACGAGAAATGAACACCCAGTTGATGATTCATGATGATGGGTCTATTTTACCTGAATTAAAAGCTAAATCGATATTTATTCAAGAAATCTGTGAAGCTTAAAAGATGACCATGAATTATAAGCTAAACAAATTCAATGTGAGTCTATTTCTAATTCAGAATTTCATATTGGAACTGATGACTGTTTAATGTTCCGAAATAGAATTTGTATACTGAAAAATATAGAGCTTATTCAAAAAATCCTGCATGAAGCACACAGTAGTCATTTTCTGTTCACTTGGGTAGTACCAAATGTATAACGATCTGAAACAAATGTACTGGTAGTCAGGTATGAAATGGGATATCTCAGAGTTTGTATCAAAATGCTTATTATGTCAGCAAGTCAAAGCTGAACATCCAGTACCATCGGGTTTACTATAGGCTGTAATGATTACTGAATGGAAATGGGATAGAGTTTCAATGGATTTTGTATCAAGATTGCTTCTAACTCTGAAAAAGAAAGATGTTATCTGGGTTTTTGTTGATTGACTTTCTAAGTTTGCTCATTTAATATCGATACGTATAGATTACTCACTTGATAGATTAACTGAATTGTACATTTTTGAAATTGTTCGATTACAGGGGGTGACATTATCTATTATTTCTGATAGAGATTCGAGATTTATGTCACGGTTCTGGAAGAAACTGCAAGAGGCTCTAGGAACAAAGTTGAATTTCGGTACTGCTTTTCATCCTCAGACTGACGGTTAGACCGAGAGAGTTATTCAGATTCTCGAAGACATGTTGAGATGTTGTATTATAGAGTTTGAGGGCAGTTGGGAAAAATACTTACAGTTGATTGAAATCGCATACAACAACAGTTTAGAAATGAGAATAAAGATAGCACCGTATGAAGCTTTATATGGCCACAAATGTCGAACTCTACTATACTGGACTAAATTGAGTGAGAAAAAGATTCACGGGGTTGAATTGATCAGAGAAACTAAAGAAAAAGTGAAAACGATTCTGTGACAGCCCAAAATTGACCCTAGTCGGAAGGTGGTCTCGGGACCACAAAATCGAGGCATAAAAATAATTAAAAATTTATTTTGATGCCTGTAATATGTGTGTGCTCATGTATGACATTTTATGATGATTGATTTAGTGTTATAAGGGTGAATTCCACAAGAAAGGACTTAGTAATGAACTTTGAAAGTATGATAGGAAATGTGTGATGACTAATTAAAGCATGCATGCAAAATAATGGACTTGCATGTCAAATTCCCCTTTATAGGTGGTGGCCGGCCATGACAAGGAGGATGGGCTAAACATGTCATGAAACATGTTTTGTTGGTGCATTAGGGTGAAATAATAAACAAAGGTGTATGGGTGATAAAAAATGAAAAAAATGTGTGTGAGTGTGGTAATCCCCCCCATTGCCGTGAGTTGTAGAGAAGGAAAGAAAAAATTTTGTTCATCCTTTCTTTGAGCCAAAACTAAGGAAGAAGGAGGATTTTGCTTCATGCTTGGTTTGGAAGAGATCTAGAAGGAGATTTGGCTAAGTTTGCATCAAGATTAAGGTATGTATGAGGTTGTGTTAGGAGTTTCATGCATGTTTTGGTTGCTAACTTGATGTGCATGTTAGCCATGGCTCAAATCTTTGTTAAGCCATGGAAATGGTATTTGGCCAAAGTTGTTATGGTGATAAAGCCATTGCATGCTAAGTGTGAAGCTTGATGATGATGCATGCAATGATGGATTGTCTACTCTTGAGTAAGATTTTGAGCTTTCTTTTGTTTTATCATGATTGAAGTTGAAAAGGAGCATGATTGTCATATTCGCCATGATGCATTCATGAGCATGGTTCATGCTTCTTGCATGTTAGTTAAAATTTGTGTTTTGGATGGCTATGGACACCTTGAAATTCGGCCATGCTCATATATGTATATATATGTTTGCACATGATGTTTTGGTTATGAAGGAAGTGATGAATAAGTTTGTTTAAAGAAGAAGATGTTGAAGAATAATTGTGAAATTGTAAGCACATTCTGCCTAGCACACATATGAGTGCTTGATGCTATATTGTAAGTTTTGAGCTACAATATGCAAAGCATTAACTAGTAAAATGCATGCTGTTTTTGTGTGGTATTAAGTGCATAATTGGCCTCAACATGGACAAGTATATTCGGCCTTGGGTAGCCTATTGAAGGCCTTAGCTTTTCCTTGATGCTCGAATAAATTGTATTGAATTGCTTGATGTAGTATAAAATGTGCATGACCATTGTGTATTCAAGCTAAAGGGTGGCCATATGACCATTTAAATTCCTTGTCATATTCGGCCATAAGCTAGCACAATGAGGTTTTGATAAATTGAATTTGTTTGAATTAGCTCAAGAGCTAAGAGGGCACAATTGGACAAGGGGAAGGAAAAAGTAATCGAATAGCCGTAAAAGCCGTTCGACAACATCCGAGGTAAGTCCTCAAGAAGTGACCTTACTTGAATTATGTGGAATGAAATATGGATGTATTGATTATTGATTTATGTGTGTATGAGTATTGAATGATACCCGGCTAAGTCCCAAGGCGATTATGTTAGTGATTATAATTGTGTTTGAGCCTTAGTAACGAAAATAAATATGTATGTCCAATGATTATTGATGTATGTGTGCATGAGAAATTGAATGATATCCGGCTAAGCCTCAAGACAATTATGCTGGAAATTATAACCGGGTTAAGACCGAAGGCAATTGTGCTAGTGGCTACATCCGGCTAAGACCAAGGCATTCGTGCGAGTCATTCTATCTGGGCTAAGACCAAGGCATTTGTGCAAATCGTGATATCCGGGTTAAGTCCCGTAGGCCTTGGTGCGGGTTACCATAACCGGCTATGTCCCAAGGCGATTGATCGAGTAGCGACATCCGGTTAAACTCAAGGTATGTGATTTGAAAATTATAAGCTTGCTGGAAAATTTCAGCTAATGCACTTGTGAAATTTCCCAATGACAAGGTAAGTGCGGTGTGCTTTGCGCTAGGAGTAAGAGCGTGTGAATATCCGCTCCTATGATGGAACGAGTTATCGGCCTTAATGAAGCCGTTATTTGTGTATGAACATAAGAGTTGGGATGGTGAAGTAAGTATGATTATGTGAATGTGCATTAATGAAATGATGCATTTAACTATGTGAATGTATTGCTGTAATTAGAGTTGATTATATTCCTTGAGACTTACTAAGCATAAAAATGCTTACTCCGCCGCTTTGGCTCTCGCTTTTCTAGATTTCACTCGATAGCAATCGGATTCGGGATCGTTGAAGTCGAAGTCATCCACACTATCAAGCCCCATTTTGGTATAAATTCTTGGTTGAACTTGAAATGGCATGTATAGGACTACCCCTTGTTGGTTTAAATATGTTATGATGTATATGTGTACGGCCATGCGAAAATGGCTCGTAATAGTGAAGTATCAACTTAAACTATTTGCGGTTTGTATATATATATATGGTGTCATGATGTGACTATGAATTGGAAATGGGAATGTTGGTCACATGATCAGCCATTGGCATGGTTAAAATGATCATATGTGGACCTATGTAAGGCAAGACTAGTTGGTTCATGGAGACTACAAAATAGGTAAGACCTACCTTAAAAACAGATGCTGCCAGCTGCAGTAACGTGAATGTGAAAAATCACCAAAATTTGTAGGAATGGTATTAAATAGTGAATCAGCTATGTAAATGAACATTGATGAGTCTATTTTCATATGGAAGAAACGAAATGGTCATAGGAGTTACATGTTAAGAGATATTAAAGCTATTGTGAGACAGGGCCAGAACGGTTTCTGGGTTCCCTGTCGCAACTTTAAAATTTACTATAAATTATCCAGAAAGAATTAGGAGACATACCTTATATGTACAGATTCCATTTTGAGTCTAGTTTCATTAGAAACAAACGTCACCAGCATTAAAGCCCTGTACAGAGAGATATTTAAGTTATACCGCACGAAGGTCAGAGCAGTCGATCCCTGTAACATGGGTGACTTTAACTAATAAACTGTACCAATTGGCCCGACCAAAAATTCTAGAAATAAATCCATGGATGGATATATGAGTCTAAATTCAGGGAAAATTTACGAAACCAGTTTCCGAGTTTTGAAACTCGAGATATGATTTTTAAGGCGACAGTGACGCAGTTTTTCCAGCCTGACTGGAAATGTCCAATGGATGGGCAAAACAAGTGAACTTGGCTTGCTAACCCCTCGTGTCCGACACCGGAAATGGTCTCGGGTTCGGGGTGTTACAATTTTATTGGTATCAGAGCCACGGTTTAGTCGATTCTAGGACTACCGTGAGGTGTTTGGGGTCTAGCTATACATGCCATTAAATGATGAATCGATAGTGTGGTGATTTCTGACAATTTGACTTTGAGTTTGTTTATAGCAATGGATCCCGATCCCAACCGAGCAATAGCTGATGATGTGGAGAGTGTGGCGCCTGCTCCCGCACAAGGGACAGCGCCGGCGGACTCTCAACCTATGGCCAGCAATCCGAATGATGATGCTAGGCAAGCCTTTTATAGTGTGATGAACGAATGGTTTAATCAATACATTCGAACTAACACGGCTGTCCCACAACCTCCATTCCCGACAAATGCAACCCCCGCACCTACAATACCTCCGTAAACTGACCAAATAAGGTCAAGTAAGCCCCAATCGATAGGATTCAAAACATGGGGCCACTGAATTTAAAGCTACGGATGATGATGATGCGAACGAGCTGAATTTTGGTTGGACAACACTATCCGGTGCTCGATGAGCTATCTTGTACACCGATGAGTGCTTAAAGTGTACCATCTCCTTGCTACGTGATTCCACCTACTATTGGTGGAGTACTCTGACTTCTGTGGTACCTAGAGAGCAAGTGACTTGGGAATTCTTTCAAACCAAGTTCCAAAAAAAAAAAAAGTATATCGATCGAGATTCATCGACCAAAAGCGAAGGGAATTTCTTGATCTTAAGCAAGGTTCTATGTCTTACCGACTATGAACGAAAATTTGTGAGGCTTAGCCGATACACGCGAGAATGCATTTCGTCCGGCTATTATGTGTAAACGCTCGAGGATGGGCTGAATGATGATATAAGGATGTTCGTTGGCATTCTCAAAATACGAGAGATCGTAGTACTTGTTGAGCGAGCTTGTAAAGTCGAAGAGCTTAGAAAGGAGAAACAAAAAGCGATGTGGGAACCGGAGAATTCGAAGAGGTCCTCGGGAAAGTCTCTTCAACAGGCACCGAAGAGATTTCGAGATGATGTGAACCGGTCTAGAGGCGCTTTGGGCTTTTCTAGACGAGGACGCGATCGACCCCCTGTGACCACACGAGTCACTTCGATCGCCAGTGGTGGAAATGATCGCCGAGAGAGGGCGGAGTGTCAACATTGTGGCAAATGGCATTCGGGGAGCTGTTGGTTTCGTGATCGCTCCTGCTATAAGTGTGGATCGGCCGACCACTTTAGGAAGGATTGCCCGAGGATGCTTGAATAGAATGTGAGTCAGAGTGGAAACTCGGGTGCTACCACTGCTCGAGGTAGGCCACCTAGAAATATGGGCAATGTCAGTGGCGGTCAGAGAGGATCTAGAGATGCTACCATCAGATCTGAGGCTCGTGCTCCTGCGAGGACTTATGCCATACGCGCACGCGAGGATGCTGCCTCTCCAGATGTCATTACCGGTGCTTTCACTCTTTTCAATACTAATGTGATTGCTTTGATTGACCCTGGTTCTACTCAATCTTATATATGTGAAACCTTAGCATCCAGTAAGACTTTGCCTATTGAGTCTACTGAGTTTGTAATTCGGGTGTCAAACCCCTTGGGTCATTACGTGCTTGTCAACAAAGTGTGCAAGAAAAGTCCCCTAGTGTTCCGAGGTTCTTGTTTCCCGGCGGACTTGATGCTTTTGCCGTTCGATGAATTCGACGTTATTCTTGGTTTGGATGGGTTGACCATGCACGATGCGGTCGTAAATTGCAAAAGCAAGACTATCGATTTGAGGTGCACGAATAACGAGATAATTCGGGTTAAGTCTACGGACTTAAAGGGTTGCCAGCTGTAATATCAGCAATGTTGGCCCGAAAATATGTAAGAAAAGAGTGCGGCGTACCTTGCGTCGTGCTCGATGACAAGGAATCGAAAAGAAACCGAATCTGCGCTCGTGGTTTGTGAATACCCGGATGTTTTCCTGAAGAATTGCCGGTTTACCACCGTTCGGAAATAGAATTTGGCATCGAATTGGTACCGGTACCACTCAATTTCGATAGCTCCGTATCGTATGGCACCAACGGAATTAAAGGAGTTGGAAGCTCGTTGCAAGAATTGGTGGATAGAGGTTTTGCTCGCCTGAGTTTTTCGCCTTAGGGTGCGCCGGTGTTGTTCGTGAAAAGAAGGATGGAACCATGCGGTTGTGCATCGATTATCGTCGACTTAATAAAGCGACAATAAAGAACAAATATCCGCTGCCACGTATCGATGACTTGTTCGATCAACTAAAGGGAGCCTCGGTGTTCTCGAAAATAGATTTGAGATCGGGCTACTATCAATTGCGAATCCGAGATTCTGACGTACCAAGACGCGCTTTCGAGCGAGATATGGTCACTATGAGTTCCTAGTGATGCCGTTTGGGCTCACTAATGCCCTCGCGATATTTATGGATTTAATGAATCGGATCTTTAGACCATATTTGGATCGATTCAGTAGTCGTGTTCATTGATGACATCTTGGTCTATTCAAGAAATGAGACCGAACATGCTGAACACCTGCGGTTAGTCTGCAAATTTTACGGGATAAGCAATTATATGCTAAGTTCAAAGAAGTGTGAGTTCGGTTAAGAGAGGTTAGCTTCTTGGGTCATGTGGTATCTGCATCGGTATTCGAGTCGACCGAATAAAATTTCAGCCATACTTAATTGGAAGCCTCAGAAATATTAATGAGGTTCGAGCTTTTGGGGCTTGCTTAGGTTATTACCGACGATTTGTAAAAGGCTTCTCAATGATAGCCACGCCGATGACGGCTTACTCCAAAAGGATGTTAAGTTCGAATGGACGGCGAAATGCCAAAAAGTTTCGATCAACTGAAAACTTATTTGACTGAAGCCCCAATTCTAGTGCAACCCGAGTCCCAAGAAAGAGTTTGTCATCTATAGCGACGCCTCTACTTGGGTTAGGTTATGTATTAATGCAAGAAGGTCGAGTTGTGGCCTATCGCGCGAGGCAATTAAAGCCACATGAGAAAAATTATCCGACTCATGATCTCGAATTGGCCGCCATCGTATTCGCCTTAAAGATTTGGCGACATTACTTATTTGGTGAAAGGTGCCATGTATACTCGGATCACAAAAGTCTCAAATATTTGATGATCCAAAGAGACTTAAATCTGCGACAAAGACGTTGGCTTGAGTACATTAAAGGATTACGAGCTGGTCATTGACTATCACCCGAAAGGCGAATGTGGTTGCGGATGCCTTGAGTCGTAAATCATTATTCGCTTTACAAGCGATGAACGTGCACTTGTCTGCTCGATCCGATAGTGTGTTAGTAGCTGAATTGAAAGCCAAACCACTATTGATACATCAAATTCGAGAAGCTCGTAAAGTCGACGACGAGTTGGCGCAAAACGGCCGAGTGTGTTCGAACAAGGATTCGAGTTTCAAATCGATGATGACGATTGTTTGAGGTTCAAAAGTCGTCGTGTGTTCCAAAGAATTGAACTCATTTCGATAATTCTGAATGAAGCCCATTGTAGCCGAATGGCAATCCACCCGGAGTACGAAGATGTACAATGATTTGAAACGTCGGTTTTGGTGGCATGGTATGAAGCGAGACATCTCCGACTTTGTTTCGAGATGTTTAATATGTCAACAAGTGAAAGCGGAACATCGTGCCTTCAGATTACTTCACCAATCACGATACCCGAGTGGAAATGGGATCGAGTCACAATGGACTTTGTATCCGGACCGCCATTGTCGACAAGTAAGAAGGATGCGGTTTGGGTCGTGGTAGATCGATTGACTAAGTCGGCCCACTTTGTCCCCGTACGTATGGATTTTTCAATTGACAAATTAGCTGAATTGTACGTTTCTCAGATTGTGAGATTACACGGGGTGCCTATTTCCATCGTGTCGGATAGAGATCCGAGATTTACCTCGCGATTTTGGAAAAAGTTGCAAGAAGCTTTGGGTACCAAGTTGCATTTCAGCACCGCCTTTCACCCCCAAACCGATGGTCAATCCGAGCGGATAATTCAGATACTTGAGGATATGTTAAGATGTTGCGTCCTCGAGTTTAGTGGTTTATGGGAACGGTATTTGCCGTTGATTGAATTCGCTTACAACAACACTTTCAATCAAGTATTAAGATGGCACCCTACGAGGCCTTGTACGATCGTAAATGCCGTACACCATTGTTTTGGACCGAGCTCGGTGAAAGCAAGATTTTCGGTGGATTTGATTAGGGATGCTTGAATGAAAGTGAAAGTAATCCGTGAAAGTCCGAAGATAGCCTCCGATCGTCGAAGTCGTGACGCGGGACTGAAGCGTAAGGATATCGAGTATCGGTGGGTGATAAAGTGTTTCTCAAGGTATCGCCTTGGAAAAAGATACTCGATTCGGTAGTAAGGGCAAGTTGAGCCGAGGTTCGTTGGGCCATATGAGATATCCGAGCGAGTCGATCCGGTGGCATATCGTTTGATTTTGCCCCTGAACTCGAAAAGGTTCACGATGTCTTTCACGTTTCGATGCTTTGACGCTATAGATCCGATCCATCGCACGTGATTAGTCCATCGAAATTGAAATTCAAGCTAATATGAGTTATGAGGAAGAACCGATTCGTATCCTATCACGAAGTGAAAGAGTTGTGAAACAAGCGGGTTCCGCTAGTAAAAGTGTTATGGCTCAAGCACGGATAGAAGAAGCTACTTGGGAGACCGAGAACTCTATGAAAGAGCGATATCCAAACCTATTTACCGGTAAGATTTTCGGGACGAAAATTTCTTAAGTGGGGAGAGTTATGACACCCAAAATTGACCCTAGTCGGAAGGTGGTCTCGGGACCACAAAACCGAGGCATAAAAATAATTAAAATTTATTTTGATGCCTGTAATATGTGTGTGCTCATGTATGACATTTTATGATGATTGATTTAGTGTTATAAGGGTGAATTCCACAAGAAAGGACTTAGTAATGAACTTTGAAAGTATGATAGGAAATGTGTGATGACTAATTAAAGCATGCATGCAAAATAATGGACTTGCATGTCAAATTCCCCTTTTATAGGTGGTGGCCGCCATGACAAGGAGGATGGGCTAAACATGTCATGAAACATGTTTTGTTGGTGCATTAGGGTGAAATAATAAACAAAGGTGTATGGGTGATAAAAAATGAAAAAATGTGTGAGTGTGGTAATCCCCCCATTGCCGTGAGTTGTAGAGAAGGAAAGAAAAAATTTTGTTCATCCTTTCTTTGAGCCAAAACTAAGGAAGAAGGAGGATTTTTGCTTCATGCTTGGTTTGGAAGAGATCTAGAAGGAGATTTGGCTAAGTTTGCATCAAGATTAAGGTATGTATGAGGTTGTGTTAGGAGTTTCATGCATGTTTTGGTTGCTAACTTGATGTGCATGTTAGCCATGGCTCAAATCTTTGTTAAGCCATGGAAATGGTATTTGGCCAAAGTTGTTATGGTGATAAAGCCATTGCATGCTAAGTGTGAAGCTTGATGATGATGCATGCAATGATGGATTGTCTACTCTTGAGTAAGATTTTGAGCTTTCTTTTGTTTTATCATGATTGAAGTTGAAAAGGAGCATGATTGTCATATTCGCCATGATGCATTCATGAGCATGGTTCATGCTTCTTGCATGTTAGTTAAAATTTGTGTTTTGGATGGCTATGGACACCTTGAAATTCGCCATGCTCATATATGTATATGTATGTTTGCACATGATGTTTTGGTTATGAAGGAAGTGATGAATAAGTTTGTTTAAAGAAGAAGATGTTGAAGAATAATTGTGAAATTGTAAGCACATTCGGCCTAGCACACATATGAGTGCTTGATGCTATATTGTAAGTTTTGAGCTACAATATGCAAAGCATTAACTAGTAAAATGCATGCTGTTTTTGTGTGGTATTAAGTGCATAATTGGCCTCAACATGGACAAGTATATTCGGCCTTGGGTAGCCTATTGAAGGCCTTAGCTTTTCCTTGATGCTCGAATAAATTGTATTGAATTGCTTGATGTAGTATAAAATGTGCATGACCATTGTGTATTCAAGCTAAAGGGTGGCCATATGACCATTTAAATTCCTTGTCATATTCGGCCATAAGCTAGCACAATGAGGTTTTGATAAATTGAATTTGTTTGAATTAGCTCAAGAGCTAAGAGGGCCACAATTGGACAAGGGAAGGAAAAGTAATCGAATAGCCGTAAAAGCCGTTCGACAACATCCGAGGTAAGTCCTCAAGAAGTGACCTTACTTGAATTATGTGGAATGAAATATGGATGTATTGATTATTGATTTATGTGTGTATGAGTATTCGAATGATACCCGGCTAAGTCCCGAAGGCGATTATGTTAGTGATTATAATTGTGTTTGAGCCTTAGTAACGAAAATAAATATGTATGTCCAATGATTATTGATGTATGTGTGCATGAGAAATTGAATGATATCCGGCTAAGCCCGAAGACAATTATGCTGGAAATTATAACCGGGTTAAGACCGAAGGCAATTGTGCTAGTGGCTACATCCGGCTAAGACCAAGGCATTCGTATGCGAGTCATTCTATCCGGGCTAAGACCAAGGCATTTGTGCAAATCGTGATATCCGGGTTAAGTCCCGTAGGCCTTGGTGCGGGTTACCATAACCGGGCTATGTCCCAAGGCGATTGATCGAGTAGCGACATCCGGTTAAACTCGAAGGTATGTGATTTGAAAATTATAAGCTTGCTGGAAAATTTCAGCTAATGCACTTGTGAAATTTTCCAATGACAAGGTAAGTGCGGTGTGTGCTTTCTGCGCTAGGAGTAAGAGCGTGAATATCCGCTCCTATGATGGAACGAGTTATCGGCCTTAATGAAGCCGTTATTTGTGTATGAACATAAGAGTTGGGATGGTGAAGTATGATTATGTGAATGTGCATTAATGAAATGATGCATTTAACTATGTGAATGTATTGCTGTAATTAGAGTTGATTATATTCCTTGAGACTTACTAAGCATAAAATGCTTACTCATTTGCTTTGGCTCTCGCTTTCTAGATTTCGCTCGATAGCAATCGGATTCGGGATCGTTGAAGTCGAAGTCATCCACACTATCAAGCCCCCATTTTGGTATAAATTCTTGGTTGAACTTGAAATGGCATGTATAGGACTACCCTTGTTGGTTTAAATATGTTATGATGTATATGTATACGGCCATGCGAAAATGGCTCGTAATAGTGAAGTATCAACTTAAACTATTTGCGGTTTGTATATATATATATATGGTGTCATGATGTGACTATGAATTGGAAATGGGAATGTTGGTCACATGATCAGCCATTGGCATGGTTAAAATGATCATATGTGGACCTATGTAAGGCAAGACTAGTTGGTTCATGGAGACTACAAAATAGGTAAGACCTACCTTAAAACAGATGCTGCCAGCTGCAGTAACGTGAATGTGAAAAATCACCAAAATTTGTAGGAATGGTATTAAATAGTGAATCAGCTATGTAAATGAACATTGATGAGTCTATTTTCATATGGAAGAAACGAAATGGTCATAGGAGTTACATGTTAAGAGATATTAAAGCTATTGTGAGACAGGGCCAGAACGGTTTCTGGGTTCCCTGTCGCAACTTTAAAATTTACTATAAATTATCCAGAAAGAATTAGGAGACATACCTTATATGTACAGATTCCATTTTGAGTCTAGTTTCATTAGAAAGAAACGTCACCAGCATTAAAGCCCTGTACAGAGAGATATTCAAGTTATACCGCACGAAGGTCAGAGCAGTCGATCCCTGTAACATGGGTGACTTTAACTAATAAACTGTACCAATTGGCCCGACCAAAATTCTAGAAATAAATCCATGGATGGATATATGAGTCTAAATTCAGGAAAATTTACGAAACCAGTTTCCGAGTTTTGAAACTCGAGATATGATTTTTAAGGCGACAGTGACGCAGTTTTTCCAGCCTGACTGGAAATGTCCAATGGATGGGCAAAACAAGTGAACTTGGCTTGCTAACCCCTCGTGTCCGACACCGGCGATGGTCTCGGGTTCGGGGTGTTACAGATTCGGGATAGTTTAAAAGTAGCTTCGGATCGACAAAAATCATACACAGATTTGAAATTTAGAGAAATTAAATTTCAAGTCGGGGACCGAGTGTTTTTAAAGGTATCACTGTGGAAAAATATTCTTCGATTCGACCGTAAAGGAAAGTTAAGTCCGTGATTTTTTGGGCCGTATGAGATTATCGAGAGAATAGGACCTGTAGCATATCAACTAACTTTACCATCAAAACTTGAAAAGATCCATAATGTTTTTCACGTTTCTATGCTATGTCATTACAAATACAATCTGTCACATGTGATCTTTCTGATAGATGTTGAAATTCAACTCGATATGTCGTATAACGAATAACCGATCTGGATTTTAGCTCGTGAAGTCAAAGAATTGAGAAATAAGCGCATAGCCTTAGTAAAGGTTCTTTGGCATAAACATGGGATCGAGGAAGCTATGTGGGAACCCAAGGAAGCTATGTGAAAATAGTACTCTAACCTATTTACCGGTAAGATTTTCAGGGACGAAAATCACTAAGGGAGAGAATTGTAACAGCCCATTTTTAGGTCAAATCAAAACAGTGGTTTCGGGACCACAAATATAAAGTTAAAATATTATTTTACTATTTTATTAAATTTTACAGTATGATAGAATTATTATGTGAAAATTTCCTAAAGAAATTTTACCGTTTAAATGTTTAATTTGATAAAAAGGACTAAATCGCGTAAAGAGTAAAACTTGTGTTCTAATAGCTAAAAGTGTCAAATGGCTATAGAACATTAAACTAAAGGTCCTTAAGTGATAAATTTTTCATTTGTGGTTAGTGGATGATGATATCATGGCAAATGGTGTAATTTTGAATTATTTTTAAGGTTAAAATGGTAAATGGTTAATAAATGTTATAATAATTAAAACAAAAACAAAATTTCTCATTATCATCTTCACTTAGCCGATTCTTCAAGAAGAAAAAGAATAAAATTTTGCTTCCTAGGGTTTGTTCACTTGAAAATCAAATTGGTAAGTGATTTTGACTCAGTTTTTAATGATTTCTACGTTTGTGAGATCGTTGCTTCGTATTCTAGCTAGCCCGTGCCTTAATTTTTGAATTTGTTCATGATTTTGTAAAGTTTCATTGTTGAATACTTCAGTTATTTTATGTTTAATGATATATTATGGAAGCTTGATGATAGTTAAACATGTTTTGTAAAGTGATTTTTGACAAAAATGTCAAATAGGGATTAAATTGAGAAAATGTAAAATTATGCGGTTAAAAGTGTGAAATAATGAAAGATATGGGCTGCTAATAATACATAGTAAATTCAGCTAGATATGGGTTAGTACTAAATTGCATGAATTTGCAATTTTATGTGATGAAGACTAAATTGTAAAAATTAATAAGTATAGGGGCAAATATGCAAATTTTTCACAATAAATGTTTTAGGATAAATTGAATTGAATGAATGTTTGAATGAGTTAATTTGATATTATATAGATCAAGATAAGCAAATACCAGAACTAGATCGGGGAAAACGAAAAGTGGACGAATAGTCGATAGTTTTATCCGAGGTTATGAGGTAAGTTCGTATAATTAGAATCGAACTTCTATATATATTTGAAAATAATTGAAATGAATATTTGTGATTGAGTAATTGATTTACTTGAAATATAAAGGTCTTATTGATATATTAGATTTGTTACCGAGCCCCTTTTGAACTATATGAATTCATAGGATATGAGTGACTTGTCACTAGGGTTACCGGTTTGGTCGAGCTCCTGCATTTGTTGCGGACTCACTACAGCTCGTAAGAGCTTACCGATATATTTGCTCGTAAGAGCTTACTATTTTCAACTCATTGGAGCTTACCGTTTCAGCTCCTATGAGCTTACTGTTCAGCTCAATAGAGCTTATCGTTTCAGCTCAATAGAGCTTATTGTTCATCCGCTCAGGAGGATCTTAACGATTATGGCTCGAAAGAGCATCAATGATAATGAATTGATGGATTACTGATGTTATTCACCCGGGTATCCTTTGAATTTCTAATAGGTTCAACGGGAACAAATAATGTTATACGGATGAATTACGGTTTATAAATGTTGTTAATATTATATATGATATATGAATTTGGTATGATGCAAAGCATTGTATTAATGGATGGTTCCATGTGTTGTTTTTACAATGACTAACATGTAATGAATACTTGTGATTAGGTGTTTGTAAATTGAATTGGTTGCACTTTAAGTATTGCTTTGATTATGTATAAATGGTAAGTTTAGTTCTAAATTATACAGGCTTACTAAGCTATAAGCTTACTTTGTTTCTTTTTCTATTTTTTATAAAGGCTTGTTAGCTCGCTCGTTTTGGACAAGTCAGAGTTGCACATCACACTATCCAATTTCCAATTGGTACTTTTGAACTTGTTGATATTGTAAATATGGCATGTATAGGTTAGTTTAAAAGATGTTAACTATGTTACTTGAAATCATGGTTTTGGTATATTTTTTATGTAATACCCCGTACCCGAGACCGTTGCCGGAGTCGAACACGAGGTGCTAACCGACTAAATTCATTTTTCTCTCACAGTCCATTTGAAAATTTTCCAGACAAGCTGGATACTGCATCACTGACACCTTAAAAATCATATCTTGAGTTCCCAAACTTGAAAATCAGTTTCGTACTTTTTCCCTGAAACTAGACTCATATTTCCATCTACATATTTTTTTATAGAATTTTTGGTTGGACCAATTAGTACAGTTTATTAGTTAAAGTCTCCCCTGTTACAGGGTGTGACTACACTGACCTTCATGCATTACAATTTGGATATCTCCCTGTACAGGGCTTCAATACTGATGCCGTTTGTTTCTATAGAAACTAGACTCAAAGAGAAATCTATACATATATGGCATGACTTCTATATGTCTCTGGTTAATTTATAATGAATTTCCAAAGTCAGATCATGGGATCCAGAAACCGTTCTGGCCCTGTCTCACGAAAACTTTAATATCTCATAATATACTGTTCATATGATCGTTTCGTTACTTTCCTATGAAAATAGATTCATCAAGGTTCGATTACATAATTTATTCACTATTTAATTCCATCCCTACTATTTTTAGTGATTTTTCACATCCACATCACTGCTGCTGCCAGCATCTATTTTTAAGGTAAACTTTACCTATTTCATGATCCTCCATGGATCAACTAGAGTTTTTCATACATATATCAAAAGTGATCATGAATAACCATTCCCATGGCTAACCGTTACCAACATTTCCTTACCTCTCGACGGACAACATACAAAACGATTATAATGCTATGATCAAAGTATATTTAAGCCATCTTCGCATGGCTATCCAAATTACACAAAACCGAAAGGTACATGACCTACATCAAAAGGGTAGTCCTATACATGCCATTTCAAGGTTCAACCAAAAGTATACCAAAAGGAGCTTTGATAGTGTGGGAGACTTGACTTCAAAATCCAGTCCGATAGATGAAGAACCAAAATCTATAAAACAGAAAATCAAAGAAACGGAGTAAGCATTTAATGCTTAGTAAGTTTGAGTCATGAATTTAGACACAATCAAAGTATAGCATTCCTGTAACTAAACAGATAATTTCATATGCACAATCTCTCAATATCATACTTATTTCACATTACCAACCCTTATATTCATACACAAAGATCAACTTAGCCAAAGGCCGGTAGCTCATTTATCAACTGAGCGAATACTTATTTGTAAGGGCTCAACTAATTCAAAGCACATACGAAACATACCTCATTGATGGGATTTTTCAAGCGTATTAACTGAAATTTTTACAGCAAGTTCATTCATTCCCGAATCACGTACCTTCGGAATTTAACCAGATATAGCTACTCGTTCAAATGCCTTCGGGACATAGCCCGGTTATAGTAACTCGCACAAATGCCTTCGGGACTTAACCCGGATTTGGTAACTCACACAAATGCCTTCGGGACTTAACCCGGATTTGGTAACTCGCACAAATGCCTTCGGATCTTAGTCCGGATTTAGTAACTCGCACAAATGCCTTCGGATCTTAGTCCGGATATAGTCACTTAGCATAACGCCTTGGACTCAGCCGGACATCATTCAATAACCATGCACATTTATCAATAAATCATGACACATCCGTATTTCATTTTCATTACCAAAGCTCAAACACAAGACACTTATCACACTTGCAATTTCGGCTCAATAGCCAAATACAAAGAGCAGAATTTTGATTTGCTTAAAACATGATCTAATCAAATCATAATCTAAGCTCCATTACTCGAAAACTTACCTCGGATGTTGTCGAACGGCTTCAACGGCTATTCGATCACTTTTTCCTTTCCCTTATCCAACTGTGGTCCTCTAAACTCTTGAGCTAATTCAAACAAATTTAACTTATTAAAGTCTCATTTTGCTAGCTTATGGCCGAATATGACAAGGAGTTTGATAGGTCATATGGCCACCTTTTAGCTCAAATACACAATGATCATCGCATTTTTAATCACATCAAGCAATTTAATACAATTCATTCGAACATCAAAAGAGAAGCTCAAGGTACTTAGCCCATATATACATTAGACATTAGAGTCACATATGTACGAAATCACGAATCGAATTCAACATACTAGCTAATATTTCCCCCTTAGTCGAATTTTCTAAGTCAAGCTAAAGCCATCAATAGGCTACCTATGGCCTAACATACACATCAACTCATGTACTCATTCATGTGGCCGAACATACATGTCTATGTTGGGGCCGATTGCAACACTTAATACATTCTACAAGTATGGTCACTTGTATTGACTAAACACCATTTTGTTTCAAGTTCAAAACTTGGCTAATACACACATATACACTAGTAAATCAAACACTAGCATTTGCATTTCACCTTACTACCATTTCTCATCCAATAACGTGAACAACAACATATTTCTCTTCTACTTCCTACCATGGCGAATGCATCACAACACCATACCATTTCAATTTTGGTCATGGTTGAACAAGGAACTTAATGTCTCACTCAAGGATGCTAAAAGGAGATTCAAGAGTCATCAATCCACCATCACATGCATCATTACAAGCTTCACTTTTAGCATGCAAATAACATCAACACAAATCCACCTTAGCCGAATATCATCTCCATGACATAGTAAAGATTTGAACCATGGGCTAGTTAGAACTCAAGCTAACAAAAAAACATGCATGAATCTCATGGCACAACATCAAACTTACCTTCACCTAGCTACAAGCATGGCGAATCTCTTCAACATTTCCTCCCTTCTTTCTTTTGAATTTTCGGTCAAGAAGAATGGAAAAAGGATGGACACATTTTTTTTCTTTTGTTTTCATCATTTTCTTTCTCCTTTATTTTTTTTTCCCATTTCTTTATTACTAACTTTATTTTATTGTTTCCTCCCATGATGCACCAACACAACATGTCTATGACATGTTTTGCCCATCATCCTTTGTCCACCTTAATGTCATGGCCGGCCACTACTAGATGGGGGGGAATTGACATGCAAGTCCCCCCTTTTTCAACATGCACTAATAGGTCCTTATGTTTTGATCTATCACATTTCAAAAGTGTCACACATAAGTCCTATTGACTAAATTCACATGCAATTTACTAAATCGAAGCTTAAAATTTTCACACATTTATTTTAGACAATAAATATCATATTCAAATAATTTAGTGACTCGGTTTAGCGGTCCCGAAACCGCTTTCCTACTAGGGTCACTTTAGGGCTATCACAACTCTCCCCCACTTAAGAAATTTTCGTCCCCGAAAATCTTACCGGTAAATAGGTTTGGGTATCGCTCTTTCATAGAGTTCTTGGTTTCCCAAGTAGCTTCTTCGATTCCATGTTTGAGCCATAACACTTTTACTAACGGAACCCTTTTTTTTCGCAACTCTTTCACTTCACGAGCTAGGATGCGAATCGGTTCTTCTTCATAACTCATATCGGGTTGAATTTCAACCTCTGATGGATCAATTACGTGTGATGGATCAGATCTATAACGTCGAAGCATCGAAACATGAAAGACGTCGTGAATCTTTTCAAGTTCAGGGGGCAAAATTAGCCTATACGCAACTGGACCAACTCGTTCGGAGATTTCGTACGGCCCAATGAATCTCGGGCTCAACTTGCCTTTATGGCCAAATCTGAGTATCTTTTTCCAAGGCGAAACTTTAAGAAACACTTTATCTCCCACCTGATACTCAATATCCCTTCGTTTCAAATCCGCATACGACTTCTAACGATCTGATGCTGCCTTCAGACTTTCACGTATTATTCTTACTTTCTGTTCAGCATCTTTAATCAAATCCACTCCGAAAATTTTGCTCTCACCGAGCTCGGTCCAAAACAATGGCGTACGGCATTTACGCCCTTACAGAGCCTCGTAAGGTGCCATATTAATACTTGATTGAAAACTATTGTTGTAAGTGAATTCAATCAAAGGTAAATACCGCTCCCACGAACCACTAAACTCGAGGATGCAGCATCTCAAGATATCCTCGAGTATTTGAATTATCCGCTCGGATTGACCATCGGTTTGTGGATGAAAAGTGGTGCTAAAATGCAGCTTGGTACCCAAAGCTTCTTGCAATTTCTTCCAAATTCGTGAGGTGAATCTCAGATCTCTATCCGACACGATAGAAATAGGTACCCCGTGTAATCTCACAATCTGAGAAACATACAATTCAGCTAATTTATCCATTGAAAAATCCGTGCGTACGGGGATAAAGTGAGCTGACTTAGTCAATCTATCAACAATGACCCAAATCGCATCTTTCTTACTTGCCGACACTGGCAACCCAGATACAAAATCCATCGTGACTCGTTCCCATCTCCATTCAGGTATCATGATCGGCTGAAGCAAACCCGTAGGCACTTGATGTTTCGCCTTCACTTGCTGACATACTAAGCACTTCGAAACAAAATCGGAAATGTTTTGTTTCATACCATGCCACCAAAACTGGCGTCTCAGTTCGTTGTACATTTTCGTACTCCCCGGGTGAATTGACATTCGGCTACAATGAGCTTCGTTCGAATCATCGAAATGAGTTCTGAATTTCTTGGAACACACAACCGATTTACGTACCTCAAACAATCGTCATCATCAATTTGAAACTCCGATTCCACATTCGGAACACATTCAGCCCGTTTTGCAACCAACTCATCGTCGACTTTACGAGCTTCACGAATTTGATGAATCAATAATGGTTTGGCCTTTAATTGGCTACTAACACATTGTCGGGTAGAACAGACAAGTGTACATTCATCGCTCGTAAAGCAAACAGTGATTTCTGGCTTAAGGGGTCCGCAACCACATTAGCCTTTCCCGGGTGATAATCAATGACAAGCTCATAATATTTTAACAACTCGAGCTAATGTCTTTGTCGCAGATTCAAGTCTCTTTGAGTCATCAAATATTTGAGACTTTTGTGATCCGAAAATACATGGCACTTCTCACCAAATAAGTAATGTCGCCATATTTGGAAGGCGAATACGATGGCAGCTAATTCAAGATCATTAGTCGGATAATTTTTCTCATGTGGCTTTAGTTTTCTCGATGCATAGGCCACAACTCGACCTTCTTGCATCAATACGCAACCTAACCCAAGTAGGGAGGCATCACTATAGATGACAAACTCTTTGCCTGATTCGGGTTGCACTAAAATTAGAGCTTCAGTCAAATAAGTTTTCAGTTGATCAAAACTTTTCTGACATTTTTCCGTCCATTCGAACTTAACATCTTTTTGAAGTAGCTTCGTCATGGGTGTGGCTATCATCGAAAACCTTTACAAACTGTCGGTAACCGTAAGCAAGTCCCAAAAACTCGAACCTCGAGAATATTTCTGAGGCTTCCAGTTAAGTATGGCTGAAATTTTGCTCGGTCAACTCGAATACCGATCACGGATACCACATGACCCAAGAAGCTAACCTCTCTTAACCGAACTCACACTTCTCGAACTTAGCATATAATTGCTTATCCCGTAAAATTTGCAATACTAATCTCAGGTGCTCAGCATGTTCGGTCTCATCTCTTGAATAGACCAAGATGTCGTCAATGAACACAACTACGAACCGGTCCAAATACTGTCTGAAGATCCGATTCATCAAATCCATAAATACCACAGGGGCATTAGTGAGCCCAAATAGCATCACTAAGAACTCGTAGTGGCCGTATCTCGTTCTGAAAGCAGTTTTGGGTATATCCGAATCTCGAATTCGCAACTGGTAATACCCCAATCCCAAATCTATCTTTGAAAACACTGAGGCTCCCTTTAGTTGATCAAATAAATCATCAATGCGCGGTAACGGATATTTATTCTTTATCGTCACTTTATTCACCGACGATAGTCAATGCACATCCTCATGGTTCCGTCCTTCTTTTCACAAACAATCTTGGTGCACCCCAAGGTGAGAAACTTGGTCGGCGAAACCTCTATCCGTCAACTCTTGCAACCGAGCTTTCAATTCTTTTAACTCGGTTGGTGCCATACGATCTGAGCTATCGAAATTGGCGTAGTCCAGTACAAGCTCAATACCAAACTCTACTTCCGAGCAGTGGTAAACCCGGTAATTCTTCGGGAAAAACATCCGGTATTCACAAACCACCAAGCAGATTCGGGTTTCTTTTCCAAGTCCTTGTCATCAAGTACATACGCAAGGTATGCTTCGCACCCCTTTCTTACATATTTACGGGCCAACATTGCGATATTACAGCTCTCAACCCCTTTAAGTCCGTAGACTCAACCCGGATTATCTCGTTATTTGCGCATCTCAAATCAATAGTCTTGCTTTTGCAATTCACAACCGCATCATGCACGGTCAACCAATCTAAACCGAGGATAACATCAAATTCATCAAACGGCAACAGCATCAAGTCTGCCGGAAACAGAACCTCAAGTACTAGGGACATTTCTTACACACTTTGTTGACAAGTGCGTAATGACCCAAGGGATTTGACACCGAATTACGAACTCGAGAGACTCAATAGGTAAAGTCTTACTGGATGCTAAGGTTTCGCATATATAAGAATGAGTAGAACCAGGGTCAATCAAAGCAATCATATTAGTATCAAAGAGAGTAAAAGTACCGGTAATAACATCTGGCGAGGAAGCATCCTCGCGTGCGCGTATGGCATAAGCCCTAGCAGGAGCACGAGCCTCAGATCTGGTGGTAGCATCTCTAGATCCTCTCTGACCGCCACTAGCATTGCCGTATTCCTAGATGGTCTACCCCGAGCGTTGGTAGCACCGGTTTCCCACTCGATTTACATTCTGCTCGGACAATCTCGGGCAATCTTTGATAAAGTGGTCGGTGACCCGCACTTGTAACAGAGCGGTCATGGAATCTCTGACTCCCGAGTGCCATTTACCGCAATACCGACACTCCGTTCTGTCTCGACGATCATTTCCAACACTGGCGACTGAAGTGACTCGTGCACTCACAAGGGGTCGATCACGGTCTCGTCTAGAAAAACCCAATGTGTCTCTAGATCGCCCCAAATCCTCTCTAAATTTCTTCGATGGCCATTGAAAGGGCCTCCCAAGACCTCTTCTGAAACTCCTTTGCTCCCATATCAGCTTTTCTTTTCTCCATACTGAGCTCCTCAGCTTTGCAAGCTCGCTCAACAAGTACCACAAATTCTCGGATTTCCAAGATGCCAACATACAGCTTTATATCATCATTTAGTCCGTCCTCGAAACGTTTACACATTACGGCTTCTGAGGAAATGCATTCTCGTGCGTACCGGCAAAGCCTCACAAATTTTCGTTCATAGTCGGTAACCAACATGGAACCTTTTTTAAGTTCAAGAAATTCCTTCCGTTTTTGATCCATAAATCTCTGACTGATATACTTTTTCCGAAACTCGGTTTGGAAAAACTCCCAAGTTACTTGCTCTCTAGGCACAACAGAAGTCAACGTATTCCACCAATAGTAGGCAGAATCACGTAGCAAGGAGATAGTACACTTTAGGTACTCATCGGGTGTGCAAGATAGCTCATCGAGTACCCGGATAGTGTTGTCCAACCAAAATTCAGCTTGCTCGGCATCATCGCTGTCCGTAGCCTTAAATTCGATAGCCCCATGTTTTCAGATTTTGTCAACTGGGGGCTTATTTGACCTTATTTGGTCAGTTACCGGAGGTATTGTAGGTGCGGGGGTTGTGTTTGTCGGGAATGGAGGTTGTGGAATAGCCGTATTAGTTCGAATGTATTGGTTGAACCAATCATTCATCACACTATAAAAAGCTTGCCTAGCCTCATCATTCGGATTGCTAGCAATAGGTTGAGAGTCCGCCGGTGCTATCCCTTGTGCGGGAGCAGGCGCTACACTCTCAAGATCATCATCAGCTACCGCTCGGTCGGGATCGGGATCCATTACTATAAATAAACACATTTGCAAATGTCAGAAATCACCACACTATCAAATAATCACAAAATGACATGTATAGCTAGACCCACACGTATTACGGTAGTCCTAGAATCGACTAAACCGTAGCTCAGATACCAATTTAATTGCAACACCCCGTACCCGAAACCGTTGCCGGAGTCGAACACGAGGTGCTAACCGACTAAATTCATTTTTCTCTCACAGTCCATTTGAAAATTTTCGAGACAAGCTGGATACTGCGTCACTAACACCTTAAAAATCATATCTTGAGTTCCAAAACTCGAAAATCAGTTTCGTAATTTTTCCCTGAAACTAGACTCATATTTCCATCTACATATTTTTTTCTAGAATTTTTGGTTGGACCAATTAGTACAGTTTAGTTAAAGTCTCCCCTGTTACAGGGTGTGACTACACTGACCTTCATGCATTACAATTTGGATATCTCCCTGTACAGGGCTTCAATACTGATGCCGTTTGTTTCTATAGAAACTAGACTCAAAGAGAAATCTATACATATATGGCATGACTTCTATATGTCTCTGGTTAATTTATAATGAATTTCCAAAGTCAGATCATGGGATCCAGAAACCGTTCTGGCCCTGTCTCACTGAAAACTTTAATATCTCATAATATACTGTTCATATGATCGTTTCGTTACTTTCCTATGAAAATAGATTCATCAAGGTTCGATTAAATAATTTATTCACTATTTAATTCCATCCCTACTATTTTTAGTGATTTTCACATCCACATCACTGCTGCTGCCAGCATCTATTTTAAGGTAAACTTTACCTATTTCATGATCCTCCATGGATCAACTAGAGTTTTTCATACATATATCAAAAGTGATCATGAATAACCATTCCCATGGCTAACCGTTACCAACATTTCCTTACCTCTCGACGGACAACATACAAAACGATTATAATGCTATGATCAAAGTATATTTAAGCCATCTTCGCATGGCTATCCAAATTTACACAAAACCGAAAGGTACATGACCTACATCAAAAGGGTAGTCCTATACATGCCATTTCAAAGTTCAACCAAAAGTATACCAAAAGGAGCTTTGATAGTGTGGGAGACTTCAACTTCAAAATCCCGAGTCCGATAGCTGAAGAACCAAAATCTATAAAACAAAAAATCAAAGAAACGGAGTAAGCATTTAATGCTTAGTAAGTTTGAGTCATGAATTTAGACACAATCAAAGTATAGCATTCGTGTAACTAAACAGATAATTTCATATGCACAATCTCTCAATATCATACTTATTTCACATTACCAACCCTTATATTCATACACAAAGATCAACTTAGCCAAAGGCCGGTAGCTCATTTATCAACCGAGCGAATACTTATTTATAAGGGCTCAACTAATTCAAAGCACATCTGAAACATACCTCATTGATGGGATTTTACAAGCGTATTAACTGAAATTTTTACAGCAAGTTCATTCATTCCCGAATCACGTACCTTGAAATTTAACGGATATAGCTACTCGTTCAAATGCCTTCGGGACATAGCCGGTTATAGTAACTCGCACAAATGCCTTGGGACTTAACCCGGATTTGGTAACTCGCACAAATGCCTTCGGGACTTAACCCGGATTTGGTAACTCGCACAAATGCCTTCGGATCTTAGTCCGGATTTAGTAACTCGCACAAATGCCTTCGGATCTTAGTCCGGATATAGTCACTTAGCATAAAGCCTTCGGGACTCAAATGGACATCATTCGAATAACCATGCACATTTATCAATAAATCATGACACATCCGTATTTCATTTTCATTACCAAAGCTCAAACACAAGACACTTATCACACTTGCAATTTCGGCTCAATAGCCACATACAAAGAGCAGAATTTTGATTTGCTTAAAACATGATCTAATCAAATCATAATCTAAGCTCCATTACTCGAAAACTTACCTCGGATGTTGTCGAACGGCTTCAACGGCTATTCGATCACTTTTTCCTTTCCCTTATCCAACTGTGGTCCTCTAAACTCTTGAGCTAATTCAAACAAATTTAACTTATTAAAGTCTCATTTTGCTAGCTTATGGCCGAATATGACAAGGAGTTTGATAGGTCATATGGCCACCTTTTCACTCAAATACACAATGATCATACGCATTTTTAATCACATCAAGCAATTTAATACAATTCATTCGAACATCAAAAGAGAAGCTCAAGGTACTTAGCCCATATATACATTAGACATTAGAGTCACATATGTACGAAATCACGAATCGAATTCAACATACTAGCTAATATTTCCCCCTTAGTCGAATTTTCTAAGTCAAGCTAAAGCCATCAATAGGCTACCTATGGCCGAACATACACATCAACTCATGTACTCATTCATGTGGCCGAACATACATGTCTATGTTGGGGCCGATTGCAACACTTAATACATTCTACAAGTATGGTCACTTGTATTGACTAAACACCATTTTGTTTCAAGTTCAAAACTTGGCTAATACACACATATACACTAGTAAATCAAACACTAGCATTTTCACTTCACCTTACTACCATTTCTCATCCAATAACGTGAACAACAACATATTTCTATTCTACTTCCTACCATGGCCGAATGCATCACAACACCATACCATTTCAATTTTGGTCATGGTTGAACAAGGAACTTAATGTCTCACTCAAGGATGCTAAAAAGGAGATTCAAGAGTCATCAATCCACCATCACATGCATCATTACAAGCTTCACTTTTAGCATGCAAATAACATCAACACAAATCCACCTTAGCCGAATATCATCTCCATGACATAGTAAAGATTTGAACCATGGGCTAGTTAGAACTCAAGCTAACAAAAAAAAAAACATGCATGAATCTCATGGCACAACATCAAACTTACCTTCACCTAGCTACAAGCATGGCCGAATCTCTTCAACATTTCCTCCCTTCTTTCTTTTGAATTTTCGGTCAAAAAGAATGGAAAAATGATGGACACATTTTTTTTTCTTTTGTTTTCATCATTTTCTTTCTCCTTTCTTTTTTTTTTCCCCATTTCTTTATTACTAACTTTATTTTATTGTTTCCTCCCATGATGCACCAACACAACATGTCTATGACATGTTTTGCCCTTCATCCTTTGTCCACCCTAATGTCATGGCCGGCCACTACTAGATGGGGGGGGAAATTGACATGCAAGTCCCCCCTTTTTCAACATGCACTAATAGGTCCTTATGTTTTGATCTATCACATTTCAAAAGTGTCACACATAAGTCCTATTGACTAAATTCACATGCAATTTACTAAATCGAAGCTTAAAATTTTCACACATTTATTTTAGACAATAAATATCATATTCAAATAATTTAGTGACTCGGTTTAGCGGTCCCGAAATCGCTTTCCTACTAGGGTCACTTTAGGGCTGTCACATTGTATATGTGCTAAGCCATGTAATTTGGCTTATTTTGGGTACCATGTTTTGGTTGAATTAAGTGATTAATTATGGTATGTTTTGGCAAGGTAATAATGGAATGAAATTATGCAAGTGAATTCTTGATATATAGTTGTTAAATGAATGAATTATGTATGATGTTAAATAGGTATTTGGGTATTTAATTTTTAGGTTTTGATTTGGCAAATAATGTATATTGAAATGGTTATCTTGGCTGCCTATTGGGTTACAAAAATGTGGCCATTTATACTTGTGAATGTTTGTTTTATAGGGTGGCAAAGGGGCTTTATAAATGGCCTATTTTTGTCAACACGGGCGTGTGTCGCACATGTGTGTCTCAGCCATGTGCGACACACGGTCATGCTATACGGCCGTGTGTCCCCTGAGGTACCCTTTCCAATTAAGTCAGTATACCCTACAGTTTTGGCACGGCCTAATACACGGGTGTGTGTGGCCATTTTGAAGGGCACACGGGTTAGACACACGGGCGTGTGGTTGGTCGTGTGACCCAGGTCAGTATCCTCCCTATTTTTCACACAGTCTGGCACACGAGGCTGCATGACACAAGTCAGTATGTATACCCTGTTTCTACACAGTCTAAGACGTGGGCGTGTCTATTAGCCGTGTAAGGCACACGGCCTGTTCACACGGGCATGTGACACTAGAAATGTTGAAATTTTTCTAAGTTTCCAAAATCTTAATATGTTACCGATTTAGTCCCGAATGCATGTTTTAAGCTTCATATGTTCAATTTAATTACATATTGAATGTGAATCAATGATATTAACTGAAATAAGATGTTATTGGATATATGATTGCTCTGAATTGAGTTAAAAGTCCGATAATGCCTCTTAGCCTAATTCGGCGACTGTTATGGGTTAGGGGTGTTGCACAAAATAAGCTAGTTGATAGTGTGATGATGCTCCAATGATATCCAACTTACGCAAGCTTTCGAGCACTATAAAAATATGGGAAAATAAAAATGAGTAAGCATTACATGCTTAGTAAGTTCGTAGAATAGAAACTAAACTTATCAATCCCGTTTATTAAATCTAAGCATTCAATGTCATGTTTTCCATCCATTTTGTTAAATTGCGTAAACACATACATTCAATCAAACATGTTAGTCACCAAAATCTTCTTATCAATCAAGTAAACATAGATGAGATCATCATGCAATATTCTTTCAAGTCATTATCATTCCATCTGAAAATTCTCATACCATGTTAAGAGTTGTGTCTGTTGAATCATTAAAATTTCGATGGATGCTCAAGTAGTAAACTCGAGGTGTACGATTCAATAATCCATCAATTCTTATTCAAAGGTATCCATTAGGGTACTTAACTAAGGAACACACTCTCGAGCCACATATCGTATAACAGGATTACCAATCTAGGCTAAATCCTTTATATAACATAAGCTCAAAAGAGCTCAACTAGGATTACCAGTCCAGGCTAAGCCCTAATCGTAACATATACTCGAGAGGTATTATATCAAGATTACCCGTCCGGGCTAAATCCTTTTTATAGCAATGTCAATAGGATTACTTGTCCGAGCTAAATCTCGTCCACAACAAATGCAATACCTTATTCGTTTCAGGAAAGTGCATATATTCATCGGAATTCAATATTCAATCGGGACTTAACCCTTTTTCACCATTTCAAGCATGTATTCAATTTTTCATTATAGCATTCAAATAATGTACATCAATATAATTCACATTCCCTACCAACACAACATTCAATTAAACATATTTACATGCTCGATTAAGTTACACGAACTTACCTCGACACTTGTTCGCATATAAAATCTACTAATCCGAAAACTTTTCTTTTCCTCAGTCTAACCTCGAAATTGTATTGTTCGGATCTATATAAATAGCTTTAATCATCAATTTCACATATTTCATATTTATTTGGACTGAATTTTCATCCTAGGAAAAATTACCATTTTGCCCCTAACTTTTTATAAATTCTTATTTTGTCCCTAGGCTCGGAAAATGAAACTTGTGCAATTTACTCCTATTCCAAGCCTAACCAAAATCCTATTACAAAATTTACAGCACATGTTTTCATAAAAATGCAGAATTTTTCATAAAATTTCATAATTTTACGTTTTATTCCCTAAATCATATTTTCATCAAAAATCATTTTGTAAAAGTTGTTTATCTATCAACAACCTTTTATTTTCTACCATAAATTTCTAATTTTCAGCATATTCATCCATGACCCAAATTTCATACATTGATAACTTTTCAAATTAATCCCCCAAATAGATAGATTAGACTATCCCAGTTTCAAAAATATCAAAATTACAAAAAATGAGATAAGGAAACTTACCCAATTAAGCCTTGAAAGTTTCTGCTCTCTCTCCTAGGGTTTCCATATAATTTTGGGCTAAACCCTAATCATAACGTTTACTCAAGAGGTATTATATCAGAATTACCCATCCAAGCTAAATCCTTTCTATAACAAGAACAATAGGATTACTCGTTCGAGCTAAATCTCGTCCGCAACAAATGCAGGACCTTATTCATTTCGGGAAAGCTCATATATTCATCAGAATTCAATATTCAATCGGAACTTAACCATTTTTCACCATATCAAGCATGTATTAAATTTCTCATTATAGCATTCAAGAGTCACATTCCATACAACACAACATTCAATTAAACATATTTACATGCTCGATTAAGTTGCACAAACTTACCTCGACACTTGTTCGCGTATTAAATCTACTAATCTAAAACCTTTTCTTTTCCTCGATCTAACCTCGAATATGAGTTGTTTGGATATATATAAATAGCTTTAATCATCAATTTCTCATATTTTATACTCATTTGGACTCAATTTACGTCCTAGGTAAAATTACCATTTTGCCCCTAACTTTTCTATAAATTCCTATTTTGTCCCTAGGCTTGGAAAATGAAATTTGTGCAATTTCCTCCCTATTCCAAGCCTAACCAAAACCCCATTACAAAATTTACAACACATGTAGTCATAAAAAATATTCAAAATTTTTCATCAAATTTCACAATTTTACATCTTAGTCCCTGAATCATGTTTTTCATCAAAAATCACTTTGTAAAAGTTGTTTATCTATCAACAACCTTTCATTTTCTACCATAAATTTCTAATTTTTAGCATATTCATCCATGACCCAATTTCGTACCTTTATAAATTTTCAAATTAATCCCCGAAATAGATATATTAAGCTATCTCAATTTCAAAAATATCAAAATTACTAAAAACGGGACAAGGAAACTTACCCAATTAGGCCATGAAAGTTTCTTCTCTCTCTCCTAGGGTTTTCGTGTATTTTAGGTCGAAGAAGATGAGAAAATAAGATGATATTTTCTTTTCATCTTTTAGTTAATTACTTATTTTTCAAATTCCAATTTAGTCATTGCCCTTTTTCTAAATTTCCATGAATGAGTCACAAAAAATCTACATACTTTTCTTTAATCGTCTAATTACCATATAAGGACCTTTAGTTTGGAATTCCATAGCTATTTAATCCTTATAGATAATAGAATTCAACTTCCCCATTTTATGTGATTTAGTCCTTCTCGTAATTAAACACTTAATCGATGAAATTTTTGTATCAAAATTTTCACCTGAAATGTCTATCATAATACAGACCATATAATAAAATAAAAATAAGCTTTATTTTTGGGTCAGATTTGTAGTCCTGAAACCACTATTCCGATTTCACTAAAAAATGGGTTGTTGCACACCACATCAGGTTGTTACACAACCGTGTTCCCCATCCCACATGGCTTCAGCCTTTCACACGGTCAAAGGACACGATTGTGTAAGCCATGTATGCAGAATTTTCCTATCTTTTTGTTTTTATTTCAATTGATCCCTAATTAATATGACATTAATTTTAAGCTTTCGTAAGCTCGATATAAACCCAAAATTGATTGAATTGTGTGTTATACAATGATCGTATGTGGTAAATTGATATTGAATTGAAATTTTGATCTATTGTTTGTATGTAAATAACTTATATTTGACTGTAGCATTTTATTATTTGGGTTCAACGATCGGACTGGGTAAGGAGTGTTACATTTAATGGTATCAGAGCTATAAGTTTAGTCAATTCTTGGACTAAATAGAGCTCAGAATCAAGTCGAGAGGTACATGCAAATGTTGAGTTGAGTTTGAGCCAGGATTTGGATGCTGATTATAAATTCTTTTATTTTATAGTTAAAAAATGTCGGGAGAATCCAAGAATGAAGTTGATCAAAGTATTCATAGTAGCGGTCACTCTACTAAGAATGAAATTAAGGTCGAATCAGTAGCACCTACCGTAGATTCAGCTGGCGCTCAATAACCTAAGGTTGGAAGAGATGGAAATGAAGAGTAAGGCGATACAAATATACTGCATGCTATAGCTGATGCTCTTCAGAGAGTGGCAGAAGCTACATATGCTTATTGTTTGATGGGCCCCGATTAAGAATTTTGGAGGTATGGTGCTACTGAATTTATGGAATTGAAAAGGGTTGATCCCTTAACTACTAAATTTTGGTTAGAATCAATTAAACAAATTTTGCAACAACTCAAATGTAGCCTGCGAGAATGTGTAATTTTTGTTGTTTCTCTACTACAATGAGAAGCATATACATGGTAACAGACAGTTACATGCCACGGTCCTGCTAAGCAAGCTGATTAGGAGTCCTTTCAAGTTGAGTTTTAGAAACAATATGTTAAAGAATTATATTTAGAAGATTAAAAGCAATAATTCTTATTATTGAAACATAATGAGATGTATGTTGTGAATGAGAGTTTCTAAGACTCAATAAGTGTGCATTAGAATTTGTGCCAGTCGACACTAAAAGTTGCAAACATTTTCTACTTGATTTGTATGATATTTAGCTAGTATCTCACAAAATTTCAAAATTTCCCTATCTAGTCAAGCGATCTATGATGATAGAACTACATATGGTCTTCGACAAGAAAATAAAGCCTACACGAGTTGCTAGAAAACGAACAGGGACTGCTATTTTGTATCTATTACCTATACGGACTAGGGATTCTTGTAAAATTGGAGACTGACTTTAAAGTTTGACAGATATGAAAGAAACCCAGATCATCAACCATTCGTATTAGTGGGTAGTGTGAGAGTTCCTGTTTTCATTGTGGATCGTTGGAACATTTTGTTCATGAGTGCCCCAAAAGTGATAATGTCATTCCTTTTGTTACCCAGAGGTCTACACTTACAGCTAGGGGTTGAGGGATTAGCCGTGGCAGTTCCATATTGAGAGGTAGTTTTAGAAAGGGGAGAGAAATAGTTATTCATCAGTCAAAGGCCAGAGCGCCAGCTCGAGCATAAGTTGTATGAAATCGTGAGGAGGGCAACGCTACTGATGTTGTAGTAGGTATCTTTCTTCTATTTTCAATGCTTGTTAATACACTGATAGACCCTAGATCTTCACATTCTTATATTAATGTTGAACTGATTAAATCGGGAAGTCTAAAATATGAGACATTAAAAGTAGCTATGGTTGTATCAAGTCCTTTAGGACAAACGGTGCTAGTCACCAAAGTGTGTAGATGGTGTCCGTTAGAAATTTAGAACGTATCTTTTCTTGTTTATTTGTTGATTATGCTATTCAGAAATTTTTTTTCTGACTTTGGGTATGGGTTGGCTAACTAAGCATGGTGTGAAATTAAATTGCCGTAAAATGAAGTTTCTTGTTCAGAGTGTTGATGGCAAGGCAGTAGAAGTGCATGGCATCCAAACGAGTGGTTCAATTCATATCATTTCAGTAGTTCAAGCTAATAAATATCTAAATCAAGGTTGTGAAACTTTTCTAGCCTATGTTATTGATCTGAAGTAATTTGGTGTAGCAGATTGTAACGCCCCAAAAATTGGGCCTGGAAAGAATTGGGCATTGAGTCTGGGATTCGGATAGAAGAAAACCTGAATAATTAAGAAGTTTTAAATATTACCGTTTAAGAAAAAAAATTAAATTACTACTAGAAAATTTTTACTATTACGGATATTTTAAATTTTTACAAAATTTTAATTAGTATTATGAGATAAAATTATTATTCTTAGAAAAATATTACTATATGTATGTTTGAAAAATTTTTATGAAAATTATTATTATTTACTTGTATTATTGATATTTGAAATTTTATTATTAGATATATTTATAAAATTTTTATTATTATAATTATTATTATTAGATAGGGAAAAATAATATATATATATATATATATTTATAAAAGTATTGTTGTTTTGGTGTTTAAGACTCTAGAAAATTTTAATTTTATGCTACCTTAGGGAATCAGGCGGTAGGCCTTAATAATAATTTGGGCTGCATTTTAGCATAAAGGAGCACTTGGCCCGATGGCTAAGCACGCTAGGAAGGTGTGGGAGGTGCACAGGTTCAAGGCGGCGTCATGTAATTTGGGTTTTTTATATAGATCGCGACTAGAATAAGGGTTAAGAGGAGTTGCAAGTATAATTTAACACAAAGAGCGCCTTGGCACGATGGCGACAGACCGCTAAGGAGACCCAGTGGTCACGAGTTCGAAGGCGGGCGTGAAACTTGTTTTATTTTTTAAAGCCCATGGTGAAGCGGATAAGGTTTATAACTAAATGCGATGAATATAACAAAAAGCGAGTGTGTGTCGCAATGACAAGCGGTGGTGGTGAGTGTTCTAGAGGTTGAAGGTTCGAGTGGCGTGGAAGGCGGAAATCCCCTTTTATTTTTAAGCGAACTGGAGCTTTAGCAGGTAACCTTTAAGATTAAGTGTGATGGTATATTGTTGAAAGCAAATGTGTGTCCTAGTGGCCAGACATCTTTGGGCAACCTAAGTTCAGTTTCGAGCAGCATTACACGCAGGAGGGTGCTTCTTTTTGCTGTACGTGCGTGGGAAGGGCCGTACAGGATTGAAACGCTACCAGCAACAGGAGGAGTCGGCTAAGCGGTGGACTGCTGCTCAGCAGTGGAGAGTTTGAATTAAATTCAAACTTTGAATTTGGCCATGAATTAAGGAGATAAGGAAGGAATTAAAATTGGAAAAGGATTTTATTTTATTCTAATCTTATCTTATTTCTTTTGCTCATATTCTTTTCTATTTTTCCCAAAAGCTGAACAATTCTCTCCTTTTCTATTTTCTTTCCTCGAAGCCAAATTCTTTTTAAAACAACTTTTTCTTCTCAAATATTGGTTGCCGATTACTCCTTTGGTTGAAACCATATCTCCTTTCCTTTTAATCTTTCAAAAGACCGAACCTCTAATCTTACATCTCTTCCTCTACTGATTGTCTCTTCGATGGTGAACTTATCGTCACCTATTTTTTTCTTTTAGATCGCAATAGCCATATTCTAGGATAGATCCAAAAGCCTTATATTTTAGTGATTCGGGAATTAATATCTAGTTCTATTCTCTACTCGCATTCTAAGATTGGATTCACTGTGGATCTGAGGTTGGGGAAGTGTTTGAAACACTCTTGACAAGTACATCATTGGTGGTAAGTACTCGGAATCTTATTTCCATTCTTTATTTCGGGATTTAAAGAAAAGCCGAAAACCCCTATATGCAAAGGGTGCCTGTCGACTAAACTAAAAGGGTTTAGTGGTGTTATTTGATTTGTTTTGCTCTAGTGTGGATTAAAGGCTACTAATCGAGGGCTTGGATATTTGGAACGACCAGAATTAGATCTAGTCCATTTTTCTGGCAAAGGTAAGAACTTTAGTGCCTAAGGTGTTAAGGGCCAAATATGGTAAGGGTTTGTTGTGTTAAGTTGTTATGGATTCATAGTTTAACATGTTAGTAACTGATTGTAGGCAACTCATGTGTGGAACTCGTCAACGTTTCGTCGAAAAATAGGTGTGTAAACGACACGCACTCATAGACTAGATCTGCAAAAGCCGAAAAGCCGAAAAGCCGGCATTTGTGAACTTGCGAGCGTGCGAGCGCTTATGAGGTGGTTTGGTTGTTAATTTTGGTAATCGCAAGCAGTATGATTGTAGAGTGCGCAATTTCGTGCACTTCAGTGTATTTGGGCTTAATGGGCCGAAAACGGGTTAGTGGGCCAACGGGCCCAATTCGGTAAAAACGCTCAGTAAGTGCTTCTGTTAATATGTTAATGGTTAGAATATGTATGTAAACCCTAAAATATTTAAATTACTAGAATACCCTTAAGTATGAAAATTACAGTTTTACCCCTAGGTGCAAAATGACCGTTATACCCCTACGGTTAATTTTGAATGAAATGCATGATATTCTGATTTTGTTTGTTATATGTCATGACATGTATATCTGTTGCATGGGGATGGGTTTTGTTATGGAGGAAGAACCCGTTCTGGTGGTTGTGCCACATATTACGATATAAGCGACTTTGTTGCGGATTATAGTTAGTCATAGAATCATGCTAACACTTGTAAGTGTAGGGATGGCGTGGGTGATTTATTCCCCACGGAAGTGTAGGGATGAGCGGAGGCAAGTGCGGGGTTGGAGGGGTTATCATGCATTAATCATTTGAGACTGTTTTGTTATGGGCCAAGCGTATTGAAGCGAGCCCAACTATGTTAATATGGGCAAGGCCGGTATATCTCGACTTGTAATAGGGCTACGGCCCAGATTGATACTGATATGGGCTAGGCCCAATATACTCTGATACTGTAAGAGGCTATGGCCCAGATTAATATTGATATGGGCTAAGGCCCGATTAACACGATTTACGAATAGGGCTTAGGCCTAGTAAAGCTTGAACTGATTTGGGCTCTGGTTGGGATACTTTACACACTGAGTTTTCCAAACTCACCCCCTTTCTCTTCCATCCTTGCAGGTGAGCCCTAGTTGGTGGACATGGAGCTGGGCGGGGTTCAGAGTGGCCACGAAGATTAAGTTTCTGTTTTCTTTAAAATAAGTTTCGCATTTATTATTTTGATTATTTTTATTCTGGTTTAAGTTGTAATAAGGCCGCTCTTTTTATTATTTTTAATATTTTGGGTTATTAAATTGGTTAGCTTTAAGGCGCATTTTATAAAAGTTACTTATTTTTAAAATATCACGATTACCGAGCAAAGCTTCCGTAACATAAATGTTTTCAAAGGAAATAAATATTTTAAATGGACTTAAACTTAATTTGTTGTTCGTGGACAAGTAATAAGCTTAAAGTGTGGCAATGGATGTGTGCATGTCTAGGATTGGATCATGGAAGAGCTAGGTACTTAAGCAGTCTAATTGACTCACCTCCTCTTTTCTTGAATCCTACCTGGTGCATAGTATCCATTCACTTTAAGCCATAACGAAGAAGGTTTGATTTTTCGATACTTAACTGTTTTTAAAATAACATGTTTCTGCCACTACAAAGGTTTACAAGTTTTCAAAATTTCCCATAAGATTTTACAAGGTTGTTAACAATGTTTTGATTATTACAATGAATCACATTTTGGAAAAAAGAAAATAAGGCTAAGGTTTTATACAAGTCTAAACGGTAAAAGTTTCTAAACATCAAAAAGGGTTTTCAATGAAAACATGGTTTTCGAAAAACACTTCAATGTGACACGCCGGATTCGGTCGTAACGTCTGGGCCGGGTTTGGGGTGTTACACAGATTAAACTAGTTTTCACACTTGACGAGCTAGAAGACGAGCACTTTCATTATGTTTTAATTAAGCTTTCATAGTTTAGTCTAAATGTAATAAAAAGTTTATTATGAGTCCTTTATTGACCTTAGGGGCCGAATGAGGCCTAAAGGTGAGCTAATATAGTTAGTGAGTGTGCAAGAGACCATCAAAGGGCATATAAACTCAATACTGGTCATTGTATTGTAACACATGAAGTTTGATGTCGCAACATAGGGAGCAGAATGCAAGCATATTGATCTGCCTTCAGGTGTCGTGACATGGCCATGGTATGTCGCGACACACCCCTGAAGCAACCTTGAAATTTAGAACACATTGGTCTTGTACAAAAGATATTTACGAGCCAGGGGCATTTTGGTCTACACAATCAAATATTTAACATGAAAGCGTTAGCTGACCTAAGGTTGAGGATAACGACAATCTTAACTCTAAATAGGCTCATTTAAGAATTTGTGAAACAACTTTTCAGACTCAAGAATTTTCTTTGTAATTTCATTTTTTTAGTTTTTAGACTTTATGTTTCATTTTAGTTCTTTCCTTTTTTTGTGTTCTTCGGAGAAGATGGTTTGTAAACTCGATCAAATGCTAGTATATTTTTTGTGCTTCATCTATCAAATACAAACAAAATTCTCTAAACTATATTCTTGATTTGTTATTCATGTTTATCTTTATATTCAAGTTTATTATATTCAAAAGATCCATAAGGAACTAATCCTCTTATAGGGGATTAGCAAGTGAAGGTGTGATTAATTTATTCTTATGTAGGGCTTTCTTAGTGGATCAACTATTTGGGCGAGGAAGAATTTAAACCCTAGGCTTGACGACCCTAGGAAGTCATTTAGGTGGGAATGAACCCAAAATTGGTATGGACAATTCGTGAACACCTTAGCCTCAAACCGGTCTTGACTGTGAGGTCAAGAGATAAGTAGTTCTTGCTAACTCATTAGTTTAATGGAAGATCAAGAGATCCTACTAAGGTAATGACTAGTTGATTGAGTAAAAACCTGAAATAGGAATTAGTTATGATCACCAAAGCAAGCTAATCACCTATGCCTAGAATTGATTTAAGTTTATAAATTAAGTTTTCCGAAGTTCTTTATAGGTTTTTGTTATTTCTATTTTATTATCTATAAAAATCTAAAAAAAAATATTTTCTTTTATGTTTTGTCATACTATAATTTATTTAAATTACTAATTAGATATATTTGTGCTTAGGTTAGAATTAATTTAGTGCTAGCCTTCCTTGGGTACGATCCTCGGAATACTCATCTACTTCGTTGTAACTATATTATAACTAGACTCGTATACTTGCGGACACTGCTTTATTCTATATCTTTTGTGGAGTATTCTTACTTTGGACATTGGTAAGTTTGGAGGCGGTCAAGTTGTTGGCGCCATTGCGGGGGAGGAAACGTCACTAAATTGATTTTAATTTTTACATTTATTAGAATAATTAGGAAAACTTTAAATTATAGATACAATTTTTACTTTATTTTTACTAACACCATTATTTTTTTTTTTTTTGGTTTCAGTGTATGACTCACAGTAGGGGAACACCTATAGAGCCAACCACCAATCCAGAAAGAATAATTTGTGTGAATCGTCGACAACGATAGTAGCAACAAAAAATACATAACCCACCACTTTTTGCAAGCAGTATACCACCCTGAGACAATTTTTTGTTTGACAAAATTAACAATAATAACCCAGAAGATTTACCATGACCACCATAGCTACCCGCAAATATACCTTTGGCACACAACGAAAGAATCCTAAAGGACTACATGCTACCAAGTTTGGAGATGGTTCAAGGAAGTATAACAAGGCTAGCCATCACGGGTGATAATTTTGAGATCAAACCAGCAATGATCCAGAACAATTTGAAGCTCAAAGTCATAATGATGGAGAACCTGAATTAGCATCTAAAGCAGTTTCTTCAACTTTGTAATACTTTTAAATAAAACGGGGTCATCGATGGTGCTATTCGCCTTTGGTTGTTCCCCGTCTCCTTAATAGATAATGCTTTCTCTTAGTTGTATTCACATGTACCAGGATCTATCACGAGAGGGGATGAACTAGTAGGAAAGTTATTTCAAAACTTCTTCCCTATAAGCAAAATGGTCCAATTAAGGAGGGAGATTGCAATTTTTAAACAATTAGAAGGAGAAAATTTTCACGAAGCTTGGGAATGCTTTAAAACACTAATTTAGATATGCCCACACCATGGATTAACTAAGTGGCTAAGATTGTAGATGTTCTACAACAAGCTGGTTGCATAGGCACGATCAGGACTAGATGGAGCCACGGAAGGAGCCGTAATGAGCGAGACATACAAAGACGCATATGAATTGATAGAGAACATGGAAATAAATTCCTTCCAATGGCCAACTGAAGAATACACATGTGGACAGAAGCCATCTTCGATCAAAGTTTTCCAAGAGGATGATAGAAATCAACGGATAGTGGATAGGCTAAACCATATATAATCCTCAGCCAGTGCGTCATCGATATATGGAGGAGATAAACCTCTCTTCTATTACATAATAATCCTACCGAGGGTGTGAACTACATCGGGAATAGGGGTGGAAACCCTTATTCAAATATTTATAATCCTAGATGGAAAGATCACCCAAACTTGAAATGGGGCAGAAACTAAGGAGGAGGTAATAATTCTAACCAAGTTAAAAATTCTAATTATCAACCTCCTTATTTACAGAAGCCTCGGGAAAGGGCCAACATGAATGACCATACTGTATGTGGTCAACGCTTAGATCAGATTAAAGGTGAGATGCAGTCAATGAGGACAGAAGTGAAACAAATGCAGTCTTAATGTACCATTACAACAAAAAAATTGTCTATGCTCGAAGATCAAATAAGCCAATTAATGAGCATGATGGGAGACATTAAAAGATATATTGGTATTGGAATCCCAAGTTGTAATAGCTCGTTTTCAGTAATATCAAAACAGTAGTTTTGGGAGCACAATTTCGATGATTATATTATTATTTTATTAGTTATTTAATATCTACGGGAATATATTAAGGTCGTATTAAAATTTCGTTAAGAAATTTTGATGTTTAAGTAGTTAATTAAGTAAAAAGGACTAAATTGTAAAAAGTGTAAAAGTTGAGTTCTATTAGTTAAAAGGGTCAAATGGCTTTAGAAATGAAAGTTAATGGACTTTAATGGTAATTATACCATATATGATGATAGTGGATGTACATGGATAGGTTTCAATGTAACTATGATAATTTTAAAGGTTAATTAAGTAATTTGATAATTAAGTTAAATGTTAATTAAACAAAAGATGAAAAAAACCTATAATCTTTTTCATTTTCTTCTTCATTGGCCGAAATCACCATTAAATGGGGGAAAGCTTTGGTTTTGATTTTCTTCATGCATGGTATGTATTTTTGTCCCGTTTTTAATGATTTTTATGTTTTTGAAATCATTGCAACTAGGTCCAGCTAACCCTTACCTTCATTTTTAAATCTGTTAAAAATTGTGGAAGTTACCATTAATGAATCTTGGTTGTTTTTGTTGATAATTATATATTTAAAGCTTTGATTGTGATATTTGGTTGTTTTGTAAAGTGATTTTTGTTAGATTTTGATTTAAAGATTAAATTGTTAAATTTCAAAATTTCAAGGTTTTATAGTGAATTTGATGGATGATAGGGACTATTTAAGGGCCTAGAATATTCTCCTGTAGTTTGATTCTTGGAAAATGGTCAATTTGATGGTTTTCGAGTTAGATGACTTAATTGCAAAAGTTATAAAATTTTAGGGAAAATGTGTAATTAATAAAAATTTACGGGTTATATACATTGAATGGAATGTGAAATATGTATAAGATTAATATATTTTATTTCATTTTTATATAGATCAAAACTTGGATCAAAAAGACAATAACCGAGGAAAAGGAAAAATAGCAGATTAGTCTCTACGTGTTGATCAACATTAAATAGTTGGTAAGTTCATAGTATTTCAATACGTAAATGAATTTCTACTTTTATTATTATGTTATGATTCTTTAAATAATATGTTTATAGAAAATTATTGTATGAATGCACATACGTGCCCCTATTTGTACTTCAGTACCCCTAAATGCACATATGTGCCCCTGTTTGTACTTCGGTACCCCTGAATACACTTTTGTGCCCTGCTAAAACTCCGGTAACTTTGAACCAAATATTATATGAATTTTATTTAAGTGTGTTTAGATTAATTCTTATATTATGTCCTTACTAAGCTTTGTAAGCTTACCGGTTCTTGTGGATTATTTTGTAGATAATTGTTGCTAATATTTTGGAGGGATCAATCAATCAATCACTATCCATCGAAGTTGGTAGTTTCTGTGTCTCTTAGGGTAGTGGCATGTATATGTGGCTAAATGTGTTGGTTTGGTACACTTTGATACTTTACTAAACTTTGTCACTTGGTAATTTAACATACTTGTAAATAGGTTCTTTTTGGTAAATTTAGAATGGTATGAGAATGAGTACTTGTGGTATGTTTTGGCATATGTTTGAACTGAGTTACTATGTTTGAAATGAAGCAATGTTGATATGTTTTGAAAGTTGATGTTTTGATATAATTGCGGTGTTTTTGAATGGCACATTGTTGTAACAACCCGATATAGACCCTAATCGAAATGATGGTTTCGAGAACACAAATCCGAGTCTAAAAATATTTAAAAATTATTTTCTATGTTTATTATGTGTGAACTTATATCTGTGAAATTTTCATGATTTAATTTTGTCGTTTGAGTGCCCGATTAAATAAAAGGACTTAATCGCGTAAAATGAAAATTTGGTGGTTAAATGTGAAAGTGCTTAATAGTTGTTGTATTTGTTAGTGGAGGCATTTATAATGCAATTATACGATTGTGGTTTTAGATGGACAGTAATGGGCATGATATATATGGTTTCTTAATTAAATTATAAAAGGGTAAAATAGTAAAACATGAAATAATATATGTCTAATAAAACATAAAAGCTTATAATATGGTTTTATATCATCATCTTCATGACCGAAACTTAAACAAAAGAAAAGAGAAAATAAAGTTAGGGTTTGGCTACTTCTCAAGCTTGATTAAGTTATGTGATTAGCTCGATTTTTGATAATTTTTACGTTTTTTGAGAACGTTGCTTCAAGTACTACAAAACCCATGCTTAAATTTTGATTTTGGTGAATATTTTGAGTTATGCCATTTTTGAGAGCTTGTGATTTTTTTTATTTGATGATGAAATATGAAAGATATGTTTTAGATTAACTTATTTTGTATTGGAGTTTTTGATGATTTTGAGTAATTAGGACTAAATTACAAAAATAATAATTTGAGGGACTAAAATGTGAAATAAATGAAATATATGGACTTGTATGAACACTAGGAATATTCAACCAAACATGGGTATCTTGAAATTTTGTATATTTTGTGTTTTGTGCAATAGGGACTATATTTTAAAAAGTGTAAATGTCAGGGGTAAAATGGGAATTTGACCATTTATGTGTTTTTGGACTAAATTGAATGAAAATATGTTTGAGTGAGCTTAATTTGAATATGTTTAGATCAAGAACTAAAGAAATCGGATTTGGATCGGAGAAAAATGAAAGTCGTCGACTAGCTGCCCTATTCCATTTTACATCGGTCGAGGTAAGTTTATAAGCAAATAGACGTGCCTAATTGTAGTTAAATGCTAAATATATATGCTGGTATGCAATGTATGAATTTATACATGTAATTTTTGAATGTGTATAAGCTTGGTAACCATGTTCAAGCATTCATTTCGATTGAGTTACGACGTCCGAAAGCCCCGTATGAACCTTAGGAATAGTTAGGATACATATGTCTTGACATAGGATTCCGATATATGTGTGCGAGTAAGACCATGGCATCAATATGTGACTCCGATATATGTGTGCGAGTAAGACCCTGTTTGGGACAGTGGAATCGATATGAGATTACATGTAAGACAACGTTTGGGACGTTGGCATTGTACGATATATGTGTGATTATCCGAGTGTCCTACCCAATTCCGAATGGTTCATCGGGCAACGATAAATTGTGAATAAATACGAAATCTAAACTGAAGGACCAGGTATGAAATAGTCTATTATCTATTGAAATAAGGTAAGTAAGCTATTTTATGTATGTTACAAGTTGTGTATGAAACTAATAATGAATATGTGCGAATATGGTATGTGAATTCGACCTTAAAGATAAGTAACTTAAGTTTTATTAAAGTGATTTTTAACTATGTGTGTATATATATATATATATGTGTGTGTGTGTGTGTGTGTGACTGTGTATATTCGGCCAAATAAGAAATATGTGTGCAAAATGTCATATTATGATTCTTGAGCTTATTTAAATGTATATATGTATGTGTGATTATATAGTGATATTTTGGCTTGAAAGTTAAATGAAATTTGATTAATTAATTTAGGTGAGCATTCGGCCAAGGTAAAAATGGTGCATGGAAATGTATTATTTTATCTCATTTGTAGGTATAGGGTTAAGCATTGATAATGATAATTTAATTCGGTTAGCTTAAACAAGTTGAATATATTATTAAGTTGTTTATTTGCTTATAACTTACTAAGCTGTGATAGCTTATCCTGTATATTATGTTACTCTGTTTTATAGATTTTGAAGTCAAGCTACAAGCTCAGGGACTGTCAGCCAAGTTCATCACACTATCTACTGTTTTGGTACCTTATTAGCTAAACTTAAATTATGACATGTATAGGTTGGAATATATTTTGAAAATGCTGAATGTTGGTTATGTATATAAGCCATGTGAAAATGGCTAAACTTTTATCTTTCAAATTCGGTTATGTTAAGTTCGGTTTACGTTCACTTTGGTTTATAGTTACGTGCCATGTATGTATAATGTTTTTGTTAAGTACCATGTGTTTTGAAAAATGGTTGCTTGTTATGTCTCAATTCGGTTTTATATGCTCTTGATTAAATATTCATTGAGCTTGATTGTTGGTAAATATTGTGTATGCTTCGTGGATGAATATGGTTGATTGTTTGGTATGTATTTTATGTTAAATGTGGCCTTTTTTTTAGGTAAGTTTTATATATTATATATGTACTTCATTTACAGGTTCAGCTATGGTATAATGGAATTAAACATATATGATTGCTTATTAGATTCTTTAATATATTTGTATGCGTAAACTTGGTTACTATGAAATTGTTGAATGAGCTAGGTCAAGAATGATAATATGTGATTAAAAGTTTAAGATTTCGAATAATGACTAACATTTTGTTAATATGTAAGTAAATTTAGACATATTAACTAATATATATAATAAGTGTACCTTTTAATGATGTGTGCTTAAAATAGTTAAGTTTACTAAGGTCAAATGCATAAAAAAATCTAATGATTAAATGGTATGTGTAGACATTAATGATTATTTACTTTTAATAAAGTATATAGAAATGCAAGACTATTGTCGTTTGAATGCTTTAATTAGGATTAAGTGAAAGGCATGCAAGACTAATTTGCTTATGATCCAAGCCGTATAAGTAAGTGGTTTAAGATGTGAATTATGGATTATTAAATTATAAGAATGTGTACATGATTTAGCTGCTATATGCATAAGTACATAAGTGGTAATGGAAGTATGTTTAACCATGTTGGTAATAGAAAATGTTGTGCAATTAAATGCATTATATGCTGTTAGTAACAAGTTGAAATTTGTTGTGACCTATATATGCAAGGTGTAAATCGATGTATGTTCTGAAATGTGAGTTGATTGTATTTTTATTTATAAATGAGTTTGACTTGAGTGATTATATATATATATATATATATATATTAATAAATGTTTTGAAATTGTGTTTGTGATCAGAAATGCCTCGTAACCCTAATCCAACGACGGTTATGGGTTAGGGGTGTTACATTGGTTGGTTCATTTTAGGGTGTTAAATGGCATGCTTATGTAGTGGTGAATGTTATTTATGTCTCTTAGATATATGTTCAAATGGTTAGATTTGTTAACTATGAAATTTCTTGTGAAATGGTTTGATCTTATGTAAATTTTGGGTTCACACGGCCTGATACATAGGCGTGTAACTCAGCCGTGTGAGACACACGATCGTGTGCCATCTGAGAGTCCTTTTGTATGTAAGTCAGTGAGTTACATGGCCTAACACACGGCCTGGCACACAGGCGTGTGGAGCAACTCAGAGAGTTACATTGCCTAGCACACTAGCATGTGACATAGCCATGTGACCTTACTCAAAGAGTTACACAGGTGAGGACACAGCTAAGACATGGTCGTGTGTCCTCGAAGGTTACACGGCCATGTGACCCCTATTTTGCATATTTTTCCTAATCTTTTCAAATTGTTTCCAATTGTTATCGATTTGCTTCTAAGTTATTTTCAGGGCCCTAAGGGCTTGATTTAAGGATAATATGCATATATATGAATGATTTATGATATATTTAAGTTATTAATTGCATGGTTTCCAGTTGATCTGTAATACTCTGTAATCCTAATTTGGCGATGCGTACGGGTTAGGGGTGTTACATTTAGTGGTATCATTGCTACAGTTTAGTCGATTCTAGGACTAGCCTAGCAAAGTAGATTTTAGTATATAAATGCCACATATACCCTGTGATAAATTGATGCTTTTGATCCGCTCTAATATTGTATTTTATTATAGATTCAAGTTGTCAGCTAAGTCAAACCAGGGTGTAGTTAACAAAGCTGTAAGTAATGTCTAGGCTTCAAACCCTGAAGCAAGTAATAGTGCATCGATTCCACAGTCCTTTAGTGATGAGATGAAAAATGTATTTTTTACAATGATGAACCAATGGTTCAATGAATTCAAATAGCAAAACTTGTAACTCCGCCACCTCCAGACCCCACCTGTGCCTCCTTCGGCATCCTTGAATCCTTAAAATCTTGTACCTATGGCAGTTACTCGAGTATCTGCAGATAAAATCTGGAAGTGTAGAGTAGAGGAATTCAGAGGCAAAGTGGATGATGATCCTGCAAAAGCCGAGTACTAGTTAATGAACACAAAGAGAGTCTTTTTGGATTTGATGTGCACTCCTGAAATTGATTGAGATGTGCAGTCTCGTTACTAAAAGATAAAGCATACTTATGGTGGGACACATTGAGCACGATGGCATCACCTAATCGTGTTAGCTAGGATTTCTTTTAGACTGAATTTAAGAAATATGTTAGTTAGCTATCCATTGACAAGAAAAAGAAAGAATTTCTTGAGCTAAAACAAGGGAATCCGTCTGTAGCTGAGTATGAATGAGAATTTGTACAACTAAGAAAATATACTCATAATATAGTATCAAACGAGGAGGAAATGTGTATTAGATTTGAATATGGTTGAACGATGATATTTGTATGCCTGTGGTAGCATTAAAGTTACGAAAATTTGTAGAACTTTTGGAACAGGTTCAAAAATTTGAATAAATTTGCAAAAGCAAACAACAGTCAGATTCAAGATTGTAATAAAAGAGGGTCATTCAAGCCTACACAATCGTTGCCATCGAAAAAATTTAAAAATGAGACAAATCAGTCTACTGCCCCTCTAAAGTTCACTAGCAAAGATAAACTGAGGCAAAGTAATTTTAAGCCTGCTAATTCTCAGTGGCTAGTGTCACAAGTGTAAAGAATGTTGAGAGGACCATTCCTGTTTGTGATGATTGCAATAAAAGGCATTTTGGTGAGTGCCAATCAAAGTCAAGAGCTTGTTTTCGTTGTGGATCTACTGACCATTTCCTTCATGATTGTCCAAAAAGGTAGAATGATTTTGGCAATCAATCAAACAAGCCTGAAGCAACCTCACAGAGAGGCAAACGATCTGGAAACGCTAGAAACACTACTCTTGGTCTAAGGAAGAATAATGAGATGAATAAACAATCTGAAGCGAGAACGCTAGCTAGAGCCTATACAATCAAAGCTTGTGAAGAAGTTATTGCTCCAGATGTTATTATAGGCACTTTTTCTCTCTTTGATATTAATTTATATGCATTGATTGATCCTGGATCAACTCACTCGTATATATGCACTATAACACCCTCGCCCGTATCCAACACCGGGACAGGGTTCGACGTGCTACCGGACTTAAACTCAACCAACTATATAAAACCAGGCCGTAAAATTTTGATCAATTTAAAACTTTTCATTTCACATACATTTTTTCCCTTAAACGGGCTCATGAGGCCCAAAACATACATTAGAGATGGTTCGGGACTAAACTAAGAACTTCAGAAAACTTGGAAAATAATTTCATGCTTTAAGGCTCCACACGCCCATGTGGGTATAGAGCACACGCCCATGTACTAGGGACACGCTCGTGTCCCGAAACCGTGTTCAAAAACCTGGACATTCTGCCAATTTGGTCATGAACAAATTGAAGCCATGCGGCCAAGGCACATGTCCCTGTCCTTCACACAGCTGAGGCACATGGCCGTGTCTCTTTCCCATGTGCTACTGCCATGCATACTGACTTGAAAAAATTAGGTGCAGGGGACACATGGTTGAACAACACGCCCATGGGGGCGGACTATGTGTCACACACGGCCTAGACACACGCCCGTGTGTCTACCCGTGTGGACAAATACAAGGCTATTTTCCAAGCCATTTTGTCACCCTCACAACACATGGTCACATACCTATACAATAGCATACAACATGAAAAAATTAGGTACTTAAACATTCCTAACATTTCATGACCATGGCAATTTCACATGCAATAGGTATCATAGATTTTACTCACATCTTGACCACATTCATGCCATAATCCTTATAAACTTATCACGTAAGACCATAGCACATGCATGAATATTTAAAATGGGTTTACAACTCTATAATCAAAATAAGCCAATACATTTGGCTAAAGCAATATCACATACCCGAATAATTAAACTCCTATACATGCCATAGACTCAAAGTACTTGAAATCACTTACATCAATAGCGATAGCTTGACAGTGTGATAATATCTCCAACGAACTCCAACCTGAGCTACCCTGGAAACACTAGAGAACATGGGAAAGGAAGAGGGGTAAGCTTTACGCTTAGTAAGTTCATATGAAAATAATAAGCAACTCATTAACATGTTTTATCAATGTTCCCATCATATTCTCAAGTTCCTCATAAGTTGTCTTATTGTACAATAGTCAATAAAATATTTATATCTGGAGCTACGAAACTCAAAATTAAGTTTTGTTAATTTTCGATGAAAATAGACTTGTGTACCTTTCTACCATAAAATTTTCAGAATTTTTGGTTTAGCCAAATAGTATAGTTTATTCCTCAAAGTTACCCCTGATTCACTATCTGATAGGTCCAACCCTTCTGCACTAAAGTTCAATTATCTCATAGCACAGGACTCGAATAATGTTCCTGTCTATTTTTATTTAAAATATACTCATTAAGGATTCTAATCATATAAATTATAACTCATAAATATTTTTTAAAATTTATAATGATTTTTTAAATTCAGAACAGGGGATTTCGAAGTCATTCTGACTCCGTCTCACTCAAATTCAAATATCTCATTATAGGAAATTCTTTTCCTTACAATTTTTCTTTTATAAGAAACTAGGCTCAATAAGCTTTAATTCCATATTTTATTCAACCTCTAAATCATTTTCCACTATTTTTAGTGGATTTTCAAAGTCATACGATGGCTGCTGTACAAAACTATTTTAGTGTAAATTAATGATACTAAGTTTATCACACCATATTAATTCATTTCCACCCCATTGGTAAGGCTACATATTCATACATCATAAGTATAGACCTATAATCACAAGGTCATCACAAAATCATTCTCATAGGCATGAATTACCTATTTACATCTTCACCAAATGTGCATCATAAACTGAAATTCTTTCTCATGAGCTTGGCATACATACCTGTGTTACTCAACATGCTCACTTTCATTGCTTACTAATCATATAACATGAATTGAATTTACATCTCATCAATTTCATGTAAGTACCTGTACCACTCACAATATGGTCATAACCTTTCTCATTTAGCTTAAACCGTAACTCTCACGGTTGAACCATTCGGAAAGCTATCGGATATTCACTAAGCCTCAAACATAGTGTATAATGCCATGTCCCAGACATGGTCTTACGCTGGCTCATCCATCAAGTCGATGCCATGTCTTAGACATGGTCTTACACTGACTATCGAAATCGAGGCCGACTCCATGTCCCAGACATGGTCTTACACTAGCTCTCACATATCTGTGCCGATGCCATGTCCCAGACATGGTCTTACACTGACACATCTCGTAGCCGATGCATGTCCCAGACATGTCTTACACTGGCTTACATCTCGAGGCTGATGCATGTCCCAAACATGTCTTACACTAGGTCTCATCTCAATGCCGATGCTATGTCCCAAACATGGTCTTACACTGGCTCTTATAATATGGCTGATGCATGTCCCAGACATGTCTTGCACTAGCACACACACATCGCCCAATGTCATGGCATGAATATCTGTTTATTCCTAAGGTTCAACTGGGAGGTTCCTCTACATCAATTCTCATCATACATAATCATTTCCACAATCAAACAATTTATGCTATATCAATCCAAATACGTATAATAACGATGTAGTTATATTATTTACTTACGACTTACTCGTTTCTATGGGATATCATATTCCATGGAATTTCTAATATATTCTACCATCACGTGAATGTTATTAACTTTTGGCATCATTTTCATCATACTCAATATCATCAACATATAATTCAATACAACCGAAGCAAGATAGATTCAAGTATATTAAAAATAACATGTATAACATACTTATTTAGTCATACAAATTTACCTCAACACCAAATTGGTAAAAGAGGCCTAAACATCAATTTCTCGTTTTTCCTCGTTCTAAGTCCGCATCTCATTTTTCATCATACCTAATATCACATTTAACTTATTAACACAATATACAAATCAAATTAGTCCAATGACACATTTTGGCAAAATTTTTTATTTTGGCCTATACTTTGTTAAAATTATCAAATTGCCCCTGTGCTCGTAAAATGAACTTTATCACATTTTCTTACTCATTAAGCCTAGACAAACCATTTCATAACTATAGCAACTCACAATTCAATTATTTCACACATCTACACTTATTTTATAAACTTTACAAAATAGCCCATTTAGGTGTTTTCAAGCAAACTTCCTTCATGAAAGTTGTTTATAACACATCTAAGACTCATATTCTTCCATAAAAACTCAGAAAACAACATATATGCTTTCATGGAAAAACTCTAGACTCTTAATGTTTATGCAAAATAGTCCCGTCATTTGAAAGCTCATGCTTTAGGGGTTCCAAAAATGTAAAAATTATCAAGAAAGCCATTAAAATTCACTTACTAGCAAGGGAATTTCTTTGCTAAAAATTCAAAGCTTCAAAACCCTTTTCTTGGCTGGAAAAGTTGGTGGTAAGAGGAAGAATGAAAAGAAAGAAAAGAAATAGTTAGGCTAGGCATTATTTAATTACATAAAGTGACATCACCCACCTAACAAGTTGATCATTTGAAATTTCTAGTCCCATGGCCAGCCACTACACTTAAAATGGGTCTAATTGCCTTTTAAAGGCCCCCAATTTTAGTGCTCTAGCCATTTAACACATTTAGGCAATAAAACACAATTTTTACCTTTTACGCGATTTAGTCATTTTTCGAAATTAGACTAGAAATCGCTAAAATTAATATACCAAAATTTTTATGCACCTTTATAAACATGCTATATCACATAAAATAACATCAAAATAATTTTCTCCGGCCTCAGAATAGTGGCTCCAAAACCACTGTTCCGACTAGGCCCAAAATCGGGCTATTACAATTCTTCCCCCCTTTAGGGATTTTCATCCCCGAAAATCTTACCAGAAGAAGTTGCTTTCACTTTCACGAGTCACTTTCACCTTTTCTTCACAACTTACAATTCAACTCAGTCTTATACTCAAGATTTCCTGTAGCCTTTCCATAATTGCAGTATAAACTTCGGAGCTCAATTCGAAATACTGAGACTGACATTCTAAGAACAATAAACTCAGATACATAGCTCAGCCAAATCTGTCAAATAATATATCTGTACATACTTAAATAATCATGCGGACTTCAATCATCAATCTATCACAATCCAACTTGCATCCCTCCTTTTTTCTGGGGATGAGAGATATTCCGATTCGAAATCCATAACAGTCCTTTCTCATTTTCTTCCCAATGTCATCGCTGATAGTAATAAACTCGAATACATTTGATATTCGGCTTTACCCTGTAGACAATTCAACATCCTTTGGAAGAATAGACAAGATACTGCTGTGAACTCTGTACTCAATTCTCTGTATAACCTAGAGTTTCTCAGTACTCAAATCTTACTCTGAAATAATAGTAACAGAAACCAGAAATCAAATCCTCCCTGCGATTCCAAATTAAAAGTCGAATCATGCTGTACTTGTTTAATTTACCACTTATAGCCACATTACTATACTCTGGTCATCAACTATTTAGAAACTTTACTAACATGAATCAAATGATTCCAACTTCATAGATGTGGTCTCTTTATTAATCAAGACAACTATACTTATAACAACATCTCTCGAACAAAAGAAATCCAACTAATATGTTTCTATATCATACTTTCAAGAATACAATATCTTTATTTTAGACTGCATGTTTACTTACCCGTAATTGCACAACATTATTCCCGAATCAGAGAATAACCTTAATGCACATGACTTAATATACCTTTGCTGATAATAATTATTTACATGAAGCTTAGAGAAATCCAAATACTAGAATTCCCACACTTCCATAATCGAACCAGTAGCATAATCATAATAGACATTGCAATCGCAAGTCAAAGAATACCTTTAAAGATGAGCCAGACTGAGAATTCTCGAAATAAGAACGATAGGAACAATCATGATAAAGAATTCCAAGACATAACACTATACCCGAAATTCGAGAATATAACCTAGAAAAAAATAATAAAGAAGATCTGAACGTCCCCTCAGAGAAAACCAGAAAGAAACTACCATTTATACACTCTCGAATTTCATCGTAACGGAGATAATACATTTTCTGCATATATATAAAACCATAGTCAATAGGAACATCAGAATGGTCTCACATGAATTTTCATCGTCTATTTCATTTAGACATATCAGAATAGAATTCTGAAAAGACAAAGAAATGTTGATCATAATTAACCGAATCAACAGAGCTTTCGTCTAATATCACAGTTGCTAGCATCCTCACACACTAAGAATTTCACTGGAAATGAACAACCATATATATTCCCAAGGATAGAGGAAAATACAGAATACTCAAAAGAGAGATATAGCTAAAATTTTACTAAATTGGATCCGTCATGCTCAAACATCTTTGCTAATCCGACACCATTCCTCTGATTATTTCTGTCATCACTAATCCCATGATACTCTATTATTGCACTCTTTAGTTTCCCATTTGTAAGCTTATACAACATATCTCTCGTGAATCTCCTACTATAACTCTATTCTGGTAAGGGGGTGAAGATTGTAAAGCCTCTAAACTTTCGACTCTCACACATATGCACATTTAACAACAACTTTATATCATGCACATCAATTTAAACATTTCAAATTTCCAGCTTGTTATGAACACACTTTTACATATCTTAGTAACACATACAACTTTATTTCATATGAATACTAGCCAAACATCAGTGAATTTATCACAATATAAGTTTTCATTTCTTTTACTCAAACCATCATTAATGTCTAATCAAGTTTCAACACTTAGCCTTATTTTACTTACCAACATTTACCAAATTAGAGAACGTCTTATGGTTTTGAGTACATCATTCAATTGATGCCATATCCATCAATTCATAATCGAACGATCGTACTCAATTCCAACGTTCTACTCAATTTGATCTTTCATTTCAATTTTCATGCTATCATAACACTTATGACATCTTTAATTCAGAGATTTAAACATAAATGTCAATCACATGTACATACTGATTACCCATCATTAAACAGAAGTACTTATACATACATTGTGTCATTTCGAGTAAAGTTTTCTTTTCATAATCACTAGACCAAATGAGTTAGGCACGTAACATCGTATGAATACTAATATGCATGAAAGAGGTTATCACAACTTAACTTTCATTTCATTCCATGATTCCCCATTCTTCAACTTATGATTATCACATATTTGAGTATTAATTCATGTAAAAATCATGAATCTACTTTCATACCTTTCTAAATTTCAACATATCATAAGCATGTTTCAATCATCTTAATATTACTTCTATCATTAACAAGATTTGTTCGGCTGGAAGTCTTTCATGTCTTAGCAAATAGTCTCGTTAGCACCGGGAGATATCACACTGTCACGAGTAGTACTATAGCATGTATAGCTAGACTCTCTTACACTATGCTAGTCTGAGAACCGACTAAACCATACTCTGATACCACTAAATGTAACACCCTCACCCGTATCTAACATCGGGATAGGGTTCGAGGTGCTACCGGACTTAAACTCAACCAACTATATAAAACCGAGCTGTAAAATTTTGATCAATTTAAAACTTTTCATTTCACATAAATTTTGTCCCTTAAACAGGCTCACGAGGCCCAAAACATGCATTAGAGACGGTTCAGGACTAAACCGAGAACTTAAGAAAACTTAGAAAAAATTTCATGCTTTAAGGCTCTACACACCCGTGTGGGTATAGAGCACACGCTCGTGTCCCGAAACCGTGTTCAAAAACCTGGACATTCTGACAATTTGGTCATGAACAAATTGAAGTCACACGGCCAAGGCACACGCCCGTGTTCTATGGCCGTGTCCTTCACATGGCTGAGACACATTGCCGTGTCTCTTGCCCGTGTGCTACTACCATGCATACTGACTTGAAAAACTTAGATGTAGGGGACACACGGCTAAACAACAAGCCCATGGGGGCGGACCGTGTGTCACACACGGCCTAGACACACGCCTGTGTGTCTACTGTATGGACAAATACATGGCTATTTTCCAAGCCATTTTGTCACCCTCACAACACATGAATAGCATACAACATGAAAAAATTAGGTACTTAAACATTCCTAACATTTCATGACCATGGCAATTTCACATGCAATAGGTATCATAGATTTTACTCACATCTTGACCACATTCATGCCATAATCCTTATAAACTTATCACGTAATGCTATAGCACATGCATGCATATTTAAAATGGGTTTACAACCCCATAATCAAAATAAGCCCATACATTTGGCTAAAGCAATATCACATACCCGAATATTTAAACTCCTATACATGCCAAAGACTCAAAGTACTTAAAATTACTTACATCAATAGCGATAGCTAGATAGTTTGATAATATCTCCGATGAACTCCAACCCAAGCTCACTCGGAAACACTAAAGAACATGGGAAAGGAAGGGGGGTAAGCTTTACACTTAGTAAGTTCATATGAAAACAATAAGCAACTCATTAACATGTTTTATTAATGTTCCCATCATATTCTCAAGTTCATGATAAGGTGTCTTATTGTACAATAGTCAATAAAATATTTATATCTGGAGCTACGAAACTCCAAATTAAGTTCCATTAATTTTTCATGAAACTAGACTCATGTACCTTTCTACCATAAAATTTCTAGAATTTTTGGTTTGGCCAAATGGTACAGTTTATTCCTCAAAATTACCCCTGATTCACTGTCTGATAGTTCTGACCCTTTTGCACTAAAGTTCAATTATCTCATAGCACAGGACTCGAATAATGTTCTTGTCTATTTATATTGAAAATAGACTCATTAACTATTCTAAAAATATAAAGTATAACTCTTAAATATGTTTTTACAATTTATAATGACTTTCTCAAATCAAAATAGGGGATTTCGAAGTCATTCTAACTCTGTCTCACACAACTTCAAATATCTCATTATAGAAAATTCTTTTGCTTACAAGGTTTCTTTTATAAGAAACTAGACTCAATAAGATTTAATTACATATTTTATTTAGCCTCTAATTCATTTTCCACTATTTTTAGTGGATTTTCAAATTCATACTATGGCTGCTGTCCAAAACTATTTTAGTGTAAATTAACGATACTAAGTTTATCACACCATATTAATTCATTTCCACCCCATTGGTAAGGCTACATATTCATACATCATAAGTATAGACCTATAATCACAAGGTCATCACAAAATCATTCTCATAGGCATGAATTACCTATTTACATCTTCACCAAATGTGCATCATAAACTGAAATTCTTTCTCATGAGCTTGGCATACATACCTGTGTTACTTAACATGCTCACTTTCATTCCTTACCAATCATATAACATGAATTGAATTTACATCTCATCAATCTCATGTAAGTACCTGTACCACTCATAATATGGTCATAACCTTTCTCGTTTAGCTTAAACCGTAACTCTCACCGTTGAACCATTCGAAACGCTATCGGATATGCACTAAGCCTCAAACATAGTGTATAATGTCGATGCCATGTCCCAAACATGGTCTTACGCTGGCTCATCCATCAAGTCGATGCCATGTCCTAGACATGGTCTTATACTGACTATTGAAATTGAGGCCGACGCCATGTCCCAGACATGGTCTTACACTAGCTCTCACATATCTGTGCCGATGCCATGTCCTAGAGATGGACTTACATTGACACATTTCGTAACCGATGCATGTCCCAGACATGTCTTACACTGGCTTGCATATCGAGGCCGATGCATGTCCCAGACATGTCTTACACTAGTTCTCGTCTCAATGTTGAAGCCATGTCCCAGACATGGTCTTACACTGGCTCTCATAATGTGGCCGATGCATGTCCTAGACATGCCTTACACTAGCACACACACATTGCCCAATGTCATGGCATGAATATCCGTTTATTCCTAAGGTTCAACCGGGAGGTTCCTCTACATCAATTCTTATCATACATAATCATTTCCACAATCAAGCAATTTGTGCTATATCAATCCAAATACGTATAATAACGATGTAGTTATATTATTTACATACGTCTTACTCGATTCTATGGGATATCATATTCCATTGAATTTCTAATGTAATCTACCATCACGTGAATGTTATTAACTTTTGGCATTATTTTCATCATACTCAATATCACCAACATATAATTCAATACAACCGAAGCAAGATAGATTCAAGTATATTAACAATAACATGGATAACATACTTATTTAGTCATACGAACTTACCTCGACACCAAATTGGTAAAAGAGGCCTAAACATCAATTTCTCATTTTTCCTCGTTCTAAGCCTGAATCTCGTTTTACATTATCTGTAACATCACATTTAACTTATTGACACAATATATTAATCAAATTAGTCCAATGACATGTTTTGGAAAATTTTTCGATTTTGCCCCTATACTTTGCCAAAATTACCAAATTTCCCCTAGGCTCGTAAAATGATTTTTATCACATTTTCTTACTCATTAAGCCTAGACAAACCATTTTCATAACTATAACAACTCACAATTCAATTATTTCACACATCTACACTTATTTTACAAACTTTACAAAATAGCCCACTTAGGTGTTTCCAAGCAAACTTCCTTCATGAAAGTTGTTTATAACACATCTAAGACTCATATTCTTCCATAAAAACTCAAAAAACAACACATATGCCTTCAAGGCAAAACCCTAGACTCTTAATCATTTTGCAAAATAGTCCCCTCATTTGAGAGCTCATGCTTTAGGGGTTCCAGAAATGCAAAAATTATCAAGAAAGACATTAAAATTCACTTACTAGCGAGGGAATTTCTTTGCTAAAAATTCAAAGCTTCAAAACCCTTTTCTTGGCTGGAAAAATCGGTGGTAAGAGGAAGAATGAAAAGAAAGAAAAGAAATAGATAGGCTAGGCATTATTTAATTACATAAAGTGACATCACCCACCTAACAAGTTGACTATTTGAAATTTCTTGTCCCATGGCCAGCCACTACACTTAAAATGGGTCTAACTGCCTTTTAAAGGCTCCCAATTTTAGTGCTCTAGCCATTTAACACATTTAGGCATTAAAACACAACTTTTACCTTTTACGCAATTTAGTCATTTTTCAAAATTGGACTAGAAATCGCTAAAATTAATATACCAAAATTTTTATGCACCTTTATAAACATGCTATATCACATAAAATAACATCAAAATAATTTTCTCCAGCCTCGGAATAGTGGCTCCGAAACCACTGTTTCGACTACACCAAAAATCGGGCTGTTACATGCACTGCATTAGTAGACAAAATGAATTACCTGTTGAGTTCACTAAATATACTGTCAAAGTTAAGAATCCCCTGGGTTGGTGTATTTTAGTTAATTAGATATGTAGATTCTGTCCACTAAAACTTAGGGGTGACGATTTTCCTGCTAGTTTGATGTTGTTACCGTTTGATGATTTTGATATCATTCTGGGAATGGATTGGTTGTTTGAGCATGATGCAATAATGAGTTGCTGAGGAAGTAAGTTAGTTTGAAGCATCTGAATGGTGAATTTATTTTTGTTAAGGTAGATAGGGTCGATTGTATTACAAATGTAGTTTCGGTATTGTCAGCTCAGAAATTGATTAAAAAGCGATGTGAAGCTTATTTAGCTTACGTTCTTGATTTGAAAAAAACTGAATTAGAAATCAAGCAAGTGCCAGTAGTCAAAGGATTATGCTAATGTTTTTCCTAAAGAATTTCCCGGCTTGCCACCAACACGAGAAGTAGAATTTGTGATTGAACTTGTACCTGGAATAACTCCAATTTTGATAACGTCGTACAGGATGACCCCTACAAAATTGAAAGAGTTTAAAGTGCAGTTGCAAGAGTTGTTAGATCGTAGATTTATTCGACCAAGCGTGTCACTTTGGGGTGTTCTAGTTTTGTTCGTGAAGAAGAAAGATGGGTCAATAAGATTATGTATAGATTATCAACAGTTGAATAGAGCCACTGTTAACAATAAATACCCATTACCTCGTATTGATGATTTATTTAATCAGTTAAAAGGAGCTTTGGTTTTTTCAAAGATTGACTTGAGATCTGATATTACCAACTATGAGTTAAAGAGCAAGATGTACCAAAAACTGCATTCAAAACTAGATTTGGTCACTATGAATTTCTAGTGATGCCATTTGGTTTGACTAATGCCCTTGCGGTATTCATGGACTTGTTGAATTAGGTGTTTCAGCCATATTTAGATTGTTTGTTGTAGTATTCATTGATGACATTCTCATTTATTCATTGAATGAGTCAGATCATGCTGAACATTTGACAGTTGTGATGCAAACTTTGCATGAAAAACAATTATATGCAAACTTCAATAAATGTGAATCCTGGCTACAGGAAGTCAATTTTCTAGGATATGTTATATCTGCTGATAGAATCAGGGTTGATCCAAATAAAGTATTTGCGATTGTCGATTGGAAAATTTTGAAGAATGTTTTTGACATTCGAAGTTTCTTAGGATTAGCCGGATACTATCAGCAATTCGTTAAAAAATTTTCAATTATTGCTTCACCTATGACCAGGTTATTACAGAAAAATGTTGAATTTTTTTGGTCTAATAAATGTCAACAAAGTTTTGATTAGCTAAAAAGCTTGTTGACAGAAGCTCCAATACTAACACAACCTGAATCTAGAATGACATATGTTGTTTACAGTGATGCATCTCTCAATGGTTTAGGTTGTGTGTTAATGCAGTTAGGGAAATGATAGCTTATGCTTCTCAAAAGTTAAAACTTGTAACACCCCTCACTCGTATTCAATGCCAGAATAGGGTTACGGAGCATTACCAAACATATAATACAATTACACATACATTTTCAAGTTTCAAATAATCATCATTCATCTACATACATATCATCCATAATATAAGCCTACAAGGAAAAAAAATGCATTCGAGAAGGTTCGGGACTAAACCGATACCTCAAGAAACTTTTGGAACACTTAGAAAATTTTTGCAAAATACAGGGGACACACGCCCATGTCGCCGTGCCATGTGGCTCACAAGGCCAAAGACACACTCGTGTCACAGGCCATGTGGAAATTCGAAATGGGATCACATGGTCATGTCCCAGTCCATGTTTGACCCCGTGTAACTTTCTGACCTGGGTCACACGGCCAACACACACGCTTGTGTGCCAGGCTCAGGCCGTATGCTAGGCCTTGCCAAACCTGTAGGGTATATTGACTTATGCCACACGGCCAAGTCACAAGCTCATGTGCTGAGCTGTGTGGAGCATACTGACTTGATTTTAAACTCAACAACAGGGGAACATGGCTGTGCAACTTGACCATGTGTCACACATGGATGAGACACGCCCGTGTCCCCACCCGTGTGGACAAAAATAGGCTATTTACCAAGCCATTTTGCCACCCAATTTACATGTGCCTACATTAAACTCAAATGGCACAAAACATAGTATATAATAGGAATTCAATCAACCTCAATCAAGCACATTTCATACCATTTCCAACACTAACTAATCCAAGATATACAATCTCATAATGTGCCATTCAATTTCATTCCAAAATTCGCTTTACCAAATCATCAATATGATCATTTTCTAAACATGCATTATTTTACTTCATTTCACATACATAATAAACTCAAATCTCAACCATATAACCATATTCAAACATATAATAAGTGCCATATGCACAATTATATACACAACAAAACCAACCAAGTTAAGCCAACTTTCATGGCTATAAACCAAACCAAATATTAAACATTTACAAGCCAATTCAAATAGCTAAATTCATTACCAAAATATACCATAATGACCAAAGTTCCTATGCATGATATACACTCGAAATACTTAAGTTAAAAAGTACCAAAGTGATAGCTTGATAGTGCGATGAAGTCTCTGACAATCCTCGAATTCAAGCTAGCTTTGAAATCACTATAAAATACGAAAAAATAAACGGAGTAAGCTTTATAGCTTAGTAAGCTCATATGATTAATAAGTACAATTTGTCAATTCATTCACAATTTAAAGAACATAAGTAAATATAATTAACACATTCAATTCAACAATTTGTACATTGTCATAATTCTATGTATCATGTATAAATTCATCAACTTTCACTTACTTTTCATATGAACTTATTAATTATCACTTACTTGCAAAAATTATCACGAGTACCTGGACTGATCCGTATCACTGCTTACAACCTCGTACCATCATATTTTCTCGTTGAATCATTCAGAATAAAATCAGATACTCGAGAATCTCGTACCGAAGTGCCTCATACATAGCCAAAGCTATTTCGATCTCATAACACATATATGCTCACTCTCGAGCTATCAACAGGCCTGCTCACACAAGCTGTTGGTTAAGACGTAGCTACACGGTGCTACTCACACAAGCTGTCAAGTAACCGCAACACATGCCAGTATACTCAGCCACCGGTAGGACGTACAGAACCAGCACCCGAATTACATAATCACAGCAGCCTCTAATGACATGTCACTAATATCCAATCTATTCCTAAGGTTCAACCGGGATTCTCAATATGTCAATGCTTTGTTGATAGATTCTGCAATGTCGTATTGTCACAATTATAATATTTTGAGCATATAAACACATATAGCATTAAGCTTATTAATCATACAAACTTATCTTGATCGTAAAATCGACGAAATGGATCTACTAATCAATTACTTTGTTTTTCCCCTGATCTAGATCTGAACTTCGTTTTTCTTGATCTATATAATATCAAATTTAGCTTATTCAATCATCACTCTATTCAATTTAATCCAAATTTCACATTATGGAAAAATTACACTTTTGCCCCTCATATTTCAATTTCTTTACAAATTAGTCATTTTCTCAAAAAACACAAATTCATGAAATTCCAACTAAACCCATGCTAGCCAAATTTCAATTAGGTCCCTAGCAGCCCATATTTTCATTTATTTCATATTTTAACCACAAAGTTTCCATATTTCACAATTTAATCCCTAATTTGCATTTTCACTAAAAATTACTTAACAAAACTTGTATAACTATCGTCAAACATTCATAATCTATCATCAATCATTAAAGCTCATTCATATTCATCAATGGAAACATCCTAAACCTTTAACAATTTTTCAAATTAGTCCCTGGGCTAGCTAAACCTAGTTGCAACGGTCCCGAAAATATAGAAATCATTATAAATGAGACAAAAATCATACCTTAATGAGCTAAATAAGCTTGGCCAAATTTCCAGCCCTAAAAATGGCTATTCTTCATCCAAAAATTCAGTGGAAGAAGATAACAAAGAGTGGAAATTTTATTTTATTTTATTAACTTTATTTACTAAATACCAAAATTAACCTTATTACTAATTTAAAATTTCAATAATGCCAAGCCATTAACATCCATTATCTAATTAATGGGCTATTTACCATATAAGGACCTCCATTTTAAAGTTCTATAGCTATTAGAAACCTTTAGCTAATAGAACTCAAGTTTTACACTTTACTCGATTTAGTCTTTTTTATCAAATTAAGCATTCAAATGATAAAATTTCCTAACGAAAATTTCACACAAACATACTATCATGTTGTAGACCTTAAAATAATAATAAAATAATTATTTTAGCTTTGTATTTATGGTCACGAAACCACTATTTCGATTTAACCAAAAACGGACTATTACAAAGCCACATGAAAAGAATTATCCTACTCATTATCTTGAGTTGGTTGCGGTTGTCTTCACTCTGAAAATATGGAGGCATTATTTATATAGCGAGAAATGTCACGCGTATACTGATCACAAAAGTTTAAAATATTTAATGACCTAGAAGGAACTTAATCTGAGGCAGCGACGTTGCTTAGAGCTATTGAAAGATTATGATTTAGTTATTGATTACCATTTGGAAAAGGCTAATGTGGTTGCAGATGCATTCAACAGAAAGTCATCATTGTTTGTAGTTCGAGCGTTGAATGCTCATTTGGCATTGAATGCCGGTGGTTCTGTACTAGCAGAATTGAATACTAAACCCTTGTTCCTATAATGAATTCAGGAATTGTAAAATGATGATCCGAAGTTGATAATGAAACAAAGCTTGGTTCGAGATAATTTGACTACTGAATACAGTATTAGAGATGATGGCACATTGCATTACCGTAATAGAATTTGTGTTCCAAATAGTTCAAATTTGAAATGTGACATTCTATCAGAGGCTCACAGTAATACATATTCCATTCATCCGGGTAGCATGAAGATGTATTGTGATTTGAAATAGATGTACTGGTGGTCGGGTATGAAACGTGAGATTTGTGAGTTCATAGTCAAATGTTTGATTTGCTAGCAAGTAAAAGCAGAGCATCAGGTGTCGTCAGGATTATTATAGCCTGTTCTGATTCCTGAGTAGAAGTGGAAATAAATCACGATGGATTTCGTATTTGGTTTGCTTGTAACCATGAAAAAGAAAGATTTGATCTGGGTGATTATTGATAGATTGACTAAGTCAGCCTATTTTATTCCAGTCAAAATAAATTATCATATAAGGGTAACACACACATTACGAGATCATTGGACAAAATAGTTGGATGAATTGTTTTTATAAAAAGTATACAATAAAGATTTTTCAATCATGGTACTTCTTGTAGACTGACTCTATGATTAAGTAGTTGCGAATTATTGGAACATCTAGACATAATTGCAATCACTAGATCTTAATTGTATATATTTAGTTGGTCCCTCCACTAGCTCAATAAAAGCTCGATCAGACTACATTTGAATTAAAAGAAAATTCTATGACTTTAGAAATAATTTAATTGAGTATATTTATTCAATGTGGAATTAAATTAGGTGGTTGTGAGAATTGTTCAACTAGAGAATTTGATTAAAGAAATTTTCTTGAAAATTAATTTGAAAAATCTAAGTGATTTTTGGAAAAATTAATTTTGATTAAGTAAAATTAAATTAATCAAATTAATTAAAATTAAAATGATATTTTTTAAATTAATTTTCAAGTCAAACAATTGGTTCAATGGGTAATTGAATTTGAAAATTGGACCTGAGATTGTAAATTGGGCCTAGAAGCCCAAAATCGAGACCAAGACCCAAAAACTGGTCAAACCAGGCTCGATATGTGAAACTGGGTAGACGGTCCAACCGATGGCTAGGTCAAACTAGTCGGGTTGTCACTGACCTAAACCAAACCGACAATAACCAAATCGACTCGGGGTGTCATAAAGGTGTTATGCCTACATCACCGAACACGGCGATGTCGGCGGCTGCGACGACGGTATTCCAATGGTCAACAATGGTTGGTCTTCGATGGTTGAGCAGTGGAAGAGTTACACTCCTACCGGGACTTTACCAAAGAATTTGATTTTAGATTAACTATTCCAAAAATAATATTATTTTAATAGTTTAATATTAAATTTAATTTAATACTTATCTTAATAGTATTTTATTAAGTTAATATTAAATTTAATTTAATGTTTATCTTGTAAATAAAATTCTATTATTTTAATAAGATTTAATATTAAATTTAATATATTTATCTTGATAAATATTATATTAGTTTAATATTAAAGTGATTAGTTTAATCATAGTTGAACTCTCTAAACTCTTCCTATATAAAGAGAGCCTTGAGTCTTTATTTTACACACTTGAATTCAAGCTAAAGTTGTAGAGAGAAAATTCTTTGAAGAGATTATTTTAGAAAATTTTTAGAGATATTTTTCTGATTTACAACTTGACCCAAAAAATTAGAGAAACTGTGAAATTACCCTACTGGTAATTTTTGTGAAAAATTTTCTGATTCGAAGATAGCTCACACTCGGTAGATGTGAGCTTGAAGATAGTGAAGAAGACTACTCGGTCAAACAGCTCATCCTAGACGAATCGAAAAGGTACAATTTTGATTAAATGTTTATTACTTTAGATATCACAACTAAGATCTTGTTTTGGAAAAATGTTAAAACTCTATTTTCCTTAAATTTATTTCCACTGCATTCCCACCGTATGTTTTCCAATTTTCAACAACTTAAAGTCCGATTCTCTTTGTCTACATTGAAATTACATAGACATATACTTCATATTCTTATAACATTCGATCCAGGTTTCTCAACTTGTACTCATAACATACTTGCAATTCGGTTTAAAGGTGGAGATACTACTCAATATGAGTAAAGATTTCTCATACTTCAATTCCATAAGAAATCATTTACTCCCACTCAATGGGGGAGGTTATCTTTATTTCTAAGGCTACGTACTATCATTCCTATTTTAACCCGTACTTACCTTCCTTGAGTACCATTTTAAACTTATACTTACGATCTTTGTTCGAAATTTCAAGGCTAACATCTTCCATTTACATTACTTGTTATGCTAAACTATTATCCTCAAGTTCCAACACTAACTTCCACGAGTCCCACCTGTGTAGAAAATATAATTTCAATCTCATACCTTATCAATTTTAAATGTTTGAAGTCTTATAAAATTGATTCTATTTATTAGGTTAAATGTATTATAATATCTACGACATTTAAGTAACCTCCTTATTCATCTTTATGAAAAATTACTCAAATAAGGACTATTCTTCACTCTCTAATTCATAATTATCTCTCATATCTCACTAATTTTTTCTGTTCCTATTCAAATCAGTGTTACCATTAAACCTTATCAAGGTTGTTGACTAGGTCTCTTTCACATATTTAGTCAATTTCTCTACAATCCTTACCTTCATTTAGTACTAATTCTACGGTGCTAGTGGAACCTCAAATAACTGCTAATGATAAAAGTTCATCTCCTTGAAACATTTACAATCTTGCAGTTAGTTCAACCTAAAAAATAATGCATTAAAATGTTCTTTCTCATATAGTTCTTCCATTAACATCAACTTATATTCACTAGGGAACCCAAAATCTAGTCGTAATCATGACTTTTTACAATTCACATACAATTATTATACAATAATCTAATACACCTTTCAATTTTAAGATCTATGCTCAAACCATGATCACAATGCACGTTCACAAAAGCCAATTATCACCCTTTTTCAATACAAATGCAATAAAACCACAAGATCATATTCAAAATACCTCTAATTACCTATTATTAATATCACTCAATCACCCTATTTCAATCCAATTGTTGATACTTGTACATCGCCATAAGTTCATGATCCCTTCAAGATTTAGAAAACTTGATATTATATCGTTTTTAAGGCAATCCCAATGTTTCTATCATGATTGCAACTATCTATCATTCCTTACATTTCATTTTCATATCTGTATCATATCACAAGCATATTGTAACAGTCCATTTAGACCCTAGTTGGAATAGTGGTTTTGGGACCACAAATTCGAGTCAGAAAAGTATTTAAATATTATTTTCTATGATTATAATATGTGAATTGACATGTGTGAAAGTTTCGTATGAAAATTTAATCGTTTGTGTGCTCAATTTGATAAAAGGACCTAATCACGAAAATTGTAAAAGTGGCCTTCCAATTGTTAGAGTGCCTATTTGATATGTCTTTGTGAATGAAAGGTCCTTATGTTGATATTTGACCATTGTAAGCTTGAGTGGACATTAGTGACCTTGTATGTTAATGGTTTAAATGTTAATTAACTAAGAGTAAAATGGTAAATGGATTAATTATGTTTAATTAATTAAAAAATGCATGAAATTTAGTTCATTCATGCTTATTATTGCCAAAAATCAAATAGAAAATAAATAAAAAGGATTCTTAGGGTTCGGCCAAGCAAATTAATGATTAAGGTATGGTTTTTAATCCGTTTTCGATAATTTCTACATTTTTGTAATCGTTTCTTAGTGTTCTATCAAGCCCATGTCTCAATTTCTAATTTTGTTGATGATTTTGAGTTATGCCATTTTTGATAATGTGAGCTTTGTGAAGTTTGATGATGGTATATGAAAGATATGTGTTAGATTACTAAGTTTTGCCTTTGAATTTTTGATGAATTTGAGTAAAATGGGCTAAATTGTGAAATTTGTAAATTGAGGGACTAAAATGTGAAAAAAATGAAACATATGGGCTTATATGAATACTATGAGAATTCGACTTAACATGGGTATATAGAAATTTTGTGTATTTTGTGATTTTGTGATTTTGTGATTAAGGACTAAATTGTCAAAATGTGAAAATGGGAGGGCTAATTTGTAAAATGCCTTAAATATGTGTTTTTGGATTGATTTGAATGATTTGTTGAATAAAAGGATCAAAATTGAATTTATACAGATCAAGAACCAAAGAAAAGGGAATTAGATCGGGGAAAGTTGAAAGTCATCGAGTAGCCGATTCTGTCTATCTGAATCAGTACGAGGTATGTCTATATACAATTAGACATGTTTGAATTGATTTACTTATGCTCATATGATATTGAATTGTGTTGGATGAATATGGAAGATGAATATGTGAAATTCGAGAAAGTATCGACAAAGTTCTGACGTCCGAAAAGTCCCGTACGAACCATAGGAATAGTTAGAATACATATGTCATGACATAGGATCTGATATGTGTTATCATGCAAGACCACGTCTGGAACATTGGCACCATATTTGATTTCATGTAAGACCATGTCTGGGATAGTGGCATTGATATTTGGTTACATGTAAGACCACGTTTGGGACGTTGGCATTGTATGAGCTTTCCGAGATATCCGCGTACCCTTATGATTCTGAACGGTTCAACAGGCATTCTGAGAAAATAGATGACTATGTGAATTCATATCCGACTCAGGTACGTTTGAATTGTATACCATGTTTGAGAATGAAAGGTAATTATATGTACCTTGGTAGTATGAGATGATATGAGAATGAGTTATGATATGTATATGTGAATTATGTTCAAATGACATATAAGTGATATATTGCTAAGTGAATGTATTTTGCCTTAAATTATATGAATGAATCGATGTTATTCGTTAAGTTTATTTGTATATGGTTTACTAAGCTTTTGAAAGCTTACTTTGTGTGTGTTTGTATTGTTTTATAGATATCAAAGCTACTGAGAGCTCAGGGATCATCGAGGATCATCATTACACTATCAAACTTTATTTTGGTACATTTTGAAAGAGTGAATATTGGAGTATGGCTTGTATAGGCTAGAGGTAGTTGAATATGCTTTTGGTAATGTATATATCTATCCATGTGATTTGGCTTGATTAAGGTATTGTATATGAAAAAATGTTTGGTATGAAATAGGTGATGCAATATGTCAATATTATGTGTTCATGAATGGCTAAGTGAATAGGTCATAATGGTAAGTTGTGGTAAGTGCTAATATGAGAAATTGGTAATTTCATGGCATGAGAATGAACGAAGTGAATTGTGATTATGAAGTATAGGTTTGGTATGATAATAGCTAATGATTTAGCATGTTTTGATTTACATTTTGAGTATGAAATAGATTGGTGATTATATGATATGATTGATGTATGAATTGGGTTTGAAATTTATTGAAAATATGATGCTTTAGATGCTTATTAGTTGCTTGTAGGTTTAACCCAAATTGGGTGGCAAATTGACTTTTCAAATGGCCTATTTTTGTCCACACGGGTAGAGACACGGGCGTGTGTCTCGGCCGTGTGCGACACACGGTCATGTTGCACGGTCGTGTGTCCCCTAGGGTACCCTATGATTTTAAGTTAGTCTTGAGCACGGCCAAGGCACACGGGCGTATGGCCAAGCCGTGTGACTCAAGTCAGTTTCGACCACGGCCAAGGCACACGGGCATGTCTTGTGGCTGTGTGATTAAGTCAGTATGTATGCCATATTTTGACACGGCCTAGACAAACGGGTGTGTCTAATGCCGTGTGAGGCATACGGCCTGCTCACACGGGCGTGCGGCCTGTATAACTTAGAAAAATGTTTAAGTTTCGAAAAAATTTGTATGAGCTCGGTTTAGTCTCGACCCTTTTCCAAAGCATGTTTAAGGTCTCGTAGACCTATGTAAAGGACTTTGTATTGATGTTTGACCTATGATGCTATGAAGTTTGTGAAATGAATGCTAAATGTTCTGATTTGTCCAGTAATGCCTTTAACCTTAGTCCCGCGATGGATACGGGTTAGGGGTGTTACACATATACATATTTATGTCATTGAACAATATCACTATTTCATAGCATTTCATACCATAATTCACACAAAGTCCATTACAACTCTTTAAGAATTTAATATTGTAATTACATCCTGAGATATCGTTACTTCAAGGTATTAAAAAAATTATAAGGAACAATATTTACAATCTTATTATTAACATAATTTTCCCCAATAGTTACAGAAAACATTCCCACATCAAACAGTTTAATCTATATAAAATAAGTATCAAATAGACCCAGCTAGGTCTTAACTCAGACTTGGCATTATACTATGCCATGTACCTCTAGACTAAATATGAAGATCGGTTTAGTTTGAGAATTAAATAAAATCTAGCTTCAATACCACTAAATGTGAAACCTCACACCTAGCCTGATCATCGAGTTCGAATGCATTACATTACACTATGTTGCCAAAGCAACTTAGATTACTTCAATTTATTTTTTAATGCAATTAACAAATAACCACAACATAACTCATTCAAACACGAATTATAAATTCAAGCATACATAATAGATTTACATTGTCCTTATTTAAGATGTTTTGAGGTTATTGACCACCGCCTCGACATGCATTCGTCGGGCTTTAGAACATCAATTAAATATGGAAGTGAAAGTGCAGTACCAGCAAGTGAATAAGTCAAATTATAATATAGTTATGTTTTACAAATGAACACTGAGAAGTATTTTGATGATCGTACCCAGAGGATTGCAAGATTGAAGAAAATTTTAATTAAATTAATTACCCAAAAATAATTACTAATCTAATCAATTCATGAATTAGTAGTGCAAACTATTCCTATTCCTAGTTTCGACAATACAAACTATTTAACCTAGAAGCAATTGAAGCCCTAATTATTAATTAAGCCAAGTTATCAAAACTAAAAACTACTCTAAGTTTCGATTAAATTAATTATTAAACTAAAAACTACCTTAAGTTTCGATTAAATTCCTATTCCTAATTAATTTAATCTAAAAATTCCTACTCTAACTTAATAATTGAAGCCCTAATTAATTAACTAAACTAAAAACTACTCTAAGTTGAGTTATTGAAAATTCCTATTCCTATTCTTTATTTATGTCTCCTTTTTAACTTAGTTTAATTGAATATTTGAATAAGTATTAGAATAAATTGTGTTTTATCAACATCTCGCATGATTCAATTGTTTAATCTGATTAATTGAATAAGTAAATAATTATTTAAAATTAAGCATTTATTCAAGAGACTTGGTATACTAGGATTGACGACACTAGTAGAATATTTTGACAGGTGGTACAAGTCTACGCAATAGGATACCCTTTCAGTCCACCTGTCTAAATATTCTACTAAAGTCATCAATCCTAGTATACCAAATCTCTTGAATAAATACTTTATTTTAGATAATTATTTACTTATTCAATTAATCAAATTAAACAATTGAATCATGGGAGATGTCGATAAGACACAATTTATTCTATTACTTATACAAATATTCAATTAAACTAAGTTAAAGAAGGAGACATAAATAAATAATAAGAAAGGGATAGAGAATGCTCATATATATTTGGAGATGAAAGTGCGTGTTCAGGATATCCTCCACTCTTGATTGTCTAACAACAAAATAGAAAGATTCTGCTTACAGAAACATAAAATAAACTAACCCCTAATTTGTAGAGAAAGAAAATTGAAACGTTAAATTCTGATGGAACCCTCTTAATAAGGTTCTAAGAGCTTAATATTTATGATGTAAGGGTTAGATGACTAGATTAGGTCGAGTTACAAATTATTCAATGTGTTAATTATCATTGTGTAGATGAAAACACCCTTATCTATAAGTTGGGCCTCGTTGAACCGGTGTTGCGACATCACAGGACTGATGTTGCGACATTGAACATTGATTGCACCCCTTTTTTGCTTCAAAATTGGTTGTTGTGACATTAGACTTTGAATATAATTTCTTTAGGTTTGAAGTTGGATGTCACGACAGTGATAGTTGGTTGTTGCAATATTAATGCCTTGAAGCTCCTTTTTGCTTCGAAGTTGGATGTCACGAAATCCATCTTTGATGTTGTGACATTTTGGGGATTAACTCTTCAGCCTAAGACGATGTCCTACACACTCAATCAACACATCAATCTTCCCTTAGGCCCAAACTGGCCTAATAGGTCATAAAACCACACTGAAAGATCGTTTTATTCAATTAAAACTAAAAATTAAATAATTCTAAAATAAACATTAAAAACGTAAAACTACTTGAATACAAGCTCCTTGAGTCATGAAAAGAGCTTAACTTGCCATTGTAAATTGAGACAGATCAATTATATGGGGTTCAAACTCGAATCAAAACTCAATTGGATGTCTTAGGACATGTTATCCCTTTGATTTTTTTTTAAATTTTTTTCGATGATAGAATGTCGAGACATTGGGGTTCATATCTCTAGACTTGGCATCTTATGTCTCTAGATAGGTCTCGAGACATATCTATCATGTTTCAAACCTTTAACTTCGATGTTTATGTGTCTTGAAACAAAGGAGTTCTTGTCTTGAGACTTGAAACTAAGCAAACCTATTTTAGTAAACCCTCAACTCGCTCAATAAATTATTTTGTAGATTATAATCCTCTTAATGTATGTTTAAAAATCTAAAGAAACAATTAAAAAAAAATTTAACACCATTATAACTCTCTCAATAAATTATTTTAATTATTTAGTTGTTAAAATATGCTATTAGTTCATGTACTTATTTAAAATTTGAGATTTAGTTCCTATACTTTAAATGTTAAAATTTAATTATTCTACTTTTTCAATTTAAAATTCTAGTTTAATCATTATTGTTGTTTTTAATTTTTGTCAAAATTTGTAAACTTAACATGTTTATTTTAGCCAATCATATGTGACGTTATATGAGAACAATTTAATTAACACATCAATTTGATAAATTTTGATAAAAAGTACAAATAATATTAATATTTAGATTGAAATCTTAAAATCAAATAAATAAGAAGACTTCTTTTTTATTTTTTTAAGTACAATGACTAAATTTTAAGAATATTTTAATCAATGTTGTTTGAACAGGACTCAATTAGTCCATTGGATCGGAAGTAACCGAATGATCAATATAGAGAGTAATTTTGAAATGATTAAATCAAAAACCATTATAAACCGGTTAAAACAACTAAAACTCGATTCAACTGAATATTTTTAAATTTTTAATTAATTTTATCCTTAATTAACTTCTAACTCAAAATAAAAAGTACGTTAATTGAGAGTCGGTCTTAGCAGGCCATCCGGCCCAACAACAGCGAATGAAGAAAGGCGAAACGAAAAACCTTCTTGCCTTTATTGTTTAATCCTTAGCCTTTTTCCTTAATCCTTAACCAGCGAGTAAGAGAAGACAGTGACCCTCACCGCTCACTCTCTTAGGTCTCGGCTCCTCCTCTTCACGCAACTCTACCTACCATTCCCATGGCAACCACCACCGATAAACCCCTCGCTACCGCAAGGAACTCCGCGGCTCCATCCTCCGTCGCCAATTCATCCGCAGAACCGATCTCTAAGAAGACCGCCGAGCCCGCTCTGCCTTCCACCGATAAGTTAGATCCTCCTAGCTCTGATATTTCTGCTTCTGAAGTACCTCTTAAGGAGAGCAAGGGTTGGAAGACTGGCGGGACTGCTGGGGGCTCCGCCTCTGGGGGTGGCAGCGCTCCCGTTAACGACATCCAGAAGAAGATTCGCCGAGCTGAGCGGTTCGGCGTACCGGTCCAGTTGTCTGAGCAAGAGAAGCGTAATTCTAGGGCTGAGAGGTAACTACTTTAATCTCCCCGGGTTTATCGGGAATTCAGGGTTTTTCTTTTTGGTTTTGTACCTAGTCGATCAGAACTTCTAACGATAAGAGAAGAATTTGATTTTTTATTTTGATTGATTTCTGGAAATGTCTATTCGGATAAATTTCTTGAAATGCCATTCGATTCTTGGATCTTGAGGTGCTTAGAACCATTCATTATTGCTATTGAATTCGTTCCTCTAGTTTTTCCTTTTGTCTTGCTCTTCATGTTGGAGCTTATCGTATTTTGGATTTTATTAATTTATCCGTTGATTCTCTAGAGGTGAGTATAACCCTATCAGATCAGAGTCTTACCTAGTTACTAAGCTTGCTTGCATGTTCGCCTGGGACAACTTGGCAATTTAAGGCAAATCCTAACTTAGTTCTATATAATTAGAGAGAAACTATATGGCTTCTTAAAACAGTGTTACAAGGATTGGAGATCAGTCTGATATCAAAACGAAAATTGAAAGGTAACTTGCTACTTTTGTGAAACCTAATTCGATAGGGTAGTCTTATCCAGCTAAGTTTAGTAAGAACAAAATACTATGAATTGGAATATAAGAAGTATTTTGGAACTTTTGTGTGTGTGTGTGTGTGTGTGGTTTTTAATATAAATACATAATTCTAATTAAATGAATAGATAAATTTTGAAGTTCCTGAATGATTTGTTTTACGTTATAATTTTGGAGTGAACAATTTATTAAGGGACTTTAATCTTACTGAATTGGGTTGCTAGTGTTCCTTGATGGGAACGTGCAAACCAATTTGAAAATGGCTGGAAAGATAGTGTTTTCCTGTAACAGAGCCTTAAAATGTTGTAATAGAAGAGTTTTGTTGGTGGTAAAGCTGTAGCTGTGGATGTTGCCTTCCATTTTTTGACTTCTTTTTGTTTCTAACTTGTTGAGTGTGGACCAACCATTTTGCAGGTTCGGTACTGTGCCCAGCATGAATGGATCAGAAGCATCTAAGCAATCGGAGGACATGAAGAGGAAAGCCAGAGCAGAGAGGTTTTATTCTATATACCCTTTATGGGGGTGAATATGTGGCTTACATTTGCATTTTTATTCAGTTTGTCATTTTTATTGTTGTTTCTCAGGTTTGGGCTTTCTGTACCCACTACGGCTACTGATGAGGAGGCCAAAAAGAAAGCACGTCTTGCCAGATTTGCACAAGATTCCAAACCTGATACAGTGGAAGAGGAGAAAAGAAAAGCGAGGGCAATTAGGTATGTTCTACTGCTGAAAAGCTGTTTGATTTAATTTTAGAGATATATAAATGCCTAAGAAAATGTATATTGAACTTTGATTTATCTTGTCTTTCCAGGTTCTCTAATCCTCCATCAAGTACATCATCACAGGTGAATGGGAAGGGAAATATTGAGCCAGTAAGGCCTAAATTAGTTGTTTCTCTAGTGGATTTATTAGATAGGAGAAATTCAAGTGTTTTATAGGTGCTGTTCGAGATGTTGATTGATATACCTTTTTTTGTTAGGAGGCTCCTATTGCTGGAAAGGCTGGTGGAGGACCCTAAATACAAAATTTCCCTACCTAGTTAGAAGGTGACTTTGGAGATATGAATTGCTTTGATCTTCTATATATGCATTGCACAATACTCGAATATACTAGATCCATTCTATTACTTATACTTTTCATTTTCAGGTCTAGTAGTGTTGTAACAACTTGTACCTGTAGCGGCTTCTTTACAATGTTATCTTTCCAACCTCAGAATTATTAGATGTGGTACTCCTTCATCCTCGGATAAATTGCTAAAGCAGTGAAAGGTTTCGTTGGTAGTTTGGATGGCATTTTTCTCATTTCGGACATAACTACGATTTCTATTGACTTGGTGAGGCCTATAGAGGAATCAGCGATCACCTGTAGTGTTAACCTATCTGAAATCCTACAAAAAGCATTAAAACCTCTAGGATAAGGGCTAGAAAATTTCAAGTTCTCCTTTTGATGATATGATTGAGAAAGTATGGAGTGGTTAGTAATTTCCATCAAGAAAAAAAATTTTGGTTTGTTCTCTTGCCATGGTAATATTTGGGGATTTTATACTCTTCCAAGTTGCATGGTATGACCAAATTCGAGACGGTAGTAGTATCCAAATTGAGTCTGACATCTATTTCTATGGGTTAAATAATTTTAAGTAGTAGATGATACATTCTCATAAATATCTAAAAGCAAGTTTAGTTTCCATTTATTCTGGTTTCTACATGTTAGGGTCTTAGGTCTCTTTCTTTCTTGGTTTTTTTTTTTTTTTAAGTGTGACTTTGGCTATAGGACAAATGATGAACTTAAACGCCTTTTATATGAGCAAACGTGGATAACATTTTTTTTTTGTGTTTACATTGAAATGCTTTGGTGTAGGGGTTTGTAGGAGGCTCATTTTGTTCAGTAATCTCCGACTGTTGTCATGTTTCTTTTGTTCCTTCTAAATAGTAAAAAAAGGAAATAGAATCATTTGTTGGCTATATTCTCGAGCATGCATGTACTCATGAGCTTGTTTGCAGGTTTGTATGCATAAGTTTGCATTTTTGTATTTGTATCTGCTCCTGATACTCATGGCTCAGATGGCATAATTGAACTCGATTAGTTAGTTTTCCGTGAGAAATTATGAATGCAGTGCTGTTGTGCATAGGATATTACTGCTGTCAGCTTTTGATCATGAGAGGCACATTAAAAATTGGGAATTGTTTTACAATGTTAATATTGAATGCGGAGAGTTCCTGAAATTTTCCGGGTTTTATTTTGAGATAAGTGAACCGTAACTCAGTTTAAGGTGATTGCTAGCTTCCCTTGGCCTCACCAGGTGAATTAGCTGATCTACGCTGGAAGGTAATTATTCTGCGAATGAAGGCTCTTAATGTTCTTCTGTTTTTTAGTAATGTAATTTTTTGTTCTTGTGCAAGGATGAAGTGTTAATACCGAATTAACGGTACTTAGATACTTAGGAATTTTTTTTGGTTGGAAATTTTTCTGTGGAAGACTGGTTAAACATCTCGAGGGAGACGCAAAATCTAACATTATTTACAAAGTTCTGGTTCAAATCATCTTACTTTCATTACGTCTTCGGTATTTGTTTTCCTTTTTTGAAAAATAAATTGTAGATATTGTCTCTTTAAATTTTGGGGGTTTTTTATTGATGAAAAACATTCAAAGAATTTCAAGCAATACGCAATAAAAGAATTTCTGCAATTTTTTCATGAAAGAAAAACAATATTTAAATGGCTTAATTGTGATAACTTTAATTTCTTACTTTTCGTCTTGTAAATTTGTTTTAATTTTAAAAATAAATATATTTGAAAGTAAAAGGGTATCGTTTTTTCATCTTAAAATTTTATTACACAATAAAAGAAATTGGGTATTTTTTTCCCTTTGAGTGAGGTAAATGAAATCCAAGGTTTAGATTTATCCATAAGGTTTAAAAAAACATTTTGGTTATTATGGTTTTCATTTTAAGAATTTGACTATAGTAATATATCTAACAAATACTTGTTTCATTGGTTGCGGGTTAGTGAGTTTGTTATGAATGTCAATTGATTATTTGAACTCGTCTGATTTGTTGAATATGTAGGGCAGTTCATCTCTCTGAAGTCAGACCAAGATAAATATGTAAAGTAATTTTAAAAAATATTTATAATCTTAGGAGATCTTGGAAAATCCATTAAGAATCTCAATTTGTAGATTGATTTTGATCTCAACCTTGGATTTGGAAGATTTGAACCATAAGTAGAGGTCTTCCTCTCGTTTGTAATTATTTCGTAATAGAGAGCAATTATTTAAATATATTGTGTGCATTGTTTTCTCATGGGTTTTTTTGGTCAATTCGTACTCATTTGGTTTATGTGTTTGTTTTTGCTTTATTTTGGTATTTTAGAGAATCTCTTTCGACAATTTTTATTTTTCAAGAGTTAGACTGACTTAGGCGGATTTGAAGCAAATGAATAGTCTGAGGACGTACAGTTTTTCAGATTAAATTTTTAGTCCCGTGACACTAGCATATTAAAATCATAGGTTAATATATATAGAGGTACTTGAACTTAATATTTTGCATTTATTTTGTGTTTAAATTCTTTTTTGGGCTTAATGGGTACCTAAATTTGATGTTGCTTTTTTTTTTAAGTATTTGATTAACACCATTAAAATATGTTTATGTGGCACTAAAGACTAATAGCATGGTGACACATGATATCTGATATTTTAACACGTGAAAAAATTATAATTATTTTTACCCAAGGAATAAAAATTGTCCAAACGTAATTTTTAATATTATATATATATTTTGTTTTTTTATATTATACCAAATTTTTATATTACTCTTGTAAAATTTAAAATATATAAAATCTAAAATATTAAAACTTTATAAATTTATGAAAATATTAAAAATATTATTTCACAATAGAATGAACAAACCAAATACATTTGAGCTTCGATAGTCTTTGGTTTAGATTCCATTTTTTATTAATTTCATTTTTAATTTTTCCATAAATTATCATATTTTTCCTATTATTATTAAATTATAAATTATAAACTTTGATATTTTATAAAATCTGATATTTTATACCTTTTATATTTTATAAAATTATATCTTATATATTCAGACAAATATATTTTATAAAATCAGATATTTTATATTTTTTATAAAATTTGATGCGAAATAATATATTTTTATAAATATAAGATTTTATATGTTTTTAATTTCATAATAATAATAATATAAAATTATAATAATTTATGAAAAATTAAAATATATAGATTCACTCAAAAACATGTCTAATTTGGACATATAATTTTATGCTCCAAATATATCTAGATAATCAATGTCTAGATTCATTCTAGTGTCAAATAATATTTTAATATTTTCTAAACTTATAAACATTTTTTAAAGTTTTATAAAATTTTAAAATAATAATGTAAAAATGTTATATGTCATAATTTTTAAAAATATATATATGAATAATACTAAAAGTTGTTTAGAATAAACCTCAACAATTATTTGTTCAAGTTCATTCCCCATGTTTAAAAAAATATATATATATTTTTGTAAATTTTATAGCTTTTTTTTAATTTTTTATCATGTATCAAAATGTTAGGCTACCACATATCACACGCTATTTGTCATTAGTGCCATATCAGTGTATTTTAACGATGTTTCCTAATAATGATTTTTTTTTAAATCATCAATGCTTCATCTGTTTGAATGAAAATGGCTTCTGTAAAATGATTTCTGGAAAATGACTTACTTTTCTAGAAAACTAATATTTTTAGTGTTTGAATCAATTTATGTAAAATATTCTCTGTTGTTTAGTAGATTTCCTAAAAATATTTTCAAAATACTCTTTTAAATGAAATAAAATACATTTGAAATTTCTTGTTTTTTCATTATTTAATTGAGTTTATAATTGATTTATTAGCCACATTGCTTATTTTTTCCTTCAAGAAAATGCCTAATTATTACAAGCATGGTTAATTCACTAAACAAAATGTGTAAACCAGATTACAACATTATGATTGAATTCACAATTTTTTTACATGTACATATACATGCATAAATGTAAACATGTTATACAAAGAACTTGCACAAGGAAGGGAAAAAAAATTTACAAAAATCTATTAATAAATAGGTTGTGTCCACAAGCGAAGTAGCATTCTTATATTACCATCATCATCTTGCTGTAAGTGACCAATGAAAGATGGCATACTTAAAATCCCAACTTCAATGTCCTTATTATCTCCTATGCTTCTTTGGTAATGACTCTGCTTGTCCTTCATTCTAGAAACACATAGTAAAAGATTCCATGTTAATTAGAGAAAAATAAAATTTTGTTGAAAAAGGGTCAAATGATGCATCAAGAAGTGGAAGTAGACCCTTCAATTTTTGGGTTTGGATCATTCTAGTTGGGGCCATTAGTGTTTTTCGGGGCTGGTTATTATGTTTTTGAATCATTTCAACTTTAAGTTAATTTGAGGTTCCAATCAATTTGAATTTTTATTTTTTTTACTTTTTATGATCAAAAGTGAATTAGAAATGAGATGTTATGAAGAAATAATAGCGAATGGAAAGCTCAGAGGGGAATTGAGGATAATACCACATTCAATTATGTCAAATGATGCATATTGAATAATAGATAAATGCAATTAGTACAACATTTGAAAGCTGCTCTTGAATGTAAGCCATTGATCTTAACATTGCGCCTAATGTATCCCTCAATATCTAGAATTACCCTTAATTATCCGGTAGTAGTCTCACTATCTTGAAGCTATAATAGAGATGATAAAAGAAATCTAATAAGCAAATGATTGATATTTGTTTAAAAGGTATTAAAAAAGAACAACATAGGCATTGATTTGTTGTCTAATGGAAAGCAAAAAAATTATTGAACCACCACCGCATCATTGAATATAGGTGTTAAAGCAAGAGTCAAATCATTGAAAATTTAGATTCGACATGATTCCATTACAAAACCAATTTTACAAGCCTATTAGTACACGATAAAATTGTGACAATTCGTTTTCTATTGGTGTCGGAAACTATAATTTTAGGATCTCAATTTTGATGTGTCAGTCCTAAATATTAATTATTTAATATTAATGAAGTCATTAGAGTCGATTAAATTTTGATTAAGAAATTTTATCATTTAGTTAATTAATTAAAGAAAAAAATTAAATTGTAAAAGTTAGAAAAATGGTTTGTTATTAATTTCTTTTAACTAAATGGCCTAATTAGTGAAGGTTAAAGGACTTATATTGCAAATAAGCCAAAACTTAATACAGTGGTCGTTTGATGCAACGATGGTTGTCAATTTCATAAGTTATTATATGTTAAAAGGTTATTAAAATAATCATATTCAAAAGTAAAAAGAAAATAATAATATTAAGGCTTAATGATAAATTTGACCACTAACGTTTGCATGTTTTGTCAAAATAGCCCTAATTGTATTTTTGAGCCTTTTTTGGCCATCAATGTAACAACTCGATTTTCAATGGTGACAAAATAGTGGCTTCGGGATTACAAATTTTTGTCGTGCCGGCCCGTAAATATTAATTATAGAATATTTATAAAGCCATTAGAGTCATATTAAAATTTTGTTAAGAAAATTTAACATTTATATAACTAATTATGGTAAAAGGACTAAATTGTAAAAGGTGTAAAATATGTTAATTATTGCATTTAGACAATCAAATAGCTTAATTAATAAATAAGGAAGTACAAATGAAGTAATTAAACCTTGCTAGTTTTGTAGACGACAAAATGGAACAAAAATTTAATTAATTAAAGTGTAACTGATGGCTATTTTGTAAATAAATTAAAATTAAATAAAACAAATTGAAAGAAATGGACATTTCTTCTTCTTTTTTTCTTTTTTTTTTTTACCAATTGCCGAAACACCATTGAAGGATGGCTCCAAGCTTCGGTTTCATCTCCTTAGTGCATGTGAGCTCAATTCTCACCTATTTTTTGTAGTTTTTATATTTTTGAGGTTGTTGCAATTAGGTCCAGCTAACTCGTACCTTCATTTTTGAATCTGTAAAAAAAAATTTATAAGTTACACTTGTTGAATCTTGGTAGTTTTTTTATGATAATTATGTGTTTGAAGCTTTGATTGTGGTATTTGGTTATTTTGTGAAGTAATTGTTATTAGTTTTTTTTATTTAAGGTTTAATTTGTTAAAATGTCAAAATCACATGGTTAATTGATGAATAAGAGGTTTTTTTTGAACTGTTTAGAAGCCTTGAACATTTAGCTGGCATGCTGAGTTTATAGAAATGGTTAATTTGATGATTTTCGGGTCAAGGGACTAAATTGCATAAATTGTAAAAGTTATGGGCAATTATGTAAATTTCAAAAACAAAAGGGTATAAATTGTAGAATAAATTGGGATATGAATTGTAATCTAATAATTCAAAAAAATTACATATTAGATAAAGACCCTATTGACTTGCATGGAAAAGGGAAAATTTCAGAATAGTCCTTGAATTTCTGCAACTATTACATTTCAATCTAAGTAGGTTCGGGTTTTTTTAAAAAGTATGTTGTAATTTATTTCATTACATTTTCCTTACTACTGATTTGAAATATTTTGTGTCTCTAAACGATGGATTGAACAATGTTCAATAGTGAAATTGAACGTATTAAATGTACTAATACGGGCCTCGTGCCTAGTAGGCTATAAGCCGATGAAATGTTTCATGCCTTGAGCCAAGCAAGCTTTTTGCTGGTGTTATTCAGCCTTAGTGCCTAGCTGGCTTAGTGCCGATGTTAATCAAGCTTAGTGCCTAGCAAACTTTGAGCCAGTGTAGTAAATGCTAACGTTCCTTGGAAACTTGGTAATAGGTAGTAAATGAGTTGACTTATCGAACTTACTAAGCTTCTTGCACTTGCTCGTTTAATTTGATTTTGTAGGACTCTTGGAATCGTAGCATCAGTTGGATCAACTTGGAAGCTTACACACTATCATCTATACCTTAGTAGTCATTTTGTGATTGTTTTGAAGTTGGTTAAAAGTGGCATGTAATAAAAAAGAGTCTTGTAGTATTATGATATTTTGTGGTGGAACCAGAAGTTAAAAATGGCCATTTTTATGTTTGTATGATATGTTAGATATTTTGGTAAATATGATATGTGATGCATATATATAATATTTGAAATAGTTGAGATTTTGATTGTGATGGTGTTTAGGTTGTTTGATTATTTACATGTGGTACCAATGAGGGTACATTGGTTAGTTGATGAATTAGGTTGTAAATGTGTTATTTTGCTATGTTTTGTGCTTGAGATGTGGTAATATAATTTTGTTTTGGTTGAAGTTGTCTTGGTTAAATATGGTGCCTTTAAATGACATATTGGTTAGGTGAAATAGGTGGATTGAATTGGTATGTTTGAAAAGTGTTTAGGTCTTTTGAATGTATGCATAAATGGAATGGTTGATTGAGCAAGTTTTGGTCTTAAAATGGCTTGTTTTTAGGGTCAAAATATGGAGCACAGGGCCTGGGACACGGGTCATCATATGGTCAGTAGGACACACACTACTGGCTACTACTACCATGTGTCACTTATTGTTTTTGGTGTAATTTTCACATTGGAACAATGGAAATGTGCAAGTGTACACAATCGTAAAAGTAATAAAGTGACAAGTAAATATCGAGTTATCGTACCCATAGGGACTATGCAAAGAAAATATTTATGAAATACAATTAAAAACACTCCAGTGAAGGAAAATCTTTTGTTTTGAAAAAGGGTTTTATAAAACTAGATTTTAACTAAGTAAATTAAACTAAGAAAATAAAAAGGTAAAAATTCCAAAGCACGATTTCTAAAAAATAGGTTTAATCAATTTGACATATCTTAACTTAATATTATTATAATAATGTTCATGTTGTTACGAATAAATTCACGACAACTTGGTAATTTGTTAAATATAACACATACAGACTCACTAAATTCACTAATCTCTTTAACATATCACTATGCCAATTCAAACAATTAATCAATTTAAATAAGCAAGTAAAAGATTAAGTGAGGTAATAATATATTCCTACATTGAAACAATTTAATCACAATAATCTTGCAAGTTATGCAAGGCTAATGCACTTTTTAATACCGTCGCTAATTTAACTCTCAACTACCTTAGAAGATTAAACATGCATTGATTAAGTATTGTGTTAATTAATTACAATTTAAATACGATTAATAATTAATTCATTAGTTACCTTACAATTGTAATGCAAGAATAACATAGTCATGGTTTTACTTAATCAAACAATTTACCAAGAATGATAACAACATAAACATAATTTTAATAACTTAAGTGGACGAAATGCAATCAACCTAACATGAATTAAATTTAAGTCATTTTAATTAAATTAAGAAAAAAAAACATAACAAATATTCATAGATATGTTCATAACAACAACAATAAAAGTTGAAGGATAGAGAACTAGAATCAAATTTGGTGTTTCTCCGAAGCCTGACTAGTTTGCTCCGCTCCTCCTTCTTTACTCGTTCTTGTTGAACTGAGGCTTCTACAAGAACTTGAATGCTACTACCCGAGGCGGTTGAAGGGCCCTTTTCCAAAAGGGAAATCAGCAAGGACAGGACATGAAAGAAAGTGGGAAACAAGAACAGAAAGTGAGTGAAAGTGAAAGAGATGTGAGGAATGAAACGTGTGAGAGGTGTGTTGAAATGAGTAGCAAAGGGGGGTATTTATAGGTGGGATTGGCTGCTAAAAATAGCAAAAAAATCAGCAGCCATACCCCCTTGGCCAGCCACAAATGTGGTAAGTTTGAAGGTTTCAAACTTGCTAAATTTAGCTTGGGGTGAATCTTTAAAAAAATAGAAAGTGGAAGGGTTTGAATGCAATTTCAAGAAAAATTCAAGGGCTGATTTTCAAGCCAAATAATCAGATAATTTGAGCTGATTGCGTCAGCATGTTGGACGGTTTTGGGCAGCCCATGTGCTCGATTGGATTAGTCTTTCGGTTTATCACAATTAGACATCTTTTCATAATTTAATTAATAATAATTATTTAACCCAAAATAAATTGGATTAAAATTAAAATTAATTATATTATATATTAATACTCATCAATTAGACCATCTTAGGCTAAGAAATAAATTCGCCTCAATACTTCAAAAATCATTTCCCGATTTTGCGCTTCTAGTAGTGTCTACCGAGTCAATTTTCACCATTTGTGCAAATCTGTCGAAAATAAATCAAAATTTATGAAAATTTATTATAAAATTAATTAAAATTCAATATGTTAATAATTTAAGTACAATATAATTATTTCATAATTATATTATATTTTTTACAAGAATTACACCGAAACTGTATGAATTTAAGTTAAAAAGGGCATGAAAAAGTATATATGTTTTTGTGTTTCCACACATGTCCTAGGATACGATTGTGTGTATCAAGTTAATGAGTTACACAGTCTAGCACACGGTCGTGTGACCTAATTCAGTGAGTTACACGGTTTAAGACACAGGCTGAGACACGAACGTGTGTCCCTTTGTTCGAGTATCACATGGTCTGGGCTATGTGTTTTCAAAATTTTCAACTTTTTCTCAAAGTTTCTGAATTGTTTCAAAATAGTCCCAATTTGATCCCGAACTATTTTTAGGGCCTCGAAGGCCCGATTTAAGGCCCAAATGTATATGTTTGATAGATTCGTAATGAGTTTTATTTAATTAATATTAAATGACATTATTGTTATGATTTGTACAGTAATGTTTCGTAACCCTAATCTGACGACGAAAACGAGTTAGGGGTGTTACAATAAACTTTTATTCTTTTTTTTTCAATTTACTTTTTCTAACCGATTTAATGAAAGTATAATTAAAAAAATTAACAAGGATGATTTAGAATTTCATATGAGGATTATTTTAATGAGATGTAATTTATTATGTAGATAACCCAATAAAATAATTACATGTGAAATGTAATAAAATAATTAAATGATACATTAAATTAAAAAAACAACTCTTAATTTAAAGAAAATAAACGTAATTATCTAAAAAATTAACTTAGTAGAAAAACTTCTCAGTAAACAAATGTATGAAATATTGAAACCTTTTGAAGAAAAATAAAATTTGAAACCTTGAATTTATTCATTAAATCTGTTAAAAAAAGTAGATTGAAAACAAAGAACAAAGGTTCATGGTAAAAAAAGGCTCAAAAATACAATTAGAGCCATTTTGACAAAACATGCAAACATTAATGGCCAAATTTATCATTAAGCCTAATATTAATAATAGGAAAAGATGATGGTTTCTTCTTCATTTTTACTTGGTTCTTCATCGAAACCCCATTGTTGATAGTTAGAAGCTTCGACCACTTATACCTTTTGCATGTAAGTGATATCTTGATTGTTTCTTCATGAATTCATGTTTTTGTGTTAGTTGAGTTGAAATCTATCTTGTTTAGGGGTTAATTTGTATGATTAGTTAAGTTTAGAAAGTAAATCCTTAATGTTTTTGAAGCCTTTTACTTGAAAGAATTTTGTTTAATGCTTGATGTTAATTTTGTGTTATTTTATAAAGTAGTTTGGTCTAAATTTGGAAATTAGGGATTTAATTGAGTAATCTATAAAATGAGAAGGATTTTATTATAAATTTAAAGATATTTGAGTTGTATATTAAGGGTTAAGTGTTTGACAATATGAGGTTTATGTACTAATTGTGGATATGACTTGTTTAATATTAGGGATTAAATTGTATGGAATGTAAATATTGGGGCAAATGTGTAAATATTGTAAATAAAAAAATTAGATGTATTAAATTGAGTAGAATGTGAAATTGAGGCTAATAAATAAAATAAATTATATTATAGATCAAGATGAAGTAGATAATCGTGGAAAAGGGAAGGTTGTGGATTAGTCCCTGAACTTTTGATGTTTCTGCAATTTGGCCTTGGTAAGTTTGTACGGTTAAATTTTTAATTGACTTGAAAATATTGAATTGTGATAAGTGAATTGATTTGGGAAAAAAATGTATTAAATGTTGTTAAATGATAATATGTGAGCCGATGAACGTAGGATAGGATACGATTGGCATGCCAATAGGTTATATCGCGTGTTGTATGGGATTGGCTAACGTTAAGATGATGATTATAAATTCATTCATGTTTACTGAATATACCAAAGTTCAACATTTGTTGCAAACTATCGCGTTATATTATAGTGCTTCAGGTGTGTCTCAAGGGCGATTGTAAAGCCTACGGGCTTGACACTTGGTGCCGAGGTATGTTTCGGAGGGATTTTGGCCTACGGGCTTGGCACTTGGTGCACAGTTGTGTTCTCAGTTGGTTAGCTTATTTGATCGATTTGGTGTGTTTGGTTGGTTAATCGTGTATCTAAATCCATTACAATGTTCATCGGGTATAGTTAATGATATAACATATTTGATTGAATTGATTCACTCGTATACAAGTTTATGACACCTATGATTTGGTTTTGAATGGTAGGACTATGATTTATGACATTTCTTTATTATGTATTGATTAAGTTTATTCCGTAAGTTAATTGTTTAATCTGTGGAACTTACCAAGCTTAAGTAAGCTTACTTGTGTTTTTTTTATTGCTTCCTTATAGATTTCTTTTTGAGGCTTCGGGAGATTGGATCGACTTCAAGATTCACACTATCCAAAAATCTATCAGTAGTTTTTGAATGCTCGTATTAGGTTATATAGCATATAATAGGTTAAATGAATTTATGAGGTTATTTTGTGAAGTTGTTAAACTTGGATCTTGTCTTTAGATATATTTTGGTACATGTGAATATGTTGTTGGGTTGTTATATATTTATGTTTGGAATTTGTTTGGTATATTTGGTATAAGCTTAATGAAAGTGTGTGAATATGGTAATTTGGCTTATAGATTGAAAGGGGTGGTATTTTGGTACGTATCGATATTAAAGATGTTTGAGTACTTTAAATTCAATTATTCTGCTTTGAAATGTTATTTTAGTTTGGGTATTGAATTGTGGTATCAATAAGGACACATTGGTTAGTCTTTTAGATGTTTTAATAGGTTATTTTATTTATCTAGTGTAAAATAAGTGAATTTTGGCATGAGCTAAACTTTTAAAGATGAGGTTTTACCATTTTAAAAACAAGTATCATACTTTAGTATTTGGTATCGATGCTTGAACATTTGAACAGTTTTTCTAATTAAATAGAATGCTAATTTGGTATCAAGTTTGAGTATAGATTTTTTTAATACAATATTGATACCCTAAAAAAAAGTATCGATACAGTTGTTTTGCAAAGAAAACATTATTCAATTTTGGTATCAATTTTCAAAAAGGTATCGATTTGGTATCGATACCAACTATGAATTTTCATTTTTAACTTTAAACTTTAAAATTCTTTTAAGTAAGTCCTTTTTCAAGCTTGAATTTTATCACTAAGTAATTTTAGAATTTCTTTTTCATATTAAATGTTACTATGTTTGTTTATACAGAACATCAATTATCTTTAAATATGTATTGTTTAATAATGTGATTGTTAATTATTGAATATTAATGTAGCATCTCTTTACTTGGGGTTTGGCGATTGGGTTGGGTAAGGGGTGATACAAAAACACGCATGAAAATGTTATACAACCACAATTGGTCAGAAAATATTATAGGTTTATTTACTCAAATATCGTAATAATTTTGGAAGAGGCTATGGCTCGATTATGGCTTAACATACCTTCAAATTGATGATGACAATCTTGTTAGTTGGAGTGGAAAGTGTTGGAAAAATATGACTGCAAAACAAAATTGTTAGTACTGATTGGAAAATAAATCAAGCATAAATAGAAGAAGAATCATTGTCCCGTGGAAGAACCATTACCTTAGAATCAAATTCGCCCTGGTAGGTGTAATCATGTAGTGGACGTTGCCCTCCAAAGTTAACACAAAACTTCAATATTCGTTCACTTGAATAAGGAAGGTGAAACACAATTGGTATTGCTCTTCTCTGAAGAGTTGGGAAAAAAAATAAAAATAAAGCTTTAATGTTGGTCGGAAAAACTTGGCTAGAAAAATCGCACTAGGTTCAATTCCTAGGAAAGGTTGGAGGGGTCACAAACTGTTCCACTTAAAGTCCAATCTCCTAGACAAAATTTCCTTTAGTGTAATTTTCATAAGATGCAAAAGTTTTAGAGAAAAGAAAGATGAGAGAATCAAGAAGAATGAGAGAAACTTTCATTTTGTTTCTTGTAAGAAATTAAGAGAAATGATCTCCTATTTATAGGATTCTCAAAAGGGCAAAGTGGTCTAAAAAAATTAACGGCCATATTGCTACAGTCAGACTCCAATGATCATATTGTAACGGTCAGATTCCAACGACCATATTGTAACAATCAGATTCCAATGACCATATTTTTGCATTACCAACATTCTCCAACTAATGCAAAAGAATTGAAAATTTTTGTAAACACGTAAAAAGACAAATTGTGAGAAGAGCAACAATGAAATTAGTTGCTTAAGCATTAATATCTTGTGGATTTGAACTAGTACGTAGTGAAATGAGTGATTATTCTCTTTAACAAGTGAAAAAATCTTGAACTTGTTAAGATAAGGGTTAACTCATGAAACATGACTAATCTTAGATCCAATTGATGTTCTGCGACAAATTAACAAGTTTTAGCCAATACACCTCGGGATATTAGTAGGTCCTCTAGAAAGACTGTCCACTGTCTTTCATAAAAGGTGGCTAGACCTTCACACTTACGTAGGTGATTTTATCAAGTCTATCTCAATATAGAACATTCAAATCAGGACTATGAAATCGCTAAGAGCATTTGTTAAGCTCATCATATCATATTTAAATTTGGTGAAGTTATCAAGTCTGTCTCAAGAGGACCACCCAAACTATGGGATATGAACTCATTAAGAGTAATAAACTCAACCTCACATGTCGGTGAGTTCATCAACTCCATCTCAATAGTGTTGGGTTTGGTGCCTTATGTAGCACCCCAAGTCTAGCGGGTTTAAGGTTTTGGCGTATAGTAGTAGATAGTCTGTTTGACGAAGTGTAATCTGCCTAGTGGCTTATTATGGTGTATAATAGGTGTATAGTAACCACCACATAAGCAGGTAAGGATTTTATTTCATGATATTTTTCCATGTTAAAGAGAAGTTTGTGTTCGTAAGTATGGATTAAGTTATTACCATGGGTATTTTACACCTTGTTTGTCTAGAGCACTATACTAGTTAGATTATGAGTAATCTGGTTAGAAGTCAACTAGATAGCCTAGCCAGATAATTGTAAATGCATGATACGTATTTATGTTTCTCTCAAAAATTGTAGACCATTAAGTAAGCAAATTCTAAAACGTGTGACACTTGTTAAGATCCACTAAGTAGGTAAGGCCATATATATGAGTGTGATGAGTTCTAAAAGAGGTTCTTCTTCTTCTTCTTCCTTTTATTTCTCCTTACGTGGTGCTTTCTGATTCTTTCCTTAAGTCTGAATGTACCTCTTCCTCATTAAGCTGGGAAACTATGATTCTGGGTCTAATAAATGGTTATTGTATTGCTGGGTAAGTATTTCAGCTTTGTATGTTAATTTCTAAGAGAATAAGACTGTAAGAATTATATGAACATTAAAGCTTTAAGCACAAGGTTTTGCATGAGGTTGTCAGCGACTAAGGTGATCAGTAAATTGTATGTATAAGAGTTGTAATAGGGAAATTATGTTTCTAAGTAGTGGTTGTTGCTGGTTCAAGAGGGATGATCGACTCTGGAACTTAGAATTGTAGTAGGTGAGAATCAGGTGAGTCTCTACCCTGACTTTCTTGTGTAAACTCTTCAATTAAATGTATTTATATATAAAGGATAATGATATCTATAGTAATTGGTAAATGTATGAACATAGTAAAGATGAAGTAAAAGTTATGATGATGTGTGTAAGGTTCTATTGAGAAGAATATTTATTGGTAAAAATGCAGGCACGTTTGTGATACGAAAAAGAATGTCAGTCAGGAAATACGATCACATATGGGTAAGTAAGTAATAAGAAATGTTCCATTGTGAAGCATCTGGTAGGGAAGTTATAATGCTAACCAGATTGTCATATCACAGATTGAAAATGAGTATAAGATAATGAGGTAGAGGCCCATGGTAGTTTGGAATAATTTGGATCCATTCATGGTGTAGCCTCTAGTAAAATGAGACTGGAAAGGCAAAACACAATACATCAATGTGTGTAAGGCCATGTGGTTAAGACTCATAGCATGATAAGATATGTCAGTATATATGTTCATGGTGTAGCCTTTGATAATGTGTAAATCAAAATGACATCTTTTTTGAAGTTCGCTAGGACAGTAAAGACGAGATTTGTATGATGCTTGTATGGCTTGATCTCTCAAGAATGTCTGGTAAGATTTGAATTTATGTATTTATGGTAAGATATGAATTAAGTCTAATAGTTCTGTAATAAGTACGGCTGATATAAGTTACTGTTACACTCAGGGTCAAAGGTTGAGGAAGATTTGTGAATTAATTAAATAAGTTACTGAAAAGAACTATTACACTCAGGATTAAAGGTAGAGCTATACACACAAATTTTGGGAGATTGTTATTCTACTGAAAAATAGAGAGAATTTATTCTCAACTTTTAAATATATCAGAATAAAAATTTTACTGATTTTTATAAAAGAAAAGAGAATTTTCATTTTCACCCCAAAAGAAAAAATTTCTAGTTCTGTGTTTCGATTCAATTGATTTGAGCCCACACTCGAAGCATTTCATAGTACAAGAATAGTGGAGAAGATTGGGGTTAACTTATAAAACACAACTAATCTTAGATTCAATTGATGTTCCGCGATAGATTAACAAGTTTTTGCAAATAAACCTCGAGATGTTGGTAAGTGCTCTAGAAAAACTGCCCAATGTCTTTCATAAAAGGTGGCTAGTCCTTCACACTTACGTAGGTGATTTCATCAAGTTTATCTTAATACAGAACATCCGAATTAGGACTACGAAATCATTAAGAGCATTTATTAAGCTCATCATATCAAATTTAAATTCGGTGAATTTATCAAGTCTGTCTTAAGAGGACCACCCAAACTCTGGGATATAAACTCATTAAGAGTAATAAACTCAACCTCACATGTCGGTGAGTTCATCAACTGCATCTCAATAGTGTTGGGTTTTGTGCCTTATGAAACACCCCAAGTCTTGCTGGTTTAAGGTTTTGGCATATAGTAGTAGAATAGTCTATCTGACTAAGTGTAATCCTCCCAATGGCTTATATGGTTAAAAGACGAAAAATATCAAGGATTCACTTATCTAAAAACATAGGTGCAATTTTGGTCTAAGGTTTATTGCTATAAATATCACAAACTGAGTTGGCTTCCAAAATTTTAAATTTTCAGCTATGCAAGAAAATTGTTTTCAAATAGAGTATTTTTCCTACAAATTGGACCACCAGAATCCTGAGCTATGAATTCATTAGGAGTATCAACTCAACTTTATGCTTGTACATCATTTGCCATGGGGATATGTAGAATGTACACTATGAGTCTTTCCATGGTTTCGTTTGACCACATTAAACTTAGAGAACTAAGTTGGGTATGCACCATGAATTCCTCAACCATTAGGCTTAAGACTCATCCCCCTCGACGAATCAAGAACCAATTTCCTACTTAACCCTTTATTTAGTGGATTAGCTAGGTTCCTTTCAGACCTTATGTGCTTCAAAGAAAGTAGTTCATTCTTCTATAAAAGAATCTTTGTAAGTAAATTCCTAAGCCACTCGGCCTTTTGCCTGACTCAATTAAGAGTTATAAACTCTGATTCCTTTATAAAGCGAGCAATACCTGTCTGTTTAGTAGAATTCCAAGAAATAACTACTCCACCCAAAGTAAAGACATACCCACATATAAAGCTAACTTTATTAGTTACCCAGTTTGAATCACACATCTTTTTAGGACTATAGGTGTAACACCCTAAACTTGATCCATCTACCGAATCTGAGTATGAAACATCACAAATGGCCCGGATTAACTTATCCTAAATTTTGTCGGTTAACTATTATAAAATAGACTATATTGAGACAATAATGCTTCTTACAAAATAAGCTTCAAGCTTATCTAAAAGTTTTGTTTACAAAATACTTCTTATAACATAAGGTTTTTGTCTCTATACAGACCATTTGTTTAAAAAATAAATCTAAAAAATTCAGCTAAGGGTTAACTATCCTAAAAATCCAGATTCTAAGGATGATATCTAGCTTCATTGTTATTGATCCTAAGGTGAAGCCTCTAATGGTACCCATTCCTATGTGCATAACTCTAACTATCTGTAATCCTCGATCTTATCACTGTTTGGCTGGATCCCTCCTTTAAGTCCTTGATCAACCTTGCAAATCTGGCGAACATCAGACAAACTCTTGTAAGTTTAAATGAACTTAGTGAGTTCCATCACTGTACCATAATTTAAACATATCACACGAGGGTAACGAATGTAAAATATACTAAACATAAATTAGCACCTTGCTTGTTCAAGGCGGTTGTTCTTTATTAGGGTGGTAGACTCCACCCAATCTTCCGACCTACTCTGTGACAGCCCTAAAGTGACCCTAGTAGGAAAGCAGTTTCGAGACCGCTAAACCGAGTCACTAAATTATTTGAATATGATATTTATTGTCTAAAATAAATGTGTGAAAATTTTAAGCTTCGATTTAGTAAATTGAATGTGAATTTAGTCAATAGGACTTATGTGTGACACTTTTGAAATGTGATAGATCAAAACATAAGGACCTATTAGTGCATGTTGAAAAAGGGGGGACTTGCATGTCAATTTCCTCCCCCCCCATCTAGTAGTGGCCGGCCATGACATTAGGGTGGACAAAGGATGATGGGCAAAACATGTCATAGACATGTTGTGTTGGTGCATCATGGGAGGAAACAATAAAATAAAGTTAGTAATAAAGAAATGGGAAAAAAAAAAAGAAAGGAGAAAGAAAATGATGAAAACAAAAGAAAAAAAAAATGTGTCCATCCTTTTCCATTCTTCTTGACCAAAATTCAAAAGAAAGAAGGAGGAAATGTTGAAGAGATTCGCCATGCTTGTAGCTAGGTGAAGGTAAGTTTGATGTTGTGCCATGAGATTCATGCATGTTTTTTTTTGTTAGCTTGAGTTCTAACTAGCCCATGGTTCAAATCTTTACTATGTCATGGAGATGATATTCGGCTAAGGTGGATTTGTGTTGATGTTATTTGCATGCTAAAAGTGAAGCTTGTAATGATGCATGTGATGGTGGATTGATGACTCTTGAATCTCCTTTTTAGCATCCTTGAGTGAGACATTAAGTTCCTTGTTCAACCATGACCAAAATTGAAATGGTATGGTGTTGTGATGCATTCGGCCATGGTAGGAAGTGGAAGAGAAATATGTTGTTGTTCACGTTATTGGATGAGAAATGGTAGTAAGGTGAAGTGCAAATGCTAGTGTTTGATTTACTAGTGTATATGTGTGTATTAGCCAAGTTTTGAACTTGAAACAAAATGGTGTTTAGTTAATACAAGTGACCATACTTGTAGAATGTATTAAGTGTTGCAATCGGCCCCAACATAGACATGTATGTTCGGCCACATGAATGAGTACATGAGTTGATGTGTATGTTCGGCCATAGGTAGCCTATTGATGGCTTTAGCTTGACTTAGAAAATTTGGCTAAGGGGGAAATATTAGCTAGTATGTTGAATTCGATTCGTGATTTCGTACATATGTGACTCTAATGTCTAATGTATATATGGGCTAAGTACCTTGAGCTTCTCTTTTGATGTTCGAATGAATTGTATTAAATTGCTTAATGTGATTAAAAATGCGTATGATCATTGTGTATTTGAGCTAAAAGGTGGCCATATGACCTATCAAACTCCTTGTCATATTCGGCCATAAGCTAGCAAAATGAGACTTTAATAAGTTAAATTTGTTTGAATTAGCTCAAGAGCTTAGAGGACCACGGTTGGATAAGGGAAAGGAAAAAGTGATCGAATAGCCGTTGAAGCCGTTCGACAACATCCGAGGTAAGTTTTCGAGTAATGGAGCTTAGATTATGATTTGATTAGATCATGTTTTAAGCAAATCAAAATTCTGCTCTTTGTATGTGGCTATTGAGCCGAAATTGCAAGTGTGATAAGTGTCTTGTGTTTGAGCTTTGGTAATGAAAATGAAATACGGATGTGTCATGATTTATTGATAAATGTGCATGGTTATTCGAATGATGTCCGGGCTGAGTCCCGAAGGCTTTATGCTAAGTGACTATATCCGGACTAAGATCCGAAGGCATTTGTGCGAGTTACTAAATCCGGACTAAGATCCGAAGGCATTTGTGCGAGTTACCAAATCCGGGTTAAGTCCCGAAGGCATTTGTGCGAGTTACCAAATCCGGGTTAAGTCCCGAAGGCATTTGTGCGAGTTACTATAACCGGGCTATGTCCCGAAGGCATTTGAACGAGTAGCTATATCCGGTTAAATTCGAGGTACGTGATTCGGGAATGAATGAACTTGCTGTAAAAATTTCAGTTAATACGCTTGTAAAATCCCATCAATGAGGTATGTTTCAGTATGTGCTTTGAATTAGTTGAGCCCTTACAAATAAGTATTCGCCATTGATAAATGAGCTACCGCCTTTGGCTAAGTTGATCTTTGTGTATGAATATAAGGGTTGGTAATGTGAAATAAGTATGATATTGAGAGATTGTGCATATGAAATTATCTGCTTAGTTACACGAATGCTATACTTTGATTGTGTCTAAATTCATGACTCAAACTTACTAAGCATTAAATGCTTACTCCGCTTTCTTTGATTTTCTATTTTATAGATTTTGGTTCTTCAGCTATCGGACTCGGATTTTGAAGTCGAAGTCTCCCACACTATCAAAGCTCCTTTTGGTATACTTTTGGTTGAACTTTGAAATGGCATGTATAGGACTACCCTTTTGATGTAGGTCATGTACCTTTCGGTTTTGTGTAAATTTGGATAGCCATGCGAAGATGGCTTAAATATACTTTGATCATAGCATTATAATCGTTTTGTATGTTGTCCGTCGAGAGGTAAGGAAATGTTGGTAACGGTTAGCCATGGGAATGGTTATTCATGATCACTTTTGATATATGTATGAAAAACTCTAGTTGATCCATGGAGGATCATGAAATAGGTAAAGTTTACCTTAAAAATAGATGCTGGCAGCAGCAGTGATGTGGATGTGAAAAATCACTAAAAATAGTAGGGATGGAATTAAATAGTGAATAAATTATTTAATCGAACCTTGATGAATCTATTTTCATAGGAAAGTAACGAAACGATAATATGAACAGTATATTATGAGATATTAAAGTTTTTGTGAGACAGGGCCAGAACGGTTTCTGGATCCCCTGATCTGACTTTGGAAATTCATTATAAATTAACCAGAGACATCTAGAAGTCATTCCATATATGTATAGATTCCTATTTGAGTCTAGTTTCTATAGAAACAAACGGCATCAGTATTGAAGCCCTGTACAGGGAGATATCCAAATCGAAATGCATGAAGGTCAGTGTAGTCGCACCCTGTAACAGGGGAGATTTAACTAATAGACTGTACTAATTGGCCTGACCAAAAATTCTAGAAAAAAATATGTAGATGGACATATGAGTCTAGTTTCAGGGAAAAATTACGAAACTGTTTTTTGAGTTTTGGAACTCAAGATATGATTTTTAAGGTGTCAGTAACGCAGTATCCAGCTTATCTGGAAACTTTTCAAATGGACTGTGAGAGAAAAATGAATTTAGTCGGTTAGCACCTCGTGTTCGACTCCAGCAACGGTCTCGGGTACGGGGTGTTACATAATCGGCTCCTTATCAAACCTTCCTCTGGTTGAACTTTCCACTCGACTGTATCCTAGACACTTCACCATACTAGCGAGTCTTATCCTTACTCCTTATACTTTATTCCTTTCATTCACCCCACATACAAGGTGTACGCATGTTTTCCCATCATGCACCTCTCTCTTAGCTTTCTCATATTTCCACCCAAGGGTTCTTAGGACATACCTTCCTTGGCGGACTCCCTCTTCCCATAAACTAGTCCCAAAGGACTTGGTGACATTTCTATATTGTGCTGACTTTCAGTAGACCTCACCATTTGGACGAACCCATTCTCGTTCCACCCTACTGGTAAGAGTGGTGGGATTACTACTAGTAATCCACCCACAACCAAGACCTCTTTTGGAGACTTTCCTGTCCCATAAATGACATTCAGTCTGACTCTTTGAACCAATAAGTTATCGTTTACGTGACAATATAAGCTTGCCATCCCTCTTGCTCATTTCTTCCCTGTGGGGCTATCATTGCGGTAGTGTAATAGACTTTCCTCAAAGAGGAATAGTCTTGACAGACATTTTTCCCCTTGGGAAAAATCCTTATCCTAGGAGTGAAATTTTCATCCCTCTTATGGGATTTTCCTCTGTGTGCAACTTCTTTGAGCTCTCCCTGTTGGCTGTTTATGATGGATCCTTACTTACAATTCTCAGATAAGTTTCCTCTCTTACATTTCTATAATTAGGCTAGCTCTCCCATGACTTATCTTCCTTTAACTCTTGTTGGGTCTTCTCCCATGCCTTATCGGCTTTCACATCTATCCTTACCACTTTCATCATTTTTGGCAGTTTCCTCAAGATCTGCTTGCCACCACTTACATTTTCTTTTAACTCTTCTTCCACCTGCGTCGTTTCTCATACTTCTCTAACTGGTAGTATACCCTTCATTTAAGGTCCTGATGGACTTACCATATTTGTTTCTTGGCGGACTCTATGGGTTGTCATAGTTGGTTTTGGTCTTATACCTTTATTATGTTGTTTCCTTTATCTTGGTGGACTTATCTTGTGTTTATTGTCCCGATGGACTCTATCTGTGTTTACTGTCCTGGTGGACTATCTATTCTATGTTTACTATCCCAGCAAATTATCTGTGTTCTGTGTTTACTATCCCAACGAACTATCTCTTTTTTGTGTTTACTACTCCTACGAACTATACTATTCCTATGAACTATCTCTGTGGATACCATGAAGTTTTTCATCCAAGGTCTTACACTGATCCTCCATCCTGGCATACATTATATGATGCCCTGAAGTCTTTCATCCATGGTCTTACTCATTATACCTGGCTGCCATAACATCTTTCATCTATTATCTTACACAGTATACCTTATAACTTGTACCATGCTGTCATGACATCTTTCATCCATGGTCTTACGCTATGTATCTCATACTAGACTGCCATATCATCTTTCATCTATGGTTTTATTCCACATACCGTCATCACGATGTCACCTCAAAAGACCAATTGATACCGTCATTGTAGTAAATACCTTTTCATGATTCTTATTTCCTAAATCCTCCTCCCATTACCTCATTTACATCACCTAACCTTGATGCTTGAACATCGCAGTGTCCCTTTCGCATGGCCAGGAGCTTTGCCTATGGCAGTATCTAATAGGTTCACTCCCCATTTCCCCTTCTAACTTCATCTATCTCATTGAGGCTTTTCCCCTACAATTATCATGCAACCATGCACATGTAATATTATAATGCTTAAATATGTGGAGCACTCTACACTCATATAAGATATCACATCTACTTCATGCATATTTTCATGCAAATTGTGAATACTCATGTGATCATGCATTTCATAGCATATTTAGAGAATAGAGATCATTTTAGCAGACTTGGGGTCTAGAACTCATCTAAAGCTTTACCATCTCCTCAACTTAGCCTTCCCGAATGCCAGAACTTCCATTCTCCTGGAAGCTAAGAATTTACCTAGAAATCTAAAAATCCATTCTCCTGGAAGCTAAGAATTTACCTAGAAATCTAAAAATTAGACTTACATTTAATCTTAAAAGCTTAAACTTTCATAGGCACGTAGTACCCTTAGGACAGTTCTGAAAATTCAAAACTTCATTTACCCAACCTTTACATATATAGAAGGACTTAGATATTTACCAGTTTACTGGTTTCTCTACTCTTCCATCTCAATCCTCATGAAGTTTGCTCCATGCAAAACCTCCCATGGCCTATCCTTCTTCAAAGTATACTAAGAAGAAGATGAAGAAGAGAGAAAATGAAACAAAAGGAGAAAGAAAATCACCCCTGAGAAACAATCTCCCATCTATTTATAGCCCATCCGACTCTATTACCAACTTTAGGAGGACCATCCATCGCTAATAATTATGTCTCCTATTAAGGAATTGATTGGTTTCATTCTAATTGAATTAGGTTTGGTTTTCAACCATGCCCAATTCAGTTTCTAGTTTCCCTTTTCTTTCAATAGAGGCCGCCAATTTGCGGTCTCTTTCAATTTAGTCCTCCAATTATTTCAAGTTTTTGAGTTAATTGGAAACGGAGTGTTACAATAGGGTATCCAAAAATTTCCAACTTCCAAGTTACTGAAATTTAATTTCGCTCAAGACCATTTGGGGAAAGCACAACCTTGATAACTCGCATAGTAAAATATGGACCATGACACTCCCTACTTACTATGTTGATGCCTTTTTCGATATGAAGCTACACTTTTAGTAACATTGTTCTATCAAGTTGACATTTCAATCTCAAGTTCATATTTGGCCTTCAAGGCCTAAGGTTATGATCCACTCAATGCGTATCAAACATAGACTTGAACTGGGTCTCATCTCAATTATTTGTGTACTCTTGTCTATGCCCATTTCTCTACCGAACACTCAGACTCAATGCCAGAACACATAATTATCAGGTTACAACCTTGAGGAACTTGACCCTTTGTCAACTAAATATTACCATGTCTTTTATACTATAAAATGAATCCCTTTGGATGTGACACCATTCGCACTCTTGTGGCATCCCATTGGATGCATCCTTTTGGACATGGTTTGTAATTGCCCAAAATTGGGTCTAGTTGGAACAGAGGTTTCAAGACCAAAACATCCAAGATAGAAATAATTATTTTATGATTATTTTGAGGTCTATGATATGATTTCATGATTGTGTGAAAATTTCGTGAAGAAATTCTATGCATAAAGTGCTCAATTTGAAGTTAGGGACTAAATTGAATAAGTTGCAAAACTTGCATTCTACAAGTTTCTGTTATGGAATTGATTTGAAATATTAATTAGGAGGTCTTAAATAGAAATTTGACCAATTTCTAAGTGATGGACAAAAATTGGACATACATGGAATTTTTGAATGTTTAGTAAGGAAGGGCATTTTGGTCATTTGGTAATTAAAAGAAATAAAAAGGGAAAATAAAGCCAAAATTGACTCATATTTCTCATGGAGGCCGAAATTAGCATGGGGGAAGCCATGGATAGGGTTTTCAAGCTTTCCAAGCACAATAGTAAGTCTGTTATAACCCCGTTTTTCAAGTTCTTTACGTTTTTGGAATCTCAGTAATTTGATTAAGCTTATTCTAGCAATAATTTAAGCTAGGGTTCATATTTGGAAAAATACCCATAGGTGAAATGTGTTTATTTTGCTGTTTTATAATAGAATATGAGGTTTTAAATTATGTTAGACAACTTGTGCTACTCGGTTTTGAGTGAACGAGTAAAAGGGCTTAATCGGTAAAAATACCTAATAGTCATAAGTATATGTTAGAGTGAGAATTTGATGTTGCCATAGAAGGGAAAAGTGATTAGCGTGTCCTAAAACATAAGAATAAGGGATGAAGTTTAATTCCCGAGCCTAGGGGCAAAAGTGTAAATATGCAAAAGTTTAGGGGCAAAATTGTAATTTTTCCAAAGGTTGAGTTAAGGACTGTTTTGAATAGTAAATTAATTAAATAAGTAAAATATGATGTTTTAGATCCCCCGAAAATGAGATTTGAACCTAAAATGAGAGAAAAATCGAAAATTGGGAAAGTTGGTAAAATGGCCGTTTTAGTATCGAGGTAAGTTCATATGTATAATAAGCATTAATTTATGCGTGTTTCAATGTGAAATTGATATATTCATTATGATTTCTAACGTGTTGAAAGTACGTAAGTTGGTATGATAATAATACAACAATAATGTCAGTAATTTATATTTGAAAGTTAAATTTAGTGAATTAATTGAATTATATTAAATTAAATGATTATGGTGCCAAGTTTATGAGTTGATTTAAAAATATGTCTATGGTACATGAAGTGCATTGAATTATCATACATAAATGTGATTCTATGATTAGGGATATTATGGGAAATTGTAAGTTCATATGATTTTAATAAGGCAATGTGTAATTTAATGTTATTACCTTGATATTAAATGAGATGTAAGTTTATATGTAAGTAATACATCAATATTACTTGTATTATGATATTTTATAATAATACTGGAAATATGTTTGTGGATAATTACTTGATTGGTGAAATTGTTGGAAAAGAGAGAGAAATCTCGGTTGAACCTTCGGAAAGATTGGATGATACAGATAGTATGTAGCTAGGTCACATGTATGGTGCTGAGTGCACATCATGTGTACAAGAGAGCTACAAGACATTATGACGTAGCTAGGTCGCATAGGTGATACTATGTGTACACCATGTAGACATGAGAGCTACGGGATATATGTAGCTAGGTCGCATGCGTGGTTCCAGGTGAAGGACACCATGTAGACAAGAGAGCTACGAGATAAATTGGCTAGGTCACATGGGTGGTACTGAGTGTTAACCATGTGTACAAGAGAGCCGAACCATATGATGGGTGGAGCTATGTACTGAAACCACCAAGTATCGAGGATTGATCCGAAGTGTTCAACGGGAGACTCTCTATGTATTGCTTTGTGAGTTTTGTGATAAATAAGTGTAGGAACTTTATTATGTGAATGATGTGTTCATTAAGTGACCAGGATGTGGTGAGGTTATAAACAAGTAAGTTATACATGAGGATGATTTTATGGTGACCTTGTGATCATGGGCCTATACTTTTGATGTATGAAATGTGGTGAAAATGATTTGTGATATGTATGTTAAAATGAGGTTAATACAAAGAAAGTGTGAAAGAGTGAATTAGCAATAAAACTGTTTTGGACAGTAGCAGTGACGTGATTTTGAAAAATCACTAAAAATAGTATAAATTGAATAAGAGACTGAATGAGATATCAAATTGAATATTAATGAGTCTATTTTCATATAAAAGAAACAGAGCAAGAAAACGAGTTCTCTATTTTGAGATATTTATGTTTTTGTGAGACTGGTTCAGAATGATTACGGGATCCCCTGTTCTGAGTTTGGAAAATCACAAAATTTGGATAAAAATAATTAGAGGCTTAAACTTATATTTTTAAAATCCCTAATGAGTCTATTTTCAAGATAAATCAACAAGAACATTATCCAAGTTTTGTACTGTGAGATAATTAATTTTTAGTGAAGAGAGGTCAGAACTATCAGAAAGTGAAACAGGGGAAAATTTAATGAATAAACTGTACTAATTGGCTAAACCAAAAATTATGAAAATTTTATGGTGGAAATGTGACATCCCAAAATTGACCATAGTCGGGAAGTGGTTTCGGGACCGCTAAACTGAGTCACCGACATGTTCGAACGTAATATTTATTGTCTAGAATATGTGAAAATGCATGTGTGAATTTTGAATTCTTTGATTTAGTTAATTTGATTGTGAATTGAAAGAAAAAGGACTCATGTGAAAGGATTTAAATAGATGTGGCTAATTTTAAGAGATTAATAAAAGGATGAAGTAAAATAAATGGACTTGCATGTCAAATAGCCCATTCCTAAGGGTAGTGGCCGGCCATGTCAAGAGTGATGGGCAAGGAAAACATGTTTCAAACATGTTTAGCTAATGGATTATGCTTGAAAGAATAAAGAAATGAAATTGAAAAAAAATAGGGATATGATGAAAACAAAAGAAAAAAAAAGTGTTCATTCTCTCATTTTCTCCTTGCTTGGCCGAATATACTAAGAAGAAAGGGGGGAAAAATCTTGAGAAAATCAGCCATGGGAGCTTACTAGACTAAGGTGTTTTGTTACAAGAAGGTATGTTTTTATGCCACTCTTGAAAATGCATGCATGATTTGGAGGATTGGTTCAAAATTTTCCTTGAATCTCAAATGAAACTAAGTTGTTAGGTGAGTTAAATTTCGGCCATGCATGTTGTCTTCCTTGGTGAGTGTTTTGATGTTGTTGTGATGAAAGCATGGAGATGAGTGAGTTCGAATGTTTAACAAAAAGGAAATTTTGTGCCATTGAGTTATTGTTGTTATGTGTGTGTGTGCATGAGTATTTGGCCATGCTATAGAATTTATGTTGCAAAATGATTAATGCTTAATGAGATGTATAATAGTACTTGTGAATGAGCTTGAGAGTATTTAAACAATTAGACATGAAAAGGGTGGTAATGAGGCTGAAAAATTGTTGGATGGTTAATTGGGTAAGGAATGAAGCATTCGCCATATGGGGTATAAATGGGCATAGGTGTTAAATACCTTGTATTGGAAACTTTGATAAATAAGTAGCAATAAATTAAGATGAGATTGAGTAAATTTTGAGCTTAGTTGTGTTAAGTATTCGGCAATAACCATAATAATGCATGTGAATGCCGTATGTTTGTGTTTGATGGAGAGGTAAATTGTTTGATTTAGCTCAAGAGCAAAGGGGAACTAGATTGGACAAAGGAAAGGAGAAAGCAAACGAGTAGCCGATTTGGAACCGTTCTACCCCAAACAAAGTAAGTCATTAAGCACATATGTTTGATATTGCTTAAATGATTGGAAAATCTATGCAATTGTGTTTAATGGAATGCTATGTATGTATAAATGAAATTGTATGTGTATGGAGCGAGGATAATTGTTGAATGTAAAAGAAATAGTGGAATGTGTAGAAAGTTTGCTTTCGGCACTATGTGTCTTGAACAATACGTGTGTATGGTGACGAGATTGGCACTAAGTGTGCGTGCTGGAAATATATGGCACTAAGTGTGCGTGCTGGAAATATAAGGCACTAAGTGTGCATGCTGGAAAAATATGACACTATGTGTGCAAGCTGGAAAAATACTGACCTTGGGTGTGCGAGCTCGAAGGGTATGGCACTTGTGTGTGCGGGCTTAAATTGCGTGGCACTAAGTGTGCGAAATCGAGTAGTAAGCACTGTGTGTGCGTACTCTATATATATGGAGGTGTGTCTCCATTGAATTGAGTATGGACAGCGGATCGGGTAAGTACCTCGAGCTCATGACGAATAGAGAATACGTTCATGCTTGGGTTTGAATTTGGTAAGCCTTAAATCTATGTGATTATTGAAATTGTATGGTTGTGCTGGAAAATGAGTTAATGTGTAAAAATGTTTCGATTATCTTGTTGTGTAGAATATGAAATGTGGATGTATGACTTGATACGAGATTGGACCGAAAGGTCCGAGGTATTATGGTATAGATTCGATATGGATGAGTACCTAGCCTCGTTTGTTGTACATGTTGTAGTAACTTTATCGGTGGATTGATGAATGCTTATGACTTCTTGAGTTGTAAACTCACTCGGTGTTTTCTTGTCACCCATTTTAGGTCTCTCGGACTCGTATTGTTTGCGTGATCGGGACCGTCGTTGAAGTCATCACACCGGCTGAAATCTTGTGGTATTGTTTTCGTTGTTGAAGAACATTTGGCATGTATAGGCTATTATATTTTGTCGAATTGTGGGTTGTAAACTTTAAGCCATGTGAAAATGGCCTATGTGGTCGCCAAGTGGGATGCTAGAACCTATAGCCACGAGTCTTAGAAACTCTAATTTTGATATGGTGGCCATAATTTGTGTCATGTATGATGGATGATTAAGGCCAAGGAAAGATTCATGAAATTGGCATAGTCTCTGCAGTAACTGTTGCGCAGACAGCAGCAGTGAGATGAGATTGAAAAATCACTAACAATAGTATAAGTAGAATTAAATAGTTAGTAAATTATGAAATTGAACCTTGATGAATCTATTTTATATGGACGAAACGAAACGACCATATGAGCAGTATACTGAGAAATATTAAAGTTCTCGTGAGACAGGGCCAGAACGGTTTCTGGGTCCCCTGTCGCGACTTTGAAAATTTACCATAAATTATCCAGAAAGAATTAGGAGTCATACCTTATATTTACAGATTCCATTTTGAGTCTAGTTTCATTAGAAACAAACGGCACCAGTATTAAAGCCCTGTACAGAGAGATATTCAAGTTGTAACGCGAAGGTCAGAGCAGTCGATCCCTGTAACATGGGTGACTTTAACTAATAAACTGTACCAATTGGCCCGACCAAAATTCTAGAAATAAATCCATGGATGGGTATGTGAGTCTAAATTCAGGAAAATTTACGAAACCAGTTTCGAGTTTTGAAACTCGAGATATGATTTTAAGGCGACGGTGATGCAGTTTTCCAGCCTGACTGGTAATGTCAAATTGGTTGGTACCTTGAGAAGATTTGGCCGTTAACCCTCGTGTCCGACAACGGCGATGGTCACGAGTTAGGGTGTTACAATTTTATTGGTATCGAGCTATGGTTTAGTCAGTTCTAGGACTACCATAGGCGTGTGAGTCTAGCTATACATGCCAAATTGTTAGTGCTTAATAATGTGATGACTTGACGGTTGAAATTTTTGTTTTGATTAGCGATGGAACCCGGATAGAGACCCTTGGCGGATGACGTTGAAAGTGTAGTGGCTGCTCTGCGCAAGGGACACCGCTGTTGAGCCTCAATCATCCGCGAATAATCAAAATGAAGGGCGAAACAAGCCTTCTTCACCATGATGAATGAGTGGGTCGCGTAATATGCCCGAACCAATCCGGCTGTCCAACCATTCCGAATTTAAATAATCCACCCCAAGAGCCCGTAATGCCATCGATTCATCGATCCTGTGAGGCTGAGTAAACCACCGTGGACTTGATTAGGAAGCGTGGGGCGAGGAGTTTAAGGCCATAGTTACCGACGATGCCGAAGGGCCGAGTTCGCTTGATAACACCATTAGAGTGTTTGATGAACTGTCATGCACACCGATGAATGTCTTAAGTGTGCTATATCTTTGTTGCGAGACTCGCCTACTATTGGTGGAGGACCTTGATTTCCATAGTCCCAAAGGAACAAGTTACTTGGGATTTCTTTCAAACGAATTTCGGAAGAAATATATTAGTCAACGGTTCATCGATCGAGCGTAAGGAGTTCCTGGAACTCAAGCAAGGCGGTATGATCAGATCTCGAATCTGAACATGAGTTCGTAAGACTTAGTCGGTATGCTCGGGAGTGTGTGGCTGATGAGGTTGCTATGTGCAAAAGATTTGAAGAAGGATTGAATGAAGAGTTAAAGTTACTAGTGGGAATTTTGGAGATAAAGGAGTTCGTGACACTAGTCGAGCGAGCACGCAAAGCGGAAGAACTTGGGAAGAAGAAGAAGAAGGCTGAATTTGAAGCAAGAGATTACCGTAAAAGATCAACGAGTAAAGCTCCATTCTCGATTGTAAAGAGGTTCGGGAGGACACCAAGAAGTCGAGGCGATCGGGAATTTCCATTAGAGCCCGACCATTGACGGACTCCAGAGCTACATCGGTAGCTAGTGTGGGCAATAATCGTCAAGAGAGACCAATGTCCCCAATGTGGAAGACGACACCTAGGTGAATGTTGGGGTAAGTCATTAACAAGACTTTATTACGGATGTGGTTGAAGGACCACTTCATTAGGGATTGCAGAGCTAGATGAGAAGAATAAGATGCAAGGTGCGAGATCTAGTGGGGCGACAGCTAGAGGTAGACCCCGAGGGTCTCGGGAGGTAGGGGTGGTAATCGGAGGGGAGCCACCGACACGGGTGTTCGATCCGAGACCCGAGCTCTGCTAGAGCATATGCCATCGGCCGAGAGGAGGCATCCTCCCCGACGTTATCATTGGTACTTTTACTCTCTTTGATACTAGTGTGATTGCATTGATTGACCCGGCTCTACTCATTCATATGTATGTGAAACTTTAGCATCCAATAAGACTCTACCGTTGAGTCTCTTGAGTTCGTAATTCAGTGTCAAACCCTTTGGGTCAATACGTACTCGTTGATAAAGTGTGCAAGAGATGCCCCTAATAATTCGAGAATCTGCTTTCCGTAGATCGATGCTTTTACCATTTGATGAATTCGATGTTATTCTTGGTATGGATTGGTGACCGTACATGATGCAATGGTGGATCGCAAAAGGAAAACCATTGATTTGAGGAGTGCAAATAATGAGGTAGTCCGAGTCGAGTCTACTGATTTAAAAGGAGTGCCAGCGATAATATCTTCTATGACCGCTCGGAGATATGTGAAAAAGGGGTGTAAAACATACCTTGCGTATGTGTTGGAAAGTAAAGAGACGGAAAAGAAACTCGAATCGGTATCGATGGTTTGTGAGTATTCGGATGTTTTTCCGGAGGAGTTACGGGATTGCCACCGGTTCGAGAAGTGGAATTGACATCGAAGTTGTATCGGCACTACGCCGATCTCAATAGCTCCGTGTCGTATGGCATTAACGGAGTTAAAGGAATTGAAGGTTCAATTGCAAGAATTGACGGATAGAGGTTTCGCTCGACCGAGTTTTTCTCCATGGGGCGCACCGGTATTGTTTGTGAAAAGAAGGGCGGAAGCATGAGGTTGTGCATCGACTACCGTCAACTCAATAAAGTGACGATAAAGAATAAATATCCGTTGCCACGAATTGACGATTTGTTTGATCAATTAAAGGGAGCCTCGGTGTTTTCAAAGATAGATTTGAGGTCGGGATACTATCGGTTGAGGGTCCGAGAATCGGACATACCAAAACCGCTTTTAGAACAAGGTACGGTCACTCACGAATTCTTGGTGATGCCGTTTGGGCTCACTAATGCCCTACGGTGTTTATGGATTTAATGAATAGAATTTTAGGCCATACTTGGATCGGTTCGTAGTTGTATTTATCGATGACATTTTGGTCTATTCGAGAGATGAAGTGAACATCTTGAACACCTAAGGCTAGTGTTGCAAATCTTACGAGATAAGCGGATATCATAAAGTTCAAGAAATGTGAATTTTGGTTGAAAGAGGTTAGCTTTTTGGGGCACGTGGTGTGCGCATCGGTGTCGGGTGGACCCGAACAAAATTTGACCATAGTCAATTGGAAACCTCCAAGGAATGTTACCGAAGTTAGGAGCTTTTTGGGGCTTGCGGTTACTACCGACGGTTTGTAAAAGGATTCTCGATGATAGCCACACCCATGACAAACCGCTTGAGAAAGATGTCAAATTTGAATGGACGGAAAAGTGTCGAAAAGTTTCGACCAATTGAAAACCCATTTGACGAAAGCTCGGTTCTAGTACAGCCGAATCGGCAAAGAGTTTGTCATCTATAGTGATGCCTCCCTACTTGGGTTAGGTTGCGTATTGATGCAAGAAGGTCGAGTTGTGGCCTATGCTTGAGACAATTGAAGCCACATGAGAAAAATTATCCAACCCATGATCTCGAATTGGTCGCCATCGTATTCGCCTTAAAGATATGGCGACATTACTTATTCGGTGAGAAGTGCCATGTGTATTCGGATCACAAAAGTCTCAAATATTTGATGACTCGAGAGAGACTTAAATCTGCGACAAAGACGATGGCTCGAGTTGTTAAAAGATTATGAACTCGTCATTGATTATCACCCGGAAAGGCTCATGTGGTTGCGGATGCCTTAAGTCGAAATCACCGTTTGCTTCTGACGATGAATGTACACTTGTCTATCCTACCCGACAATGTGTTAGTAGCCGAATTAAAGGCCAAACCGGTGTTAGCTCATCAAATTCGGGAAGCTCGAAAGTTGATGAGGAGTTGCTTGCAAAACGGGTGAGTGTGTTCGAACAAGGAATCGAGTTTCAAATTGATGATGACGATTGTTTGAGGTTGAAGTCGTCTGTGTGTTCCAAAGAATTGAACTTATTTCGATAATTCTAAATGAAGCCCATTGTAGCGAATGGCAATCCACCCGAAGTATGAAGATGTACAACGATTTGAAACGTCGGTTTTGGTGGCATGGTATGAAACGAGACATCTCGATTTTGTTTGAAATGTTTAATATGTCAACAAGTGAAAGCGGAACATCAAGTGCCATCGGGATTACTTCACCGATCACGATACCCGAGTGGAAATGGGATCGAGTCACAATGGACTTTGTATCCGGACTGCCATTGTCAACAAGTAAGAAGGATGCGATTTGGGTCGTTGTAGATAGATTGACTAAGTCGGCTCACTTTGTCCCCGTCGTCGGATTTTTCAATGGACAAACTAGCCGAATTGTACGTTTCTCAGATTGTGAGACTACACGGGGTGCCTATTTCCATCGTGTCGGATAGAGATCCGAGATTTACCTCGCGATTTTGGAAGAAGTTGCAAGAGGCTTTGGGTACCAAGCTGCATTTTAGCACTTTTCATCCCCAAACCGATGGTCAATCCGAACGGATAATTCAAATCTGGAGGATATGTTGAGATGTTGCATCCTTGAGTTTAGTGGTTCATGGGAAAGATATTTGCCTTTGATTGAATTCGCTTATAACAATAGTTTTCAATCAAGTATTAAGATGGCGCCTTACGAGGCCTTATGCGAGCGTAAATGCCGTACATCATTGTTTTGGACCGAGCTCGGTGAGAACAAAATTTTGGAATGGATTTGATTAAAGATCTTTGAGCAGAAAGTAAAAGAAATCCGTGAAAATCAAGATAGCCTCCGATCGTCGAGAAGTCGTGCAGCGGATCTAAAGCGAAAAGACATTGAGTATCAAGTGGGAGATAAAGTGTTTCTTAAAGTTTCGCCTTGGAAGAAGATACTCGAGATTCGGTAGTAGGGCAAATTGAGCCCGAGGTTCATCGGGCCATATGAGATATCCGAACGAGTCGGTCCGATCGCGTATCGTTTGATTTTGCCCCGAGCTCGAAAAGATTCACAATGTTTTCATGTCTCGATGCTTGACGATATAGGTCGATCCATCGCGTAATTGCTCTATCGAGATTGAGATTCACCTAATTTGAGCTATGAAGAGGAACCAGTTCGCATTATGAGGCGTGAAGTAAAAGAGTTGCGCAATAGGAAAATACCGTTAGTGAAGGTGTTGTGGCATAAACACGAATGGAAGAAGCCACTTGGGAGCTTGAGGACTCTATGAAAGAGCGATACAGAGCCTATTCACGGTAAGATTTTGGGACGAAAATTTCTTAAGTGGGGAGAGTTGTGACATCCCAAAATTGACCATAGTCGGAAGTGGTTTCGGGACCGCTAAACCGAGTCACCGACATGTTCGAACGTAATATTTATTGTCTATAATATGTGAAAATGCATGTGTGAATTTTGAATTCTTTGATTTAGTTAATTTGGTTGTGCATTGAAAGAAAAAGGACTCATGTGAAAGGATTTAAATAGATGTGGCTAATTTTAAGAGATTAATAAAAGGATGAAGTAAAATAAATGGACTTGCATGTCAAATAGCCCATTCCTAAGGGTAGTGGCCGGCCATGTCAAGAGTGATGGGCAAGGGAAAACATGTTTCAAACATGTTTAGCTAATGGATTATGCTTGAAAGAATAAAGAAATGAAATTGAAAAAAATAGGGATATGATGAAAACAAAAGAAAAAAAAAAGTGTTCATTCTCTCATTTTCTCCTTGCTTGGCCGAATATACTAAGAAGAAAGGGGGGAAAAATCTTGAGAAAATCAGCCATGGGAGCTTACTAGACTAAGGTGTTTTGATACAAGAAGGTATGTTTTTATGCCACTCTTGAAAATGCATGCATGATTTGGAGGATTGGTTCAAAATTTTCCTTGAATCTCAAATGAAACTAAGTTGTTAGGTGAGTTAAATTTCGGCCATGCATGTTGTCTTCCTTGGTGAGTGTTTTGATGTTGTTGTGATGAAAGCATGGAGATGAGTGAGTTCGAATGTTTAACAAAAGGAAATTTTGTGCCATTGAGTTCTTGTTGTTATGTGTGTGTGTGCATGAGTATTTGGCCATGCTATAGAATTTATGTTGCAAAATGATTAATGCTTAATGAGATGTATAATAGTACTTGTGAATGAGCTTGAGAGTATTTAAACAATTAGACATGAAAAGGGTGGTAATGAGGCTGAAAAATTGTTGGATGGTTAATTGGGTAAGGAATGAAGCATTCGCCATATGGGGTATAAATGGGCATAGGTGTTAAATACCTTGTATTGGAAACTTTGATAAATAAGTAGCAATAAATTAAGATGAGATTGAGTAAATTTTGAGCTTAGTTGTGTTAAGTATTCGCAATAACCATAATAATGCATGTGAATTCCGTATGTTTGTGTTTGATGGAGAGGTAAATTGTTTGATTTAGCTCAAGAGCAAAGGGAACTAGATTGGACAAAGGAAAGGAGAAAGCAAACAGTAGCCGATTTGGAACCGTTCTACCCCAAACAAAGTAAGTCATTAAGCACATATGTTTGATATTGCTTAAATGATTGGAAAATCTATGCAATTGTGTTTAATGGAATGCTATGTATGTATAAATGAAATTGTATGTGTATGGAGCGAGGATAATTGTTGAATGTAAAAGAAATAGTGGAATGTGTAGAAAGTTTGCTTTCGGCACTATGTGTCTTGAACAATACGTGTGTATGGTGACGAGATTGGCACTAAGTGTGCATGCTGGAAATATATGGCACTAAGTGTGCGTGCTGGAAATATAAGGCACTAAGTGTGCATGATGGAAAAATATGACACTATGTGTGCAAGCTGGAAAAATACTGACCTTTGGGTGTGCGAGCTCGAAGGGTATGGCAATGTGTGCGGGCTTAAATTATGTGGCACTAAGTGTGCGAAATCGAGTAGTAAGCATTGTGTGTGCGTACTCTATATATATGGAGGTGTGTCTCCATTGAATTGAGTATGGACAGCGGATCGGGTAAGTACCTCGAGCTCATGACGAATAGAGAATACGTTCATGCTTGGGTTTGAATTTGGTAAGCCTTAAATCTATGTGATGATTGAAATTGTATGGTTGTGCTGGAAAATGAGTTAATGTGTAAAAATGTTTGATTATCTTGTTGTGTAGAATATGAAATGTGGATGTATGACTTGGTGCGAGATTGGACCGAAAGGTCCGAGGTATTATGGTATAGATTCGATATGGATGAGTACCTAGCCTCGTTTGTTGTACATGTTGTAGTAACTTTATCGATGGATTGATGAATGCTTATGACTTCTGAGTTGTAGACTCACTCAGTGTTTTCTTGTCACCCATTTTAGGTCTCTCGGACTCGTATTGTTTGCGTGATCGGGACCGTCGTTGAAGTCATCACACCGGCTGAAATCTTGTGGTATTGTTTTCGTTGTTGAAGAACATTTGGCATGTATAGGCTATTATATTTTGTCGAATTGTGGGTTGTAAACTTTAAGCCATGTGAAAATGGCCTATGTGGTCGTCAAGTGGGATGCAAGAACCTATAGCCACGAGTCTTAGAAACTCTAATTTTGATATGATGGCCATAATTTGTGTCATGTATGATGGATGATTAAGGCCAAGGAAAGATTCATGAAATTGGCATAGTCTGCTGCAGTAACTGTTGCGGACAGCAGCAGTGAGATGAGATTGAAAAATCACTAAAAATAGTAGAAGTAGAATTAAATAGTGAGTAAATTATGAAATTGAACCTTGATGAATCTATTTTTATATGGACGAAACGAAACGACCATATGAGCAGTATACTGAGAAATATTAAAGTTCTCGTGAGACAGGGCCAGAACGGTTTCTGGGTCCCCTGTTGCGACTTTGAAAATTTACCATAAATTATCCAGAAAGAATTAGGAGTCATGACTTATATGTACAGATTCCATTTTGAGTCTAGTTTCATTAGAAAGAAACGACACCAGTATTAAAGCCCTGTACAGAGAGATATTCAAGTTGTAACGCGCAAAGGTCAGAGCAGTCAATCCCTGTAACATGGGTGATTTTAACTAATAAACTGTACCAATTGGCCCGACCAAAAATTCTAGAAATAAATCCATGGATGGGTATGTGAGTCTAAATTCAGGGAAAATTTACGAAACCAGTTTCCGAGTTTTGAAACTCGAGATATGATTTTTAAGGCGACGGTGACGCAGTTTTCCAGCCTGACTGGTAATGTCAAATTGGTTGGTACCTTGAGAGGATTTGGCCGTTAACCCCTCGTGTCCGACACCGGTGACGGTCACGAGTTAGGGGTGTTACAGGAAATATATGTGAGTCTAGTTTTAGGGGAAATTTACGGATCTTAATTTGGAGCTCTGTAGCTCAAATTATAGATAAGTAAGTGATTATGACTCGTGTGGACAGTTTGATGTGAGCATTTATTAGTAAATTGTGAAATCGTACTTACAAGAATGCTATATACATTAAGGATGTGGAATGGAGAGAAGGAGGAGGAAAATAAATATATGTGGAATACATAGAAACTATGGTATATGAAATATTGATATAATGAAATAAATGATATGTGTTTATAAGAAAAAAAAAAAAGAGAATGTTATGTATCATGACATGTATATATATATATATATATATATGAGACTAGTCTCAATGTAATGCTTGTTGGGTATGGAGTTGAATTGAAATGTTTCAGGCAAACATGTTATTTTGCGTATCTGAATTATGGTATTTTATAAAGATATGATCTAGTTTTAAATATGAATGCTTGATGATTAAGCTAAAGATATTTGGTAAGATGATAATCTTGGTATAAATGTATAAGTGGTACTATAATAAACAAGGTAAAATGAGTATGAGAGACACATGTATGATGACATACAAATGCTATGTTTGTGGTTTAATTGAGAATATTTAATCATTAAATGAATGCCATGTTATATGCTTTTGATTTTGTATAAGTGTGTAAGAGATTAAGGTTGACCAAAGCTTGGAAAATAGCCTAGGTATATTCCACCCAGGTAGAGACACGACCATGTGTCTCAGCCGTGTATGGAACACGACTTTGGGACACGGGTGTGTGGAGCCTTAAAGCATGAAATTTCAAAGATTTTCATAAGTACTTGATTTAGTCCCGAACCCTTTCTAAAGTATGTTTTGGGCTTCGTAGACTCAAATAAGGGACTATGTGTAAGTGAATGAATGTTTTGAAATATGAATGAAATTTTATGGCCTGTATTTTAGTTTAATGTTTGTATGTTTGTCCGGTAACACCTTGTACCTTATCCCGGCCTTGGGTACGGGTAAGGGGTGTTACGTGGTTTATGGAAACCTTCCCTTGCGACATGATAACTCTTGAAAAGAGTTATATTTCATGCCTTTAGACCTAGCTAATTGCTTGTACTCAAGTACATTTTGTTGCATTTCAAGACATTTTAGTTAGCATTTTTAATATTGCATTAGGACTTGGACTGTGTGGGAATTGTGTGCTTTTAATCGCTTGTGGTGGAGTTTTTTGTGTTGGTGTGGCAAGAATAGGTTCTAGAACGAGGAAATAAAGGAGTGAAGTTGTGTTAAGGCAAAGTACTGACAGTTTGCCAGCACGGATGCCATGGCAATAGCGGGAAGTCCAAGTCAACATTTTTTTATGCAACAATTCAAATTCAAATTTAGAAGTTCAAATTCAAATTCAAACTTGTACTGGATAAACCCCCTACAAAAGGAGAAGATAATCATGAGCTTTTTGCCGACCCTAGCCTAATCTATCTATAAAAACCGATGAATGAGACCTCACAAATGGCGAAGAAAAAGTGAGAGAGATCCTTAGGCGTGAATAAGGGTTTGACTGCGGAGGGGACAAGAAATCGAAGGCAGTCCTTCTTAGCCATCACAAGGATGTTGTGCAGTCAAAATGTGGATTGGGCAAGAGAAAGCTACTTTCTAACGTTCTTTTGTTATTTCCTTTGAAAGATTGAAGTGTAGTAGTTGAACGCAATGTTGGATAATATTTTGGTTTGGAATTTTATTTCCCAGCCCATGAGCTAAATCTCATAGGGTTGAGATTACTTTCGATGAACCCTTAACTATTTTATGAATGCCGTATATATCTCATTTACTTTATTATTTCATTTGATTGTTCTTATTTCTTAATTAAAATGTGATAATCTCTAAACATAGAAGGTTGTTCACATGCTAAAACTGAGTCTAATTCTGAAAGGGTTGGATTGGTTGGATTGAAGTTAAATGAAATGAGCAAGTATTTGATTGACACTTGTAGTTGACTTTAGACATAGAGTCACGATCATATAGAAGGAACCCATACAAGATATCTAAAAAGCCTATAGACACGGGCAAGGTAACTTGAGGTTTTGGCCTCACAAGAGGCAGGCCATTTTAGAACTCTTCGGTGTAGTAAAGTAGATATGATTTTTCCAAGCCATTATTGATAATAAGGTTCGATTCTGGGTAATCCCGATCTTTCCAAATAAACATCACTCTATCCTTATTCTTTGTCGTAGTATCTTTGTCACAATATACTTAGTTGTCTATTTCTTTGTTTATAGTCTATTCAGATAATCACTCTCATTATTACCATTAAATATCTGCTTGCACTTTTGTCATAGCATTTCCAATTATTCATTAATTCCATGTATTGCTTACATAATTACTCCACTAATTGCCACTGCATATTTAGCATTAACTTTTTCCATAGTATTAATCGCATTTTATTATAATAACTTGACCACTTTTGTGCCTCAAACCAATCCTTGTGGGAATGATACTTATTCATCACTTTATTACTAAAACCAACTTGTATACTTGCACAAATTGCATATCAATTCAGACACGACAAGTTTTTGGCACCGTTTCTGGGGAACGACATTTTGGTGAAATTTGGTTTAGCTACTTTATTAGTTTTATTTAACTTAGTGTATTTAATTTTTTTTCAAGTTTTCTAGCAATGCATGAGAAGAGGCATTCCTGCTAACACATAATACCTTTTTGATTTGGAGATTGACAGAACCTTATGGAGAAAGAGAAAAGAATTGAGAAAAATGGCTGGAAATAGGAATGATCTTAATGGTAATCTGAATGATCACAATGAAAACCCTTCCATTGGACGTGTGGTGGATGAACAAGATAGGCCAATTAGACAGCATGTCATCTCAATATTAGATGATTTGAATCTAGGGATAGTTAGACCAACCATACAAGCTCAACAATTTGAGTTTAAACTAGTAATATTCCAGATGTTACAAATTGTAGGACAGTTCGGTGGACTCCCTACTGAAGACCCATGATTACATTTAAGACTCTTTCTAGAAGTATGTGATTCATTCAAACAACAGGGTGTTCCTGAAGATGCCCTGCAACTGAAACTATTTCCATATTCTTTAAGAGATTGTGTGAGAGCATGACTAAATGCTTTACCATTGGGAACAATGGCATCATGGAATGCTCTTTGCTAGAGATTCTTGCTACGATATAACCCGCTTACTATGAATGCCAAGTTGAGAAAGGATATTATGTATTTTCAAAAAATGGAGGATGAGACGATATATAAAGCTTGGGAACGATTTAAGTTAATTTGGAAATGTCTGATGCATGGATTCCAATACTAGACTCAAATGGAGATGTTCTCTAATGGGTTGAATGCACATATGAGGATGGTAGTTGATGCATCTGCCAATGGTACTTTGTTGGATAAAACTTATAACGAAGCATATGAGATTTTGGAAAAGATTTCCAAAAATGACTAATACTACCCTATCACGAGAATTGGGACGGGTAAGAGAGTTGTTGGTACCATCGAGCTTGATGCAATCACTTCATTAACAAACCAAGTATCTTCTCTAGCTAATATTATTAAAACCATTAAAAATCCAATAATAGTCCATGAGGTGAAATCAGCAGAGTTGTCATGTGTTTATTGCAGGGAAAATCATGTGTTTGACGAAAGTCGATCAAACCCAGCGTCAATATATTACATAGATAATTCTAATCAAAATAGAACTCCATAGTCCAACACCTACAATTCAGGGTAGAAGCAGCATCCAGATTTCAGTTGGGGTAATCAAGGTGCAGGAAATTTCAACAATGTTGCCAGATAGAATATTAACAATGCACCATCTGGTTATAATCATCTTATGCTGAGGCAAAATGCTCAACAAGGTCAGGTATCATTTTCTAATTTTATTGAAGACTTGTTAAAGGAATATATGGCCAAGAATAATGCTATAATTTAGAGTCAGGTTGCATCTCTCTGAGCGCTTGAAAATAAAGTGGGGAAAATAGCGAATGCTCTAAATTTAAGGCCACAAGGAGCACTACCGAGTGATACTAAGAATTCTAGAACATAGGGTAAAGAGCATTGCAAAGCAATCATCCTTAGAAGCAGAACTCAGTTGAGTGATGTTGTTCACGATTCTATGAAAAAAGGGGATAACGCAAGTAACAATTAGGTACAGATCCCAGAATCATCAAAAAAGCATACAACATTTGAAAATGATAAGTAGAACAACATTGTGGCAAAACCAGATAAGGTTTCCAACAAAATGCCACAACAAAATAATATCAGCAACCTAAAGAACGACCGCCTCTACCTTCTCTACAGTGATTCCATAAATCCAAACAAGATGCTCAGTTTAAAAGATTTTTGGAGGTTTTGAAGCAACTCCATATTAATATTCCGCTAGTCGAAGCTTTGGAGCAAATGCCCAATTATGTGAAATTCATGAAGGATATATTGTCAAAAAAGCACAGATTGAGAGAATTTGAAACTATTGCTCTCATTGACAGGTGCACAGCAATGTTGATGAATAAATTACCTCCAAAGTTGAAGGACCCATGGAGTTTCACTAACCCATGTTCAATTGGAAATCATTATATAGAAAAAACATTATGTGATCTAAGCGCAAGTATAAATATAATGTCTATGTCTATTTTCAAGAAGCTACGAATTAGGAAAGCGAGACCTACCATAGTAACGTTGCTATTGGCTGACCGATCTTACATCCATCTGGAAGGTAAAATTGAAGATGTATTGGTAAGGGTGGATAAATTTATCTTTCCTACAGATTTTCTTATTTTAGAATGTAAAGCTGAAAATGATGTACCAATTATTCTTGGAAGACCGTTTCTTGCTACTGGTAGAACCCTAATTGATGTACAAAAAGGTAAGCTAACCATGAGAGTGAATGATCAACATATTACTTTTAATGTGTTTAATACGTTAAAATGTACGGATTAGAATGAGGAATGTCACACCATTGGCTTGATATAAGCAGCAGTGGACGAATTCACAAATTTTTTCTACGACAATTCTGACAGTGAAGAAGGAAGTTGTCAAGAAGGAAATTATGAAATGGCTTGATGCTGACATTATTTACCCAATTTTTGATAGCTCGTAGGTAAGTCATGTGCAATGTGTACCCAAGAAAAGGGGTGCCACAATAGTAAGTAATGAAAACAATGAGCTCATATCGACTCATACTGTTACGGGATGGAAAGTGTGTATGGACTTGTAGGATCATTGGTACACCTTATGACGCAGCAAAAAAAAAAAAAATTCGACGATCACATCCATGGATCCATGTGCAAGAAACAAATTAGGGTAAAAAGGTTATGAACGATTATATTTAATCGTCTGAAAAATTGTAGAAACAAATTATGCTATTGTATGTCAATTCCAAGCTGCTATGAAAAGTTTCGGCCTCTACGTAATCCACCCAGTGTGACAATGAACAATAAGCACTCTCTAAAACTTTTCAAAGAGAAAAATCTCTTGACGGCTACTAGACCTCACATACTTTATTTTTTGGGTATATAGGATTTTTAGGAAAAACCCTATATATCCTAATTCGACAATAATTGATATTTTTTATATGAATCAAATCATAATAATTCCATAATTATAATAATTTTGACAAAAAAATTACAATTACAATAATTATAATAAGATTTGATCCTAAATTATAATTACAATAATTATAACAGGATTTCGGTAAATTATTTTTGTTAAATTTTATACGAATCAAATTAATATATTAATTTAACCATATTTCTCATTGTGTGTACAACATACTTGTACATATAATTCCTTCGGTATTTAATTGTCTAATTGAATTAATTCTATAATAAATTTTATTCATTTGACAGCTAAACTCAATACCAACTATGTTTGGATTCCGTTCGTTTCAACCATAGGGTGTGACCCTATAGGTTCTTGTAACATTAGCAGTAATACTAGAATGATTCTAATATTACAAACAATGAGTGGCATCTAGCAATGCATCATTGCTACCTAAGTTACAAGAAGTCATGATTCGACATAACTTCTCTGTGATTAACCCTTCATGTATTAAATCCTTTTGTCCTTTATATCTAGAATGGACACAAGTCATGGAATAGTCACACTTGCATAGCCCATCTAATGTTTCTTGATATCTTGAGTAGACTATGAAAAATAAATAAGTATGATATCTCATATCAACTTATTCGAGCATGGCCATGCATTTCTAGTCTCACTCAATCAAGTGGCCTAGGATATTGCTCCCATTTTGTAGGTGGGACAAATTCTATATTGATAAACCATATCCCACTACAAAGATTGTGTTATATCTAACACTAGCCTTTATAGAACAATCAATTACGGTGGATGTTTGATTGTATCAAAATATACGGCTCATGATGTTGGGATAATTATAATCTATAGTCTAATGATTGTATACATAGTAATCACTATGAGTAATGTTGTGACTATTACATAATAATCCAAGAAACAAACTCATAGCGGATCAGTCCAATATGTTGTTCTTTAGCACACATACTCATGTATTGATTTTGACATCTTATGTAAATGACAACACTTTTTCATCAATCAACTAAACTTTAGTCTTAATGCATTATTGTTGTCCAAGCCCACAATAATACTCAACTAAGGACCTTTTAAAAATAACCATATTATTCTCAGGACATTATTATAAAACAATTTATTTATATGCACAGAAAACAAACTAAAATAATAATGGCTATGCCTTATACTAATAAATGAGGTAAAATAAGTATGTTATTACAATCATCTCATGATTGCTCTTTAGGCATACTCTAACAGGACTACTGCAGGCTTAAAAAGGCAACTAGGAAGGATCATTTCCCTTTGCCATTCATCAATCAAATGTTGGGCAGATTGGCTAGTAAGGCTTTTTATTACTTCATAGATGGTTATTCAATATATAATCAGATTGCAACAGCACCTGAAGATCAAGAGAAGGCAACTTTCACATGTCCATATGTCACTTTCACATTTAGTCGGATGTTATTTGGGTTATGTAATGCCTCAAAAACTTTCCAATGCTACATGATGGCTATATTCTCGGACATGGTGGAAACTTTCCTTGAAGTTTTTATGGATGACTTCTCTGTGTTTGGAAATTATTTTGAAGATTGCTTAAGAAATTTGGAGATGGTTTTATGTCGTTGTGAAGAAATGAATCTAGTATTAAATTGGGAGAAATGCCATTTCATGGTCCGTGAAGGCATTGTATTGGGACATAGGGTGTCATAATGAGGGATTGAAGTGAACATGGAAAAGATAGAATTAATCAAAAAATTGCCACCACCAACTAGTGTTAAAGGTATTAGAAGTTTTTTAGGACACGTAGCATTTTACAGAAGATTTATCCAGGATTTTAAAAAATCTCTAAACCCTTGTGTACTTTACTTGAACAAAATAAACCTTTTAATTTTGATGATCAACATTTGTAGGCTTTTGAGGAGCTCAAGAATCGACTTGTAGCAGCATCATTGTGGTTGCTCTAGAATGGACATTGGCCTTTGAACTCATGTGCGACGCTAGTGATTATGGTGTGGGAGCAGTTTTGGGTCAAAGGAGAAATTATGTACTACATGCAATAAATTGTGCTAGTAGGATGTTGACAGAGATGCAGCTAGATTATACCACTACGGAGAAGAAATTACTGGCAGTGGTCCTGTAACACCCCGTACCCGAGACCGTTGCCGGAGTCGAACACAAGGTGTTAACGGACTTAATTCATTAATTAAACAGCTCATACAATTCATTTTAAAATTTCCAGACAAGCTGGCTAACTGCATCACAGTCGCTTTAAAAATCATATCTCGAGTTACGAAGCTCGAAATCCAATTCCATAAATTTTTCCTGAAACGAGACTCATATATATATCTACTAATTTTTTTCTAGAATTTTTGGTTGGGCCAATTAGTACAGTTTATTAGTTAAAGTCTCCCCTGTTTCAGGGTTCAACTACTCTGACCTCTGTGTATTACGAATAAGATATCTCCCTGTACAGAGCTTCAATGCCTATGTCGTTTGTCTCTAATAAAACTAGACTGAATAAGGAATCTGTACATATAAAGCGTGATTTCTAATTATCTCTGTAAAATTTATGGTGAAATTCCAAAGTCAGAACAGGGGATCCAGAAATCGCTCTGGCCCTGTTTCACAAAAATTTAAACATCTCATAAAATATAGCTCATATACCTGTTTCGCTTATTTCATATGAAAATAGACTCATCAAGCTTCGATTCCATAACTTATTCATTATTTAATTCCATTTCTACTATTTTTAGTGATTTTTCAAACTCACGTCACTGCTGTTGTCTGAATCTATTTTATGGTAAATTTTACCTATTTCATGGTTTCCATGGATTAGCTAGCAATTTGACATACATAATACCAAATTTGATCATGATTAGCCATTCCAATGGCTAATCATTACCAAGCATTTCTATTTCCATACCACTCAATAACCATATCATAAGACCATATATACAAAATGATTATAATGCTATACATGCCATACTCAAAATATACAAGCCATTATGCCAAGATGGTATACGGATAGTGTGGCGTGCCTCCGACCGTTTCCGATTTCGAGCTGGCTTGTCAACACTACAAGGAATGAAAAGGAGGAGTAAGCATAAATGCTTAGTAAGCTCACATGCAAATAGCAAGTAACATAACCATATAAGCAAACATAAAACATCATTTGCATAATCATCACCAAGACATTCATATCACCTTTTCATTTATCATCTTACCATATTGTTGTTATATCGAGTTTTCAACCCGAGGGTTAAGTACATACCTGTTCAAAGTATCCATTTCACAACACTTACCAATACGTCCCTTTCATCTTTAGTATTCCTCCATTTGAGTAGAATTTTACCCGTTGAACACATCGGAATATAATTCGGATACATGGAAAGTTTGCACATAAGTGCCACATATGTAGCCAAGCTACCATGTAACCTGCCCATAAGTGAACTCGGACTCAACTCAACGAGCTCGGGCGTTCACATCCATAAGTGAACTCGGACTCAACTCAACGAGTTCGGATGCCTAGTTACATCTCACGAACTCGGACTCAACTCAACGAGTTCGGACATTCGCATCCATAAGTGAACTCGGACTCAACTCAACGAGTTCGGATGCTCAACCATCCTAGTGACATGTCACTTGTATCCTAATCTATTCCTAAGGTTCAAACGGGCTTTTCCTCGAACACTTATCCTTGCCGTCTTAGTAGAATGCCAAATCAATACTCAGTAACAATTATATTTAACAAGTAGTTCACATAATTTACATATTATTTGAAATTAACCACAAAACATACATTTCATAATAAAATTCAGCATAACATATAATTAACATCAATAACTTAAAAATAACAATTATGCTACATTATTTACACATGAACTTACCTCGTATGCGAAAATGACTATTTTACCATTTCGTCCACAACTTGGTATTTTCCCCATTTTAGCCCAATTTCAGTTTTCCTTGCTCTATCATTTAAAATATAGTCTAATTAGGACTCACATTATTCAAATTGACCCAAAATCATATTTTGGAAAAATTACAATTTTGCCCCTAAACTTTTGCATATTTACACTTTTGCCCCAAAGCTCGTAAATTAAAATTCAGCCTATTTTCTTATGTTTTATGACATGCTGATCATTTTTCCTTCTATGGCAACATCAAATTCTCACTCTAACATGTACTTATGACTATTAGGTATTTTTACCGATTAAGCCCTTTTGCTCGTTTTCACTTAAAACCGAGTAGCACAAGTTGTCTAACATAATTTAAAACCTCACATTCTATCATAAAACACCAAAATACACAAATTTCACCTATGGGTATTTTTCCAAATATAAACCCTAGGTTAAATTATTGCTAGCATAAGCTAAATCGAACTCTAGGGACTCCAAAACGTAAAAATCATTAAAAACGAGGCTAGAACGGACTTACAATCGAGCTTGGAAGCTTGAAAAACCCTAGCCATGGTTTCTCCTTGCTATATTCGGCCATGGGGTTGAAGATGAGCAAAATTGGCTTTTAATTTTGTATTTTAATTCATTTTATCCCTAAATGACCAAAATGCCCTTACTACTAAACTTTCCAAAAATTCCATCCAAGTCCAATTTTTGTCCATAGACTTAGAAATTGGTAAAATTACTCTTTAAGGACCTCTAATTAATAATATAATTCAATTTTATGCAAAATACTTCTAGAACACAAGTTTTGCAATTTATTCAATTTAGTCCCAAATTTCAAATTAAGCATTTTATGCATAAAATTTCTTCACGAAATTTTCACACAATCATGCAATCATATCATAGACCTTAAAATAATCATAAAATAATTATTTCTATCTCAGATTTTGTGGTCACGAAACCACTATTCCGACTAGGCCCAAAATCAGGATATTATTCAATTTAGTCCCAAATTTCAAATTAAGCATTTTATGCATAAAATTTCTTCACGAAATTTTCACACAATCATGCAATCATATCATAGACCTTAAAATAATCATAAAATAATTATTTCTATCTCAGATTTTGTGGTCACGAAACCACTATTCCGACTAGGCCCAAAATCAGGATATTACAGGTCCTTACATTCGACAAATGTCATTCTTATTTAGTTGGAACAAAGGTCACAGTCTACACAAATCACTTGCCTATCAAGTACTTGGTACAAAAAAAAAAGGATGCCAAGCTGAGATTGATTAGGTGGGTTCTCTTGTTATAAGAGTTTGATTTGGAAATTAAAGATCAGAAGGGAACCAAGAATCAAGTGGCTGACCATTTATCAAGAATAGGATCAAGGAATGAAGATGAAAGCAAAAAATAGATTAAGGAAAAATTCCTAGATGAATAATTGCTCAATGAAGATGAAAGCAAAAAATACATTAAGCAAAAAATACATTGGTATGCCAACATAGTAAACTTCTTAGTAAATAGTGTAATTCTACCTGACTTCGATGCTCAAAGAAAATGAAAATTTCTTCATGATGCCAAACAGTACTATTGGGATGAACCATTCCTATTCAAGCATTGTAAAGATCAAATAATTTGGAAGTGTCTCTGACAACGAGATGCATAGTGTCTTACAACATTATCACTCAGCCCCATATGAAGGACATTTTGGAGGGATGAAAATAGCTGTCAAGGTACTCTAGCCAGGGTTCTATTGGCCAAGTTTATTTAAAGATGTTCAAGAATTCTATAAGTCATGTGACTGTTGTCAACGAATAGGAAATGTGTCTAGGAGACAGAAAATTCCGTTGCAAAGTATACTAGAGATTGAACTATTTGATGTATGGGGAATAGACTTTATGGCTCCATTTCCACCATCCTTAGGCAAGCTATACATACTTTTGGCAGTAGACTATGTTTCTAAGTGGCTTCAAATGTTGCTAAGTCAGTATTGAAATTTTTGCATAAGAACATTTGTACATGATTTGGTACATCGAAAGAAATTATTAGTGACGATGGATCCCATTTTAATTGCAAACTGATGGCCAATGCCTTGCGCAGGTATGGGGTGAAACATAGAATTGCCATGGCATATCCCTCTCAGACAAATGGCCAAGCTAAAATTTCTAATAGAGAAATTAAACAAATTCTGGACAAAGTGGTGAATCCATCTTGAAAGGACTAGTCTTCTAGATTGGATGAAGCTCTATGGGCATACTTAACTACATTTAAAACACCACTAGGGATGTCACCTTTTAAACTTGTTTATGGCAAGCCTGTCATTTACCTGTTGAACTTGAGCACAAAGCATTTTGGGTGATTAAGAAGTTGAACATGGATTAAGTTGCTGCTGGTAGCAAGAGATTACTAGAATTGAATGAAATGGAAGAGTTCAAACACAAGCATATGAGAATGCTCGTTTGTATAAGGAAAAGACCAAGCGATGGCATGATACCAGAATTTTACCAAAGCAATTTGAACTTGAACAACAGGTATTATTGTTTAATTCTAGGCTCAAATTATTTTCTAGTAAGTTAAAATCTCGATGGTCAGGACCTATTGAAGTAATTCAAGTGTACCTGCATGGTGTTGTTGTTGTTAAAGACCTAAGAATAGGGGCTATATTAAAGGTTAATGGACAACGCTTGAAGCATTATTGGGATGCTCCTATAAAGTGTGACAAGTAAAGCATTAGCCTTCGTAATGTTTGAATTTTTATTTTAGTTAATAAGTAGCTTTTCCATTTTATTTCCCATTATTATTATTATTATTACAATTTCACTTCTGTTATTATTATTATTAACAAGAGTAGGATAAAAGAAGTAGGATTTGTTAAGTGTATGCAGAGCAATAGTTTACAGTGACATTACAAAGAAACGTATGTTATGACAAATTGAATGATGAGGTGTTAATAAAGTTGACCGGTTAAGAAAATTCCTAAGGAAAGATTTTTTTAAACAGTGCATTTAGTGAAAGTTGGGAAACCCAAAGTATGAGGCGCACAATGTAGGGATCCGTTATTTCATTTTCCCCCCGACAAGCTTGTAAGTTTTTAATATTTCCCCCACATCATAACCCTTCTCCCTCAATTTTTTCATTCCCTAAAAACTATCATAATTATCCCTTTTTATTTTCTCCAAGTGGTTCACGTCTCCCACTTCTCGCGAAGTTCACATTTTTGCAGTCCTCTCATCTTCAACTTCTCTGCTATTTTTTTTACTCAATTCTTTTTCTTTTTTCTTTTTATTTCCCAGACCTTTTCTTCATGGAGAGTGTAAACTAAAGATATTCTTCAATTTTGCCACATTCACAAGGTATTCCACTAAAATTCTAAAGTGGCCATTTTGTTTTGAACATGAATTTTTGCTGAAGGATGAACCCAACATAGGGTACGATGAATCAGAATCATCGATTGTGGAAAAGCACAACTAGAGATTTGATCTACACCTACGGGATATTTTGGGTAAAGTGTAAGAGAGTTTTATGCTCATGTAAATTCCCCATATTCTCCCTTCATTTATGTGTGGGGTAAATCTGTGCCATTTGATGAAGACCATAATAATGCCCAATTCGGCATTGAGGAGGTTATAGATGGGCATTCTAAATTTGCCGAGAATTTACATCGGAAGGGTTGGCAAAAGTATTAGAGGATTTATGTGATATCACTTTTTAAGGAGTCGTCTTATGTCCCCTATGCATAATATGATTGTTTCGAAAGAAAGAATGTTGTTTGTTGCATTCTATTCTACAAGGAAGACAGATAAAAATAGGGAAGAGTATCTTCCAAGAGGTCCATAGGTATGCTGATAAAAATGTCGGAAGTGTGAATTTTCCTTACCTTATTTCTACCCTATGTAAGACGACAAATGTACCTTTAGATGATGCTGAGGATGTTACCCCCAATAAGGGTGGGATAACACAAACAAATTTTTTCCAAGCTACGAGGAATTGAGTTTTTCATAGCATCCCAGCACAGTTAAGCTTCCCCTACCACACATATTCCCACAACAGCATCTCCCGCCTCTCATTACCAGATAATCTTAACTTCTCTAAAATAGTTAGAACTGAAGTTGTCTCTATTTGAGGTGTAGCAATACCAAATGATGGAAGAGTTGGAACAAATCAATGAACGCCAGGCTAGGTACTAGTCGTATGTGAAAAATATTGATTTGGCATTAAGAAGATCAATTTAGAAAAAAATTTCGAGACTCATGCCAAAATTTCCTACTTTCCCAGCTACTTTGCTCTTGTCTACGGAGTGCAAAAAAGAACCAGTTCCACTCGCTGGCAGAACTGACCCTATGACTACAAGAGTGACTATAGATAAAGGAAAAGCTATTGAGGAGGAACTAGAAAAATCAGTTTCTATAACACCCCTTACTGGTGTCCGGCGCCGAGATAGTGTATGAGGCATTTACCGGACTTAAAAATAACCAATCATACAAAACCAAGCCATAAAATTTCATCCAATTTAAAACCATTCATGCAAATGCATATCGTCCCTATTACGGGCTTACGAGGCCCAAAACATACATTGGAGGTGGTTCGGGACTAAACCGAGAACTTTGGAAAACTCAAAAAAATTTTCATCAAAACAGGGGTCACATGCTCGTGTGGCTTGGGACACGCCAGTTTGGGTAGGTCGTGTAACACCCCGTACCCGAGACCGTTTCCGGAGTCGAACACGAGGTATTTACGGACTTATTTCATTGACTTACACAGTTCATTTTTTTTTTATTTCCAGACAAGCTGGCTAACTGCATCACAGTCACTTTAAAAATCATATCTCGAGTTACGAAGCTCGAAAACTTATTCCGTAAATTTTCCCTGAAACTAGACTCATATAACCATCTACAAATTTGTTTCTAGAATTTTTGGTTGGGCCAATTAGTACAGTTTATTAGTTAAAGTCTCCCTGTTTGGGTTCATTGCTCGACCTTCATGCATTACGACTTATATATCTCCTGCATGCAGGCTTCAATATTTATGCCGTTTGTTTCTAATGAAACAAAAACTCAAAAAGGAATCTATAAATATATGGAATGACTTCTAATTATATCTGGGTAATTTATAGTGAATTTCAAAAATCAGATCAGGGGATCCAGAAATCGCTCTGTCCCTATTCCACGAAAACTTAAATATCTCTTAAAATACGACTCATATAATTGTTTTGTTTTTCCATATGAAAGTAGATTCATCAAGGTTCGATTACATAATTTTTTCACTATTTAATTCCATTCCTACTATTTTTAGTGATTTTTAAAATTTACATCACTCTTCTTTGTCAAGATCCGCCTTTAAGGTAGACTTTACCTATTTCATAGTTTCCATGATTCAACTAGCCCTTTAGCATATATAGCACAAAATATGATCATGATTAACCATTCCAATGGCCAATCATTGCCAAGCATATCCACACCTCTCAATAACCATATACATACAAAATGATTATATCACTATGCTCAAAATATATAAGCCATTTTCGCATGGCTATCCAAATATATACAACACCAAAGTACTTGACTAATAACAAAAGGGCGTCCTATACATGCCATTAGCGAGTTCAACTAAAAGAGTACCAAAAGGGCTTTGATAGTGTGGGCGACTTCGACTTTGACACTCCCGAGTCCGATAGCTGACGAACCAAAAACTATAAAATAGAGAATCAAAGAAACGGAATAAGCATTTAATGCTTAGTCAGTTTGAGTAATGAAATCATGCACAACTGATGTATAGCATTCATATGACTAAACGAATAATCTCATATACACATATTCTCACAATCATACCTACTTCACATTTCCAACCCTTATATCCATACATAAGGAATCAACTTGACTAAAGGCCGGAAGCTTGTTAATCGATTGAGCGAATACTATTTAAAAGGAATCAATTATCCCAATGCATATACAAAACATACCTCCTCGTTGGGGTTTTACGAGCGTATTAATTGAAATTATTACAGCAAGATTGCTCATTCCCAAACCAAGTACCTTCGGAATTTAGCCGGATATAGCTACTTGCTCAATTGCCTTCGGGACTTAGCCCGGTTATAGTAACTCGCACAAATGCCTTCGGGACTTAGCTCGGATATAGTAACTCGCACAAATGCCTTCGGGACTTAGCCCGGATATAGTAACTCGCACAAATGCCTTCGGGACTTAGCCCGGAATTAGTCACTAGCACAAACGCCTTCGGGACTTAGCCCGGTTATCATCCGAATATTCATGCACATATCCATAAATCATGACACATCTATATTTCATTTTCATAATTAGAATTCAAACACAAGTCACTTATCAAGCATTACCATCTTCGACTCAATAGCCACATACAAGAGCATGATTGTGATTTGTTTATAACATGATCTAATCGAATCATAATCTAAGTTCTATTACTCGAAAACTTACCTCGGATGCTGTTGAACGATTTCAACGGCTACTCGATCACCTTTTCCTTTCCTTTATCTGATTTAGTTCCCCTTTGCTCTTGAGCTTAATGTTAACAAATAAGTTGATTTAATCATTTTGAACATCAAAGAGGAATTCAAGGTACTTAGTCCATTTATATACATTTGACGTTAGAGTCATATATATGAAGTCATGAACCAAATTCAACATATTGGCTAATATTCTCCTTTAGTCGATTATCTAAGTCAAGATAGAATCATCGTTATGCCTGCCTATAACCGAATACATGCAACACCAATCTATCTATTTATTCATGTGTGCATCTTATTTAAGCATGTATGTCCACAATCGAATTCATCATATAAATATCTATGATTTCACTCAAACAATCTTAATACAACACATGGTGCTCAAACCATTTTTTTCAAATTCAAAGCTCGGCTAGTACACATATATATACTAGCAATCAAATACTAACATTTGTACTTCATCTTAATAGCTAGCTTAGCAAACCTTAATTTAACACATAATTCATACATATCACATTCCAAGCATTCACTCAATTCTATCACTTAAAACACACACATTACTCAATAACTTCCTAGTTTAAATTCGGCAACTACACCAATTCACTAGATGGTTTGTTATTATTGTTGTTCATTTATTCAAACTACTTACAATTTCCTTAAACTATCACAATTAACAACATCCTATCACTTCCATTTTCTACCATGGCTCAATGTTATAACCCAAGCCACACATATTGTTCCTCAAGGCCCTTCAATGACCACATTCGGCACCTCCTTAAGAACAACCCAAATTTCAACCTTCAAGAAAGAAGAAAAATATATGTACTAAGAGCTTCAAACTACTTGGCCGAATATCAAACCTCCTAACAATCAAAACTTAAGCCATGGAATGATTAGAACTTGAACTAACCACCTTCTTTATACAAAATTTTCTAAGAATTTCAAGGTACTTACCTCTTCCTAATCCTCATCCAAACCGAACATGAAGCAAGAGAACTCCTTTCTTCTTCCTTTGATTTTTCGGTCAAGAAGAACAAAGAGGATGAAGCCTTTTTTTTTTTCTTTTTCTTCTTCTAGGTACGGCAAAATGGGGGAGCAAGGATGAAACAACTTTGGTTTCTCCTCCCACTCCCCTCATATTTTATTGTTCTTCCCACAACATGTTATCACAAATTGTTTATAATGTGTTTTACCCATCACATTTTGTCTATCCTCAATGTCATGGCCGGCCACTACTAATTAAGTGGGGAAATTGACATGCAAGTCCACCCTTTTGATTACATGCAGTAGTAGATCCTTATAGATTAACCTATCACATTTCAAAAGTGTCACACATAAGTCCTATTAACTAAATTCACATGCAATTAACTAAATCGAAGCTTAAAACTTTCACACATTCATATTCACATATTTTAGACAATAATTATCATATTCAAATAATTTGGTGACTCGGTTTAGCGATCCCGAAACCGCTTTCCAACTAGGGTCACTTTAGGGCTGTCATAGGTCGTGTGGTCACACACGCCCGTGTAACTCTCTTTTTATGACGTCATGCACAATTTGGGGTCACATGGCCAAGTCAAACGCCCGTGTCCCGGGGCCGTGTCCTTTCACATGGCTAAGACACACAGTCGTGTCTCTGCCCGTGTGGCCAAGAAAATGGCTATTTACCAAGCCATGTGCCACCCTCATTTGCACACTCACATACACACTTTCAATGGCACTTAACATGGAACAATTAAGTTACCAACACAACCATAATCAAGGCTTAAACATATCAAAACAATTATTTACTATTTAATACAAAACTGTCCACTTGAGTCATAGTCACTAAATTTTTTATATCTTGAGCTACAAAACTCTAAATTAAGATCTACTTGATTTTTCAAAAACTAGACTCAAATATATTCCTACCATACAATTTTCAGAATTTATGGCTAGCCAATAAGTACAGTTAATTCTTCAAATTTATCTCTATTCTTCTATTTGACAGTTTCAACCTTTCTTCACTAAAAATTAATTAGCTCTTAGTACGGAATTTAGATGATGTTTTTGTTTGTTTCTCTTGAAAATAGACTCATTAATAATTTAAACATATAACTTTGAACCCCCAAGTATTTTTGTAAAATTTTTAATGATTTTCCAAAGTCAGAACAGGGGAACCTGAAATCATTCTAACCTTGTCTCATAAAAATTCAAATATCTCATAAAATGAAATTCTTTTGCTTACACCGTTTCTTCCATGTAAAACTAGACTCAATAGAATTTAATTTAATATTTTATTTAACCTCTAATTTGATTTCCAAAATTTTTGATGATTTTTCAAAGTTATACTACTGCTGTTGTCCAAAACTGTTTTAATGCTAATTTTACTCTTTCATGATTCCCTTGTACTAACTTTCATTAACATACCATTATAAACCACATCACAAAATGACATTGGCATAGACATATGAGTAATTAATATACTTGCAACCCATTAGCCAATATAATCCAATTTATATGGCTACATACCAAATCAAATCCTTATTCATTACAAGACAATACATTTGGCCATATCATAATGACACATATACAAAATGACTAAGTCCCTATACATGCCATATACTTAACATACTTATATTCACTTATAACCCAAATGATAGCTTGATAGTGTGATAGAATCTCCGACGATCTCCAACCCGAGCTAGTTGAATAAACCTATAAGAGGTGGGAAGGAAAGGGAGGTAAGCTTCATAGCTTAGTAAGTCCGTATGAAAATATTAGCAACTCGTACCAATCATATACCATGTCTAACAATATAAACACAAGTTAACATAAAGTGGATATAAATCTCAAGTTGTAATGAAATCAATTCCCAATGCTTATTCTTTTTATTTGCCAACATAATTTCACATAACTTGACTTAATCTAGCAACAATAATATCTCCAATCAATTTGGCCTACAAGCCTTTTTCATAAGCATCAATCAACTTAACCATGTATTTATACATCTTACACATAAACCAATAATCACAAGTTTAACTCAAAGTTACTTTCATAGTGATCATGAACTCATAATATCATAAAGCCACAGTTTATAAACTTTACGTACATACCTGTACCAACTTGTAACACAACTCATACTCATTCTTCCATTGACTTACCCCTTGGGTTTTCTGTCAAGTTACTTGATAATTCACCCGTTGAACACTTGGAATACCATCAGATACATCAGAATCTCGCACATAAGTGCCCCATATGTAGCCATCACTACCTCATATCACATATCACATGTTGCTCGCTTTTGAGCTACTCACGGGCCTACTCACTCGAGCTGTCGATCAGGATGTAGCTACACGGGCTACTTACACAAACTGTCAGGTATCCGCAACACATGCCGGAGTACTCAGCCACCGGTAGAACATACAAGGCCAGCACCTGGAACCCCATAACATGTGTCACATATATCATGAGCTCAGGCCACATAACTCATGAGCTCAGATCGCATAGTCCATAGTGACATGTCACTTGTATCCTAAACTATTCTTAAGGTTCAAACGGGATTCTTCAATACCATATTTCCGTTGAACTTGCTCGTAATGTCGATTTCAATATCCATAACACCAATTGCATACTCATGGAATAATCAAAGCATAATTCATAATAAATTTAAGCATTAAACACATGATACAACATCACATTAATTATATATGTACTTACCATATATGCAATATTAAAGCATTAAAAATATGATACATATTGCATAATTTGCATATGAACTTACCATACATGCAATATTTAAGCGTTTAATATAGAGTACATATTGCATTACTTGCATACGAACTTACCTCGATACAAAAAATGGTGAAAAAGACCTAACTGTCAAATACACATTTTCCACCCTTCTAGGTCCAAACCTCGTTTTCCTTGATCTAAAATATCACATTTAGCTTATTTATTAGTCACATTATTCATTGTGACCCAAAAATCATATTATGTAAAAATTATGTTTTTGCCCCTAAACTTTGTCATATTTACACTTTTACCCTAGGCTCGTGAATTTTCATTCAATTTATTTGTTCTTCAAGCCTAGTTGAACCCTTTTTATAACTATAGCAACCCACGTTTTTCATTTTATCACACTTTTATGACATATTTCATAACTTTTACAAATTAGTCCTTTTAGGCATTTTTACCGAAAATCACTTAGTAAAAGATGTTTATCACACATCAAACTTACATATTCCTCCATTAAACATCCAAAATGCATGCATGACACACATGGTTAAATTTTTTAACATGAATCCTAGCTCAAATAAATGGTAGAGATAGGTAGATCTTGTTACGAGGATTTCACAAACGTAAAAATCATTAAAAATAGGGATAAAACAGACTTACAATCAAGCTTGGAAGCTTGAAAAACCTTAGCCATGGTTTTCCCTTGTGGAATTCGGCCATGGGGTTGAAGATGGACAAAAATTGGATTTTAATTTTGTTTTTAATTCATTTTAATTACTAGATGACCAAAATGCCCCTAACTTCAAAATATTCTATTTCACCTATTTCATGGCCATTTTTGTCCAAAAAAATTAACCAATGGTATAATTACCATTTAAGGACCTCTAATTTAAAATTTCATAGCAATTAGACACCTCTAGCTTCTAGAACTCAAGTTTTACACTTTTTACGATTTAGTCCTTTTGACTAAATTGAGTGCTCAAACGTCAAAAATTTTAAATAAAATTTTCATGAAATCATTTCGTGAAATTTTAGATAATAAAAATATAATAAAAATAAATTTTCTTACGTTGGATTTGTGGTCTCGAAACCACTGTTTTGACTAGGCCCAAAATCGGGCTGTTACATTCTTTATTGACCAAGAGAAGGAAGTAGAAGAAGGAAAAGAAGAAACAAGTGTCCATGCCACTGCACCAGCTACTGCCACTGAAAAATGTAAAACTCCTTAACCAACTTCTTCAACTATCTCCATGACTGCACATGATAAAGTAATCGATCAACTGGTCAATGAACTAACAGAGACCAACAAAGAAGGTAAGAAAGTCGACCTAAGGAAAAGGAAGATGCGATACAAAGTCAGTGCTTGCAAGTCCACGAGAAAGAATTGAATGAAGTACCAACATTCCAGTCCAAGGAGGTTAAGTTTTGTTTTTCTCTCATACATTGCACAATATTTTTCCATGGCATAATAACTATTGAAATACCATTTTGTCTATAAGAAGTACAATTCTTCTTTATGATGTTCGATGATGAGCTTAATTTTTTTTCCGATATACCTAGAACAAGTAACAATAGATTGGGTGAAGTTAGCTTAGGCTAAGTTCCTTGGAAATTGATTTCTAAATATGGGCTTGTACTTTGTGGGTTTTTTTTTTTGGTTTTTTGAAATATAGTATCTTTTTAATGCCCTTGGGTATTTTTAGAATAAAAAATTAGTACAATGCCATAAAATTCTGTTTAAATAAATATGCACTCCAATTCTTAGAGTTGCTAAGTAGGCCATCATGCTGTTGATTAGAAAGGAGAACCTAAGTAAAAGTGTGTGGTAGAACTTTAAGTGGCATTCCGCTATAGCAAAGGACTGAGTAACTAAGGAGATAGTTGTGTGATCCATCCATCTTTTTAGTTGAAAGCCTTAGCTTCATGAGTGACTTTTGGTTTAAATTGTGATATGATTGAGTACTCGGCCATCCATTGTATGCTCCATCGTGATTGTTAAGTCAAAGAATATTGTGACATGATAAATCCCTTAATAATAATTTACTTTACAGTTTCAAAAATATATATAGTAAATATATTAAAAATAACATATTATGGACTTAAAGCAAGTGACTTATGTTTAGGTAACAAATGGACTAAGTAATAAAAAAGATATTTGCTATAGGCCAGAAGAGAGAATGCATGGGTACTTAGGGAATTTTGTTTTTAGGGAGAAATTTTTGCATTGCCTTAGCTGAACGAACCTTTGACAATTGAATCAGTTTTAGGAAAAGAAAAGATTGCTGAGAACGGAGGTATAAATTATTTTTCCAAATAGCTAGGCAGTAAAAGAAAGTATATTTTGCCCAGGCAAGATGGTTGCATTCATTCATTTAGCTGTATTTTGCTTAAGGATAAGCAATAAATCAGGTTTTGGGGTGTGATAACTCTTGAAAAAAGTTATATTTCATGCCTTTAGAACTAGCTGATTGCTTGTATTCAAGTACATTTTGTTGCATTTTAGGACATTTTAGTTAGCATTTTCAATATTGCATTAGAACTTGGACTGTGTGGGAATTAGGTGCTTTTAATCGCTTGTGGTGGAGTTTTTTGTGTTGGTGTGGCAGGAATAGGTTTTGGAATAAGGAAATAAAGGAGTGGAGTTGTGTAAGGGCAAAGTGCTGACAGTTCGCCAGCACGGATGCCGTGGCAATATTGGGAAAACCAAGTCAACATTTTTTACACAGCAGTTCAAATTCAAATTCAAACTTGTACCAAATAAACCCCCTTAAAAGAGGATAAGATAATCACGAGCTGTTAGTCGAACCTAGTTTGATCTATCTATAAAAAAACGATGAAGGAGACCTCACAAATAGCAAGGAAAAAGTGAGAGAGATCCTTAGGCGTGAATAAGGGTTCGATTGTGTAAGGGACAGGAAGTCGAAGGCAGTCCTTCTTAGCCATCACAAGGACGTTGTGCTGCTAAAGTGTGAACTGGCCAAGCAAAAGCTACTTCTCGATGTTCTTCCATTATTTCCTTTGAAATATTGAATTGTAGTAGTTGAACGTGATGTCCGATAATATTTTGGTTTCGAATTTTATTTCTCATCCCATGAGCTAAATCTCATAGGGTTGGGATTACTTTCGATGAACCCTTAACTATTTTATGAATGTCGTATATATCTCATTTAATTTACTATTTAATTTGATTTTTTATTTCTTAATTAAAATGCAACAATCTTTAGACATAGAAAGCTGTTCACATGCTAAAAATTGAGTCTAATTCCGAAAGGGTTGGATTGTCTGGATTAAAGTTAAATGAAATGAGCAAGTATTTAATTGACACTTGTAGTTGACTCAAGACATAGAGTCACGATCATACAGAAGGAACCCATGCAAGATATCTAAAAAGCCTATAGACATGGGCAAGGTAACCTGAGGTTTTTCCCTCGTAAGAGGCAGCCCATTTTAGAACTCTTCTATGCAGTAAAGTAGATATGATTTTGCCAAGGCATTATTGACAGTAAGGTTCGATTTTGGGTAATCCCAACCTTTCCAAATCAATATCACTCTATCCTTATTCTTTGTCATAGTATCTTTGTCACGACATATTTAGTTGTCTATTTCTTTATTTATAGTCTATTCAAATAATCACTCTCATTATTACCATTACATTTCTACTTGCACTTTTTGCCATAGCATTTCCAATTATTCTTATATTCCACGTATTGCTTACATCATTACTCTAATAATTGTCAATGCATATTTAACATTCACTTTTTCTATAGCGTTAATTGTATTTTGTTATAATAATTTGACCACTTTTGTGCCTCAAACCAATCCTCGTGGGAACGATACTCACTCATCACTTTATTACTTAAACTGATGTGTATACTTGCATAAATCGCATATCATTTCACACGTAACACGACACCAAAACAAAAGTTCTCAACATGGGAAATTAAGACACATTGGCCATCCCCAACTTAAGCCCTCTTAATTCCTGCATAGTCACCTTATTGGCTGTGGCCATCTTGGCCAACAACACATGCTGCTCTACTGAACTAGGTCAATCTCAATCTCAAATTTAGACTTTAATGCTCATTCACACAAACTTTGGCACGCTACTTCTTTCTCCACACAATCTCATAGGTTGTTTGGACAAAACATCCCCCACTTGTTCTCTTATTCACGCTCTTGGACTCGATAATCCTCTAGTCTACTTTGGTTAAAAACTCAGTGATGCTTAGACTAGCTCAAGAAATCTCATGTATTAGTAGCTTACCATGGATAAGGGCATCGTAAGCCTTATCCCAAACACAAGGATCCAACAATCCACTCATGGTCCTCTAACCAACTCAAACTCAAGGGACCCTTCAGTCCATCTCAGCCCAATATTGCTAGGCCTTCTAAGTCTATCTTGATTGTAATGAGCCACTAGCCAACACAAATGGAGCTTGCAACTGCTCTAGCACTACTTAGGCATACTCTTGCACTACTCAAAGTGCCCTCAAACTGATTGCCTCAATAAAACACTTCACTTTCTCCAACGATCCTCAAGTGTACACTCTAGCTCGTTGCCTTTAGGAGCCTTCATTGGTTCTACTTGTGGGAAACAAAAAGAATTCTCATGTTTAAACAGTAGAAGAATTTGCTTCTAAATTTTTGGAAACATAATTCTACAAACAAAATTGTTAGCACTGACTGAAAAATAAACCAATCGTAAATAAAAGAAAGAATTCCTATGTCGTGGAAAAACCACTACCAAATTCGCGTTGGTCGATGTAATCGTGTAGTGGACGTTGCCCGCAAGGTTAATACAGAACTTTAATATCCATACACCCGAATAAGGAAGGTAGAGCACAATTGGTATTGCTCTTCTCCGAGGAATCGAGAAATAAGATAAAAATAAAACTTTAAAGTTGGCTAAAAAAACTTAGCTAGAAAAACCACAATAGGTTCAATTCCCAGGAAAGGTTGGAGGGGTCACAAACGGTCCCACTTAAAGTCCAATCTCCTAAACATAATTTCCTTTAATGTAATTTTAGTAAGATGCCAAAGTTTTAGAGAAAAGAAAGATGAGAGAATTGAGAAGATTGAGAGAAACGACGTACAAGATAACTCATCAAACACACAGATAGTATTATCAAGCTAGAATTCAGCTTGCTCAGCATCATCATCATCAGTAGCTTTGAACTCTTCGGCCCCGTGTTTTCTGATTTTATCAACAAGTGGATTAAGTAATCTCAACGGATCACTCACTTGAGGTATAACAGGTATCAAAGATGGATTAGTCTGGGGTGGAGGTTGTTGTGCATTCGGATTAGTTCTGATATATTGAGTAAACTAGTCGTTCATCATTTGGTAAAAGGCTTGCTTAGCCTGTAATAGCCCAAAATTAGGTTTAGTTGGAACAGAGGTTTCGGGACCACAAAATTTGAGATAAAAATAGTTATTTTTTGATTATTTTGAGGTCTATGATATGATTGCATGATTGTGTGAAAATTTCGTGAAGAAATTCTATGCATAAAGTGCTCAATTTGAAGTTAGGGACTAAATTGAATAAGTTGCAAAACTTGCATTCTAGAAGTTTCTAGTATGATATTGCTTTGAAATATTAATTAGGAGGTCTTAAATAGCAATTTGACCAATTTCTAAGTGATGGAAAAAATTGGACATGGATGGAATTTTTGAAAGTTTAGTAAGGAAGGGCATTTTGGTCATTTGGTAATTAAAAGAAATAAAAAGGGAAAATAAAGCCAAAATTTACTCATCTTTTTCATGGAGCCGAAATTAGCATGGGGGAAACCATGGCTAGGGTTTTCAAGCTTTCCAAGCTCAATAGTAAGTCCGTTCTAACCCCGTTTTTCAAGTTCTTTATGTTTTTGGAATCCCGGTAATTTGATTAAGCTTATTATAGCAATAATTTAAGCTAGGGTTCATATTTGGAAAAATACCCATAGGTGAAATGTGTTTATTTTGCTGTTTTATGATAGAATATGAGGTTTTAAATTATGTTAGACAACTTGTGCTACTCGGTTTTGAGTGAAAACGAGTAAAAGGGCTTAATTGGTAAAAATACCTAATAGTCATAAGTATATGTTAGAGTGAGAATTTGATGTTGCCATAGAAGGGAAAAGTGATCAGCATGTCATAAAACATAAGAATAAGGGATGAAGTTTAATTCTGAGCCTAGGGCAAAAGTGTAAATATGCAAAAGTTTAGGGCAAAATTGTAATTTTTTCAAAGTTTGAGTTAAGGACTGTTTTGAATAGTACATTAATTAAATAAGTAAAATATGATGTTTTAGATCCCGGAAAATGAGATTTGAACCTAGAATGGGAGAAAAATCGAAAATTGGGAAAGTTGGTAAAATGATCGTTTTAGTATCGAGGTAAGTTCATATGTATAATAAGCATTAATTTATGTATATTTCAATGTAAAATTGATATATTTATTATAATTTCCGAGGTGTTGAAAGTATGTAAGTTGGTATGATAATAATACAAATATTTGAAAGTTAAATTTAGTGAATTAATTGAATTATGTTAAATTAAATGATTATGGTGCCAAGTTTATTAATTGATTTAAAAATATGTCTATGGTACATGAAGTGCATTGAATTATCATACATAAATGTGATTTCTATGATTATGGATATTATGGGAAATTGTAAGTTCATATGATTTTAATAAGGCAATGTGTAATTTAATGTTATTGCCTTGATATTAAATGAGATGTAAGTTTATATGTAAGTAATACATCAATGTTACTTGTATTATGATATTTTATAGTAATATTGGAAATATGTTTGTGGATAATTACTTGATTGGTGAAATTGCTGGAAAAGAGAGAGAAATCCTGGTTGAACCTTCGGAAAGATTGGATGATACAGATAGTATGTAGCTAAGCCACATGTATGGTGCTGAGTGCACATCATGCGTACAAGAGAGCTACAAGACATTATGATGTAGCTAGGTCGCATGGGTGATACTATGTGTACACCATGTAGACAAGAGAGCTACGGGATATATGTAGCTAGGTCGCATGCGTGGCTTCAGGTGAAGGACACCATGTAGACAAGAGAGCTACAAGATAAATTGGCTAGGTCACATGGGTGGTACTGAGTGTTCACCATGTGTACAAGAGAGCCGAACTCTATGATGGGTGGAGCTATGTGCTAAAACCACCAAGTATCGAGGATTGATCCGAAGTGTTCAACGGGAGACTCTCTATGTATTCCTTTGTGAGTTTTGTGATGAATAAGTGCATGAACTTGGTTATGTGAATGATGTGTTCATTAAGTGACCAGGATGTGGTAAGGTTATAAACAAGTAAGTTATACATGAGGATGATTTTATGGTGACCTTGTGATCATGGTCCTATACTTGTGATGTATGAAATGTGGTGAAAATGATTTGTGATATGTATGTTAAAATGAGGTTAATACAAAGAAAGTGTGAAAGAGTGAATTAGCAATAAAACTGTTTTGGACAGTAGCAGTGACGTGAGTTTGAAAAATCACAAAAAATAGTAGAAATTGAATCAGAGACTGACTGAGATATCAAATTAAAGCTTAATGAGTCTATTTTCATATAAAAGAAACAGAGAAAGAAAAGGAGTTCTATATTTTGATATATTTATGTTTTTGTGAGACTAGTTCAGAATGACTACGTGATCTCCTATTCTGACTTTGGAAAATCATAAAACTTTGGATAAAAATAATTAGAGGCTTAAAATTATATTTTTAAAATCCCTAACGAGTCTATTTTCAATATAAATCAACAAGAACATTATCCAATTTCTGTAGTGTGAGATAATTAATTTTTAGTGAAGAGAGGTCAGAACTGTCAGAATGTGAAACAGGGGAAATTTTAATTAATAAACTGTACTAATTGGCTAAACCAACAATTATGAAAATTTTATGGTGCAAAGATATGTGAGTCTAGTTTCAAGGGAAATTTATGGATCTTAATTTGGAGCTCTGTAGCTCGAATTATAAATAAGTAAGTGACTATGACTCGTGTGGATAGTTTGATGTGAGCATTTATTAGAAAATTGTGAAATCGTACTTACAAGAATGCTATATACATTAAGGATGTGGAATGGAGAGGAGGAGGAGGAAAATAAATATATGTGGAATACATCGAAACTATGGTATATGAAATATTGATATAATGAAATAAATGATATGCGTTTATAAGAAAACAGAAAGAGAATGATATGTATCATGACATGTATATATATATATATATATGACTAGTCTCAATGTAATGCTTGTAGGGTATGGAGTTGAATTAAAATGTTTTAGGCAAACATGTTATTTGCGCATCTGAGTTGTGGTATTTTATAAAGATATGATCTAGTTTTAAATGTTTGATGGTTAAGCTGAAGATATTTGGTAAGATGATAATCTTGGTATAAATGTATAAGTGGTACTATAATAAACAAGGTAAAATGAGTATGAGAGACACATGTATGATGATATACAAATGCTATGTTTTTGGTTTAATTGAGAATATTTAATCATTAAATGAATACCATGTTATATGCTTTTGATTTTGTATAAGTGTGTAAGAGATTAAGGTTGACCAAAGCTTAGAAAATAGCCTAGGTATATTCCACACAGGCAGAGACACGACCATTTGTCTCAGCCGTGTATGGAACATGACTTTGGGACACGAGCGTGTGGAGTCTTAAAGCATGAAATTTCCTAGATTTTCGTAAGTTATCGGTTTAGTCCCGAACCCTTTCTAAAGTATGTTTTGGGCTTCGTAGACTCAAATAAGGGACTATGTGTAAGTGAATGAACGTTTTGAAATATGAATGAAATTTTATGGCCCGTATTTTAGTTTAATGTTTGTATGTTTGTCCGGTAACGCCTCGTACCTTATCCCGACCTCGGGTATGGGTAAGGGGTGTTACATAGCCTCTCCCTTCTGGTTACTCGAGGTCAGTCGAGAATCAACCGGCACTGTCCCTTGCATGGGAGCAGGCACTACACTTTCATTATCATTAGCTACAGCTCTGTCGGGATCCATTTTCTATACGAAAGCATATTTTCAAATGGTAGAAGTTATCACACTATCGCAGTATATAATATGGCATGTATAGCTAGACTCACACGAGCTACATTAGTATTAGAATTGACTAAACCGTAGCTCTGATACCAATCAAATGTAACACCCCTAACCCGTATCCATCGCCGGAATGAGTTACGAGGTATTACCAAATGAGACACAGCTTTCTGGCAATCACAACCATACTCATGCATACGACTCAAATACCAAGCAATTGTAACATAAATAATCAATTTAACATCTTTATAAATCATATCATAACCATTTAATCAAATATGTCCAATATAAAGTTATATGCAAATAATGCCAAACATATCATTTTGAAACAAAGCATATGCATATCAAAGTCATTACAATCATCCACATCAAGTAAAACAATTATGAATTATAAAAATTTCTCATGTCTTAAATATATAACAAATTAACATACATCTTTGGCATCAATATATAAACATATAAGTATATATATAATCACAACTTATCCAAATTTTTCTTAAATAAAATAATAGCATCGAAATAAAATATGGTATGCCACTAAAAATTTAAACTATATAACACCATAATGTTTTAACATTTATCCACATATAAGCATGCATTCAACCTACTCATACTCCAAACATAACATAAGTTACTATTCATTTGATCATTTCAATGCTTTAGCTGAATATTTGAATGTTTAATATTAAGTTGAACCAAAGTCAAATTTTAACTTAACAAAAAAAAAAACATTTCAAGAATCAAATCCAAAAGCCAAACATCATATACCCTTCTCATTCGTAAATCACAAGTAAACCTATATGCATTATATAAATTAACCATCACTTTAATTTACCAAACCAATTCAATAACCATATAATCGGCTAAGTGCAAATTTAAGCATAAAACTCAATTTCACTTACACGCCAAATCAAAATTAAAAACCTAACAAAAACTTAAAAGCCATATCCGAATGTTCTTAATATTTCATTACCAATCCAAATACACAAACCTCATATACTAAATATACAACTCCATTTTATGACATAATTTTTACATGGATACATTAACCGAAAATAAATAACTAATATAACAAATATTCATGTGCCAAATTAACCACAACCCATCAAATAATATACAACTATTTTAGCCTTTAAGAAATCATACCATATTCATCATGAATCATACAAATATCTCACTCATTCAAATGTACAAAATGTGCACACTTAACCAATACAATTAGAAATAAATTAATCACTATACAATTGGCTATAAATTCACCATTTAATCCATTACAAGCCGAATCATACAACTCATCACACTTGCAAATCAATCTATATATTAAGCTTACTAAATGAGCTATTTATAAAACATTCACTTTGCAACCAACTACTTCAAACCATATTCACCTACAAATATGTTTCTTAGCCGAATATGTCAACCACAATCAGTATATAAACGACATCATTTACTCAACCATGTAAACATGCTTGGTAAGATAAACAAGCCATTTTCACATAGCTTTTTATAACATATATACATATCAAAATCAAATATGTCCAAAGGATAATATAGCCTATACATGCCATAAGTTCGAATTTAAAACTTCCAAAAAATGATAATGCGATTGACTTTACTGACGATCCCCGAGCATGTAACATCACCAAAATCTATAAAAAAAAGACAAATATACACACAAAGTAAGCCAACTGAGCTTAGTAAACCTCAAAACAAATAAACAACTCAAAAGCATTATGAACTCAATTTAACTAAATTAATACATAATTTCTTAATTCCATTTAATATCAAACTTACATTTTGTAAACATTATATACTTTCATATATAACCTTATCTTGGCTGAATATGAGTACATATATCCATCATCAGGAATCATTTAATTCAAAGCCACAATATCATTACATAACCGAATATATATATATATATATATATATATAAATCAAATTTCAATATCACATACTTATTCATTAAACCTCATATAGCTTCTTATATACACAAACATCACCATTAGCATCCTTATAACTTATATCACATAACAATAACCAACTTACCTTACTTTCAAGTAGCCAAATAATTTTACGTACCTGTTCACTTTAACTTGATTTCACATTTATTCGTAACTTATCATTGCCCGTTGAACCATTCAGAATTGTATAGGATACTTGGATAATCACATATATCGTATAATGCCAACGTCCCAAACGTGGTCTTACATGCAATCACATATCAATAAATCGATGCCACTATCCCAGATAGGGTCTTACACGAATCAAATACGTTGCCGATGTCTCAGACATTGTCTTACACATAATCATATATCGATGCCAACGTCCCAGACATGGTCTTACACGAGAACACATATCGAAATCCTATGTCATGACATATGTATCCTAGCTATTCCTAAGGTTCGTATGGGGCTTTCGGACGTTGTAACTCAATTGAATTAAACTTGAATATATTAATCCCAAGCATATTCACATTCAAAAATTGCATTATAAACTCATAGAAATTCAAATCAGCGTGTTAATTTTACATATAGTAATAATTAACAACTCTTACTTACCTACAGACTTACCTCAGATATCGACGAACGATGTAAATTGACTATTCAATTATTGTTGTTTTCCCCCGATCTAAATTTGATTTCTTTTGTTCTTGATCTATACAATTTCAAATTAAGCTCATTCAAACACAATTTCATTCAATTTAATACAACAACACATAAATGGGCAAATTACCATTTTACCCCAATATTTCACACTTTTACAAATTAATCCAATTTGCATAAAACACAAAATACACAAAATTTCAATACACAATGCATAGGCCGAATGTTCATCTTATTCATATAAATCCATACATTTCATTTATTTCACATTTTAGTCCCTAAATTTATAATTTTTACAATTTAGCCTTAATTACTCAAATTCATCAAAAATTCCAATACAACACATATTAATCCAAAACATATCTTTCATAATTCATCATCAAACATCACAAAAAAAAATTATTCATCATAGGTATAACTCAAAATATTCATCAAAATAAAAAATTCAAGCATGGGTCAGATAGTACTCGAAGCAACGATCTCAAAAACGTAAAAATTATCAAAAATCGAAACCAAACTAACCTTGAATCAAGCTTGAGATTGGCCGAATATCACAAAGCTTTTGTTTCTTTTTTATTTTTGGTCAAAATATGAACATATGAACATGAATTTTAATTATATTATATTATATCATATATATTATTTACCTTTTTACATATTTAACCTTTTAAAATTAATAACAAAACATGCATAATAAGGGTACATTTGACCATCACTTAGTCTAAAGGGTTATTTGCAACATAAATGCTTCAATCTACAAAGCCATTAACAATTCGATCCTTATAAAATAAACTATCAAGTTTTTAATTTACGCGATTAAATCCTTTTTCTTAATCAGACACTCAAACGTCAAAATTAAATTACGAAAAATTCATAGGCATAAATTCACACAAAATAAACACATAAAATAATTTTTAAATATTTTTCTGACTCAAATTCATGGTCCCGAAACCATCATTTTGATTAGTGTCTAAATCGGGCTGTTACGTGGTTCACCAGGTCCATGAAAGCCACAAGTGTGTTTTGCAATCTAAAAGGCATTACCAGAAACTCATAATGCCCATACCTCATTCTAAATGTTATTTTCAACACATCATAATCTTTCACCTAGAGTTGTTAGTAACCAGATCGCAAATCTATCTTAAAAAAAATTAGTGGCACTTCGTAATTGATCAAACAAATTGTCGATTCTAGGCAAGGGATACTTGTTTTTGACAGTTAACTTATTCAACTGTCTGTAGTCAATGCACATCCTTATATTACCATCTTTTTCCTTCAAAACCATCTTAGCTACATACTGTCTTAGCCTCATAAATTTTTCCTCACATTCAGCCACTGACAACTCGCCTTGCACAAGGTTGATGAACTCATGCTTGTGAGCCTCCATATACTGCTCGCTCATAAACTTCTTCTAAAAGGGTCGTAAGAAGAATTACCATGTCAAGTGGTTTGCAACAGCCCCTTGATTCATAATATTCCACCAACGATGGGTTTCGTTGATGAGTAAGGATACAGTGCATCCCAACTTCTCATCATTAGAACATGACATCTGCTTAAGGATTTTCTCAACACTCTCAAGCCAATACTCAACTTTGGTAGGATTAGCTCTTCGAACACCAATGAATTCCCTACCACTTAGAGCTTACAAATGTTCTAGTGACAGTCCTCGATTTGTAGGTGCAGTGTTGGCACTAGTAGCTCACTGAAAAGCCCCAATCATGGCTTGCCCTAAGGGCTCCATGCCTTCTTCCAATATATTTTCCCTGTGAGTTTGCTCTTGCATAATCGAAGTTTGATCACCTTCAAAGTGGTTGGCAACTCCATTCATATGGTTCGCATTCACTCTACAGGGAGGCATTCTTGCTTACTCTAAATCTACATAAGATACTAACTTAGGTAGGACATCAAACACATGTAACTGGGTATCCAAACTTACAAACATACTTGTGAACATAGTTTGCACATGGTAGACATACACATGAATATAGTTCACAAAAACATAACTTACTTACTGGGATGGCGAACAGTAGAGGGATGATCCGAGGCATAATCCTGCAAAAGATATAGCAGAACCAAGGTGATGTTGTTCCCAATCCTACCCAACAAACAAGCACACAAGCATACATAGCACTTCTAATACACACAAACTTGGCAAACTCGCTTTATCAACTTCTGGCGAACTTGCCTGTCAAATATTCAGCCCGATAAGCTTACCTGGCTAGCCTACTAACATGGTTCTGATACCAACCAATATAACAACCTAGCCAAGTAGGTTTAACCCAAATTTGGCGAGCTACATTAGTCATCAAAGTGACTCTCCGTTAACTCTCAACCTAACCTCCAGCACACTACTTATTTACAACGTATATTATGCTAAGTTATAGTACATCAACAGAAACAATTCATACATAAAATATAAAACATGCGACCTAATAAACATACATAGGTATGGTTCGTATTTCAACTAATATAAAGAATTATGGGTTCACATGCAAGATGCAAACAAGGTATTTAGGGTATGCACTTTCAAAAATAAGTACAAGTACATGAAAGCTATTATTAAGGTTTGCACCATGACTTATGCTTACAGACATTAAACAACATAAGTTCGCCTAACAAAATATCATATGAGTTCACAGTTTAGTATAAAGCATGTGTTCATACAATAATACGGGTTCACATAAATATGTGGGTTCACTCAATTTACTTGGGTTCGCTAAGTAGAAGGCTATCGTTAACAGGGGTACGCATGTAATTTTTTGGGTCACAAACATGCAAGGGTCGCATAAAACAGTACTTAGCAATAAATTTGACTCGCATATTTTGCTAAATGTTAAGGTAACATAATGTAACACTAATGCATGAAAATCATCAGCTTTATTCATAATAAAAGATAATTAAATAATCTAAGACATGGTTCATAAAAGCAAAATAAACTTAAAGAATTTAAAGAAATTGTTCCATTAATTGAATTAAATCGTAATAAGTCTAGACCCATATAAATAAAACCTCATTGCCTATTTTCCCAAGTTTGTCACTATCTGATCATGTTTCAGCTTGGCCACTTCCATTCGTGACCTACTTACCTATGAAGTAAGAGAGGAATGGGTGAGTTCATTGAGAACTTAGTGAATAATTAGGAACCAATATAGTATGCTTACGTTTAAAACAGAAAGAGAACTTAGTCTAAAGCTCATGTTGCGAGTTGGGTTCGCCATAAAGATGCAAGACCCAGATTGTTGTTTTGCTTGCTTGTCAGGAAAAAAATATAAGTTTGTAAAAACAATTTCAGTTTTTCTTGTAGAAAAATCATACTTGAAAACTTTTCTTGTAAACAGAACTTGTATAGTATGAAACATACCTACATACTTGTCTTATTAGAATGGCTGAGAAACATAAGATATGTTCTCACAAAATCTGTTGGATATGTGGATCTCCTTATAACACCTTAGAATGACTCAAAGAGTCCTTAACATGTCCTAGAAGTGCAGCGCAAAGTAATGCACTCTCCTGTATGAATGGAGCACAACTTGACATTCACTTATCTCTCTACATGTCTCAAGGCATCAATGCGCAAAATCACAGATTAAAGGTGAGTACTCACAATCCTTTGGTATACCAATATATCCAACATATAAGCTTGCAAATGAGCTGGCACGGAAACTTATCTTGAAAAACACTTGTTCAAAAAGCTTGCACTTAAGTGCGTAAAAACACAGTTTAAAATCGTATATATATAAAAAAAAAACATATCTTGAAACATGGGCTCACATAGGAGCATGTGTAAAACTTATCTTTAAAACATAACTTTCAAAACATGGCTTGAAAACTTATCTTCAAAATAGAGTGTCAAAATTTAAAAATAGAGTTTTTGGAAAAAAAATTTGTTCTTAGATCTTAATTTAAAAACCTTAAGTTTTAGAAAAACATAACAGTTTGCACACACATGACAATTCTTAGCCACTCACCGATTTGACTGAAAATCTAAACAAGTTTGGCTTTTCTCTTATCCTTACTGGTAGATGGTTTGGCTAGTTCATAATATACATAAACACATTGATTACTTAAACAGACAAAGCTTACAGAATTCACACATACAGGCGAACCTAGCTTTCTGGACAATCAACCCTAACAACACAGAGGCTGACCTTGGTTGTTATGAACTTAATTTGGAATAGAGACTTGAAAAAAAAATATCGATGACAGAATTCTCATGGAATAAGTGTTGTATTTATAAGCCTAAGTGTCATGGAAGTTTTAGGATACCCTAATTGACTTATGAAAGGTTTTACTTGCATGAAAATTATTCCTAGATACACCATATCTTTATTTCCTAATTTGAATCTAACTCGATTTTGACTAGTGAACACCAGTTCACAACTCAACTAGCGAACCCTCAGTTCGCCAAATAGACTAGCAAACCCAACTTGCAGTGAATCTAGCGAACCCCCTTACCACATATTTTAGCATATATTGCAATGTTGAAACACAAGCAAACTCCTTACTGATATTCTTTTGGCGAACTCCCTAGTTTTCTGAAGCACTAGTGAACCCTCACTTTCAAGGCCAAAACTTTTAGGCCCAGTCTAGAGATGTTACAAGAAGAGAAGCCAAATGCAAATAATGAAATTGTTAATGTTGGAATTAGCATAAAAACCATAAAAAGGTTTCTTTTTGGTAAATAAAAGAAGATTCAAAGGAATCTAAATATGGCCAACATTAGTGGCGCCCATATTTGTATTCCCTAGATCCTTGTCTTGATGTAGAAGTCCTCCAATAACTGATAGGGGTTGCTCAAATAGACACATCATTGAACCTACTATTCTTACAATGTTAGCCATGGCATCTGCACGTTCATTATTATTCCTCTGAACATGAGGAAATACACTTACCATTCTCTGTTACAAAGAGCTTGAGTCTATCACATTTCAATCATGCTACTAAATCTCCATGTCTGTCCCTCAGGATTTTTATTAGAACTGCATTGTCACTCAACCTCCACTCAACAGAAACCTTATTTCAAGCAACTTGAAGACCTTCCAGTAGTGTGCGAACTTCTTCTTGAAATATTGAAGTACATTTAATCTCTAGGCATAACCAATAAATCATTTAGCTTTAGAATCTCTTACTACTCTTCCAATTGTTGATATATCTATGGAATTGTTCACGGTATCATTTGAATTAAGCTTCATCCAACCCTTCTTAGGGGCTCTCCACAACTCATACAATTTGCAATAAGCGGAATCAATTTATAGATGTCTCAAGTCTTTCAAGGAACGAGTACATGAAAAGCTTACATTTTTAAAAATAAACTCAATAATAAATAAACAAAGACAAACGAGAAGACATAACAATTGGATGGATTGAGTCAGTTTTTGAGTCAAATTTAGTTAAATTGAGTTGATTCAGACTTTAAATTTTTTGTATTTTAATTTGGTAATTTTTTATTCTAGTCATTTGAGGTTATTTATATCAATAATATACAAAATTAATTAATTATGAAAATGGGTTGTTTTCAATATGTCCACCAGTGCCGCCTTACACATCGGCAGTGCCATCCTCCCTTTTTAGGCAATCATGGCTCAATCATGTTTTTCTTTAAAAAATAATTTGGTGTCGCCAATATGTCAGGTGTTGTCACATCCTAAAAATCGGGTTAGTAAAAATTGGGTTAATGAACTGAGAGAGTGGTCACCTGAATTTTATTTATTTATTTATTATTTATTTTAGATAATCTTTTGATATTAATAAATATCAAGTATAGTGGTTAAGTAGTGATAGAGTTGTTCATGATGACTTGTGTTTGAATCTCTTCCTTCACACTAACTTTTATGTAGTGTAATTTTGCCTCAAACCTTACCAAAGGTCACAAAATGTTTTTAAATAAATATGATAGGAATTAAAATAAGGAAGTGAAGTGGTTTAGTGCTCATTATCTATCTTAGAGGTCTTAAGTTCAAGTCCCTTTATTCTCGTCTTTTTATTTAATTTTTTAACATAATTTCCATGTGCATAACGTGCTTATCGTCCACCCCATTGTTACCATGTTTAAGAGGATTTCTTTCCCTCTTTATGCGTCAAATTTACCATATGTTGGGCTAACATGATCACCTTTTCACTCAAGTCTCCCTCCCTTATTAAAACTTTATATCTTGTCTTTTGTTGTGGTTCAATGAACCTGGTCATAGTTGACCAAGGTTACCTCACCTCCTTGCCATCCATACCACTCATCTGCTCCCATATTTTCATTCTTTCATTTTTTTCCTTTTTTCCTTTTCTCTCTTTTTTGACAAACAACCACCACCTTCAACCACCATCTAAAATTCCTCCACCGCGAGCTATAACTTTACCACTTCCACACCACCGTCCAATGTTATCTTCTCCTCTTCTTTTCTTTTTTGTTTTCTCTCAATATTGTGACTAAACCCTCCCACTCTTTTTATATTTTTTCTCACCTCATTCAACCACTATCGAACCACCGTCGCCGTCATTGACGCCATTATTTTCAACGAGTTTTAGTTTTCCCTTTTTATTTCTCTTTCGATCCCTCCCATCTCTTCTAAGGATTCAATCATCCTATTTTATTTATCATGTGACCAAGACTCATCAATCATATATTTTTTTTAGATTTTTAAACCTCTACGCTCCTTCATCAAGACTTATTAATGATCTCGTAGTATTGTTGAGTAGTGTAGGTGCATGAGGGGTGTTGGGAACATTCTTTCCTCTATTATTTTTCCTCATAGCCGAATGGTGTTAAGACACATTTGTTTTTAATGTGTAAACATTTTTTTCCTATATTCTTTGAAGGACCAAACAACTCCAATCCAAGAGATCCTTAGCATGATAATGAAGGCATTGAATCAAATTATCGATTTAAGGGTAAGTAATTGGTGAGAATTATTAATCTTTAAGAAATAAGACACATTCAATAGATCTATAACTAAAATACGAGTTTAGATCCAAGCGAAACCTCTTCTAATAGAATTGTGGTAATTGAATCTTTGATATAAGGTGTGAGATCTAAATCTTTGATTTGATTACAAAATTCTACTTTTATTTTTAATAAAATGCTATTAAATAATTATTTGAGAGTACACTAAGTACTAAAACCAGAGTTGAAAATTTCATTATAGGAAAATTCCAAGTAAGTGTTCCTAAAATTATTAGTTTATGAAAACTATGATTTGTGATGTGCTGATGTATGTGACGATATAAGGTGTGAGATCTAAATCTTTGATTTGATTACAAAATGCTACTTTTATTTTTAATGAAATGCTATTAAATAATTATCTGAGAGTACACTAAGTACTCAAACCAGATTTGAAAATTTCATTATAGGAAAATTCCAAGTAAGTGTTCCTAAAATTATTAGTTCATGAAAACTATGATTTGTGATGTGCTGATGTATGTGACGATGACATGTGTGCAAATCTCATCTCTATGTTATGTGATACATGGCCTTATTGATATGTGATGCTCTAAATATGTGTTATATATGTGTGTGATGAGATCCATGATTTAATACGAAAATATATTAAAACATGCTAAAGTGAATAAAAAGTTAATATTGATATATGAAAATGTAAGCATGTTTACATGCATATGTGTAAAATCGAGAAATATGCAACTATAAGCATGACTACGTGAGAAATACGAAAAGTGATTATACGTGTTAAATTTGAAAATGGTCATATCACATGCATGAGGTGGGTTTTGTAAAAGGTGGAAGTTATGTGGCAGTTTTTATGCGATTATGTGGCCGCTATTGGCAATTATATGGTGGCTTGTCCACAATGTGTTTTGTGGCCGTTTATCGGCAATTATGTTGTGGCTTCTACACAAATGGTGTGTTATTGGATGGATGGGCTAGGGAACTCGAAATTGGTATGTAGCGGAGATGAGTAAGAAATTTTATAAAATGTGCATCGTTTTAAAATATGCATCAACATGTTGCATAAGTATCAGTGTTAAAACTTGTGATTATTATGATGATTTATATGTTGAGATTGATATTTTGATATGTATACGATTATATTTGTGATGATCTCACACTGGGCTTGTAAGCTCACCCATTTTATGTGTATGTTTCAGGTAATCCTCGTAATTAGGACTCGGATGCGGATTTTCGGTGATGCTCTCGGAAGTGAACTTTATAATAAATTATGGACTTTATATCATTTTATGGATTTTTATGGACTTTGATTAGGTTTTATTTTAATAACTTTATGGGACTTTATTTTGGGGATTTTACATTTTGATTTGCATAAATTGCTTGCATGACATTAAGTTTTAAAAATTACATAAATTAGTATTTGATAAGATTTTGCTTGAAACTTGGTTTCTAAAATAGAATCAGTCAATAACACATTTTTCCGCTACATTTATGAAAAATGAGTTTTTAATAAAATTAGACCTAGTTTTCAAAATTATTAATGTTTACAAATGAGTTTTCTAAAGACATTTAATTTATGAAGTTAATATTTCTTTTATTTTGAAATATTGATGAATAACCAAGTTCTCCAATTTTGAATAAAAAGACAATTGATTTAGAAGTATGACTGAAAATCTGAAATAGTTTTGAATAAATGATTGGATGTTTACAATTGAGATATTATTTATTTCGATTCATGAAATTTGCACAATTTTTATGAAATCAAAATAAATGCTTTATTTCATTGTTTTGAAATGATAAGCCAATAGTTTTAAAATATTTTTTTTCAAAATTTGGAAAGTTTATTTCGACCATTTCTATGGCCAATTCTGAAATAAAGTTGAACTTTCAATTTTACTAGTTTTGAACGAACTGTGCAAATGGTTTAAAAAAAGTATGTTTGGAATCAAGAAAGTTTTTCTGGGTCATTCTGGTGGCCAATGTACCTTTCTGAATTCGATCATAACGACTGGGCTGGATTTGAGGTGTTACAGGCGGCACCAATATATATTTTTCCAAAAAGCCTGTGAAAGTATGGGCATACCAATAAAAAAAACAAAAAAAAAATGGTGTTTCCGGTGTGTCAAGTAGCATCAATGAAATTTAAAAAAAACGTAGTCAAAAATAAAAATAAAAGTTGGGATGAAAAAGAAGTTATTTTTTAATGAGTGTCACTAGTGTGCTAGGTGACACCGATGGTATCAGATTAAAAAAAATCTGAAAAAAAGTGGGGGGAGCCCGTGACTGTTCAGCCATGTCGACGGTAGGGTGTCAGCCTGATGTCACCTAGGTTTCCCAACACTTTTTTTTTAGATTTTTTTTTCAATCAATATATAAAGGGAGTTCGGTCCTCCCCTACCCCATCAGCAACATTAAAGGTTAAAAAGTTGTTTTAATTTTTTTTAATGTGTTTAGTGTTGGAATTTTGGGAGGAAGTTTTTTTTATGCTGGAGTTTTAGGAGAAAATTGTTATAACTTTAAGGTATGTTTTATTTTTTATAATATTTTTATAAAATATATATGTTTATATTTTAGATTATCGTTAATTTTTAGATATAACTTTTCAGTTATATTTTTATTTTGAAGATTAGATTTGTGTTTTAGGTGTATGGATATATTAAGATAGTTTTACTGTATTTTTTTAATTTTGTAATTATAAATTTTATATTATAATATTTTACATATAATATTTAATTTTAATGTTTAAGATAATAAAATAATATAAAAAACTAAATAATTATGAAATTGAGATGTAAGAAAATTTAATTATGGGAATGAGTTGTTTGCTACAATTTGTTTTTGTTTATATTTATATATATATTTCTAATAAAGATACTTCAATTTAGTTGAAAAATACAGAGTTACGATAAATTATTTTAAATGTTTTTTAGTTGGTGATTAAATTTTTATTATTTGTGCGAGATATCGAAATGGGTTCTTTGATTAGAGCAATCGATCACACATAATGATGATTAGTGTGCTAGTAAAAAATTATTTGTTATTCATAGGTATATTTATAAAGTTGCACGTCATTTTTTATTTGATTGCAAGAATTTAAATAATGCGGTAATTTAATTTGGACAATGTAACAACTCGTTTTCAGTGAAATCGAAATGTGATTTTGGAACCACAAATTTGACTATTAAATTTATATTTTATTATTATTTTAATTTCTGTGGAATATTAGAAAGGTCGTATAAAATTTTCGTTAAGAAATTTTGACGTTTGCATGTTTAATTATGTGAAAAGGACTAAATCGTAAAAGGTGCAAAAGTGGAGTTCTAGTAGCTAAAGGTGTTAAATAGCTATTAAACTTTAAAATGAAATGACTTGGATGGGTGTTACACCATTTATAGTGTTAGTGGACAAAGATGGATACAAAATTAAGTGATTTTAATGTTAATAATAAAGATTAATTTAGTAATTTAATAATTAAGTTAAGTAAAATAACATAAACAAAAGGTATCATCTTTTTAGTTCATCTCTCCACCGAATATAGGCTATGTTCAAGTGTTTCATGTAAGAGATTTTTTATCCTGTTTTTAATGATTTCTATGTTTTTGAAGTCGTTGTAACTTAATCTAGCTAAGCTGAAGGTCAATTTGCAAAATTGTTAAGGATTTTTGGTTTTTCCATGAATTTTCTTGCATGATTCTTGAATTTTAATGAAATATTATGAGTCCTTGTGGTTAAATAAACAAGTTCCGTAAAGTGATTTTTGATGAAAATGTCATTTAGGTACTTATTTGTAAAAGTAGTAAATTTCCATGGTGAATTTGTGAAATGCTAAATTGTATAGGTTGATATAGGTCCCTAGTGAATTTGGCTAGCATGAAATGATAATGAAAATGGTTAGATTTCAATTTACGAGCTTAAGGACTAAATTGTAAAAGGTTAAAATGTTAGGGGAAAAATAATAATTTTGAAAAAATATGAAATACGGACTGAATTGAATAATAGAAAATTTAAATGAATTGAATTTGTCTATTTAGATCAAGATAGACCACGTACAGATCTAGGTCGAGGAAAAGCTAAAGCCTTAGATTAGTCGATCACGTTTCTACGTCTTTGTCATCGAGGTAAGTTCGTATGATTAAACATCATTTTAATGTTATAATGAGTTATATGTTAATGTGTTGATTGCCACGTAACCAAATGATGTATATCCAATGATTTAACAACAGTTATTGAGACCCATTTGAACCTTAGGAATTCGTAGGATACAAATGACACGTCATTAGGGTTTTCATGTTTTGGGTGTTGGTCTTGTATCTCCTACCGATGGCTGAGGTCTTACATTTGTTGCGAATACTCCACAGCTCATGTGAGTAGCATTGTGTAGCTTACGTTCTGACCCACAGCTCGTGTGAGCAATGATGTAAAGGAAAGGTTACAATTATATATTTAGCACACTATGTGTGAGCTTTCTCGAGTATCCGATGATATTCTAAGTGGTTCAATAGGCATGAAAAGGAAAGGAATGGTAAGTGTTCAAATGAACTTAATCATGTATTATGAAAAGGATTGAAATGGTAAAACTCAATGGAAGTATACTTATGTTCATGAAAATGATGTGTTCAAATGAAATATGTTCATGTATAATGACTTACCTTTTGTTAATTCAAGTGAATTATGTTGGAATGCACTAACATGTGTTGTTGATGGTGCTTAGGCTTGTGCCAAGTTTATGCTTGGATTATGTTATTGTAATGACCCTAAATTTATGGGTATCAGAAATCAAGTTTCTTGTAACACCCCATTACCCGAGACTGTCACCGGAGTCGAGCACGAGGCGTTAACAGACTTAAATTATCACTTAAATAATTTCAAACAATTTATTTCACATTTCGTAATAAACTGCCTATCTGCATCACAGTCACTAAAAAAATCATATCTTGAGTCACGAAACTTGAAATTAAAACCCGTAAATTTTCCCTGAAACTAGACTCATATATCTATTTATTAATTTTTTTCAGAATTTTTGGTTGGGCCAATTAGTACAGTTTATTAGTTAAAGTTTCCCCAATTTCAGTGTTTAACTGCTTTGACCTCTGTTCACTATGAATCACTTTTCTCTCTGTAAAGAATTCAGATGACTATGATGTTTGTTTCTCTTAAAATTATACTCAATAAGGAATCTATACATATAAAGTATGACTCCTAATTATTTTTGTACAAATTTTAGTGAATTTCTAAATTCAGAATAGGGGATTCAAAAATTACTCTGACCTGTTCCACGAAAACTCAAATTTCTCATAAAATACAACTCATTTTCCTATTTTATTTATTCCATATGAAAATAGACTCAATAATATTAAATTTAATATTTTATTAATCATCTAATTATGTTTCTACTATTTTTAGTGATTTTTCAAACTCACATCATTGTTGTTGTATGATACTATTTTATAGCAAATTTCAACATTTTATGAATTTCCATGGATTAGATAGCACATTAAGTATACATAACACCAAATATGATCTTGATTAGCCATTCCAATGGCTAATCATTACCAAACATTTCCTTATCACCCAATAGCCATATCGTAAGATCATATACACAAAATGATTATAAAGCTATACATGCCATACTCAAAATATACAAGCCACTATACCAAAATGGTCCACGAATAGCGTGAGCAAGTCTCCAACCGTTCCCAATTTCTGAGCTGGCTTGTCAAAACTACAAAGAATGGAAAGGACGGAGTAAGCATAAATGCTTAGTAAGTTCACATGTGAATAGCAAGTAACATAATCATGCAATCCAACATAAAACATCATTTGTATAAATATCACCAAGACATTCATGTTACATTTGCATTTACTATCTTACCACGATTTCATCATACCAAGTTTTCAACCCGAGGGTTTAAACGCATACCTATCCAAATTTTCTCATTCACCACACTTACCAACATGTCACCTTCGTCTTAAGTATTCTCCTTATTCACTTAAGATTCACCCGTTGAACACATTAGAATATAATTTGGATACACGGATTGCATGCACATAAGTGCCATACCCGCAGCTAGACAAACTCAATAGCCTGCAGAAATTATGTAGCCAAGCAACCATGTAACCCGCCCATAAGCGAACTCGGACTCAACTCAACGAGCTCGGGTGTTTGCATCCATAAGTGAACTCAGACTCAACTCAACGAGTTCGAATGCCTAGTTACATCTCACAAACTCGGACTCAACTCAACGAGCTCGGAACTCAAATATCCTAGTGACATGTCACTTGTATCCTAATCTATTCCCAAGGTTCAAATAGGATTTTCCTCAATCACACATCTTTGCTGTCTTCCACGGAATGTCGGAACCGATACTTGATAGCATTTCATATTTATCAAGTAGCTCACATAATTTGCATATTACTAAATAATAATCCACAAAGCATAATATTTCATGATAATAATCATCATATCATATAAATAACATTAAATTATTTAAAAGACAATTATGTTACTACATTTACACATGAACTTACCTCGGTACAAAATGTTAGAAATCGAGCCTATTCCTCGTAAACTTTATTTTTCCCTCGATCATGACTCGAATCTTGTTTCTCTTGATCTAAAATAACAAATTTAGCTTATTTAATACTCACATTTATTAAAACAGTCCTTGACTCAAACTTTAGAAAAATTATATTTTTACCCCTAAACTTTTACATATTTATACTTTTTCCCCAAGGCTCAGAAATTAAATTTCATCCTATTTTCTTTTGTTTTATGACATGCTGATCATTTTTCCCATCTATGGCAACATCAAATTCTCACTCTAACATGTACTTATGAACATTAGGTATTTTTACCGATTATGTCGTTTTACTCATTTTCACGTAAAATCGCTTAGCAAAATTTGTTTAACACAATTTAAAGCTTCATATTCTACCATAAACCATCAAAATAAACACATTTCACCTATGGGTATTTTTCCAAATATAAACCCTAGGTTAAATTATTGCTAGAATAAGCTTAATCAAGTTACCGGGACTCCAAAAACGTAAAGAACATTAAAAACAGGGCTAAAATGGACTTACAATCGAGCTTGGAAGCTTGAAAAACCCTAGCTATGTCTTCCTCATGTGAAATTCGGCCAAAGGGTTGAAGATGGACAAAAATTTGCTTTTAATTTTGTTTTTAATTCATTTTAATAACTAAATGAGCAAAATGCCCTTAATTAAAAACTATGGTGTTTTATCTTCCTTTAGGTATTTTTGTCCAAACAAGTATAATGGTCTAATTACTATCCAAGGACCTCCACTTTAAAAACCCATTACTCACAAGTACTTAGTACCTTTGTGAACTAGAACACACATTTTACAACTTTTTCAATTTAGTCCTAAATATCAAATTGGACCCTCTATCGATAAAATTTCTAAACGAAATTTTCACACAATCATGAAATCATGCCATAGACCTTAAAATGATAATAAAATAATTATTTATATCTCAGATTTGTGGTCCCGAAACCACTTTCTGATTAGGACCTAATTCAGGATATTACATTTCTGGCTTACTATTTCAAAAAATTGGGTTCGTAAATATTTATTAGAAATATTTACAAATGTTAGTTAAGTGATTAATTAGATTTTGGCTAGGTGAATTATCTTGAATTAAGGTTAATTTAGTGTAAGGACTAGATTGAATATAGTGTAAAAGTTTAATTATAGACTAAAGAAAATTGGAAGGACTAAATTAGCAAATAACCCATAAAAGGGAATAGTGCCTAATGTATGGAAAATATTATTCCATGTGTATGTTTAATATACATATATTTATACTTAATACTTAAGTATATAATATAATAATATATTAATATAATAAAACATAAAACAAATAAACAAAAGAACAAAGAAAAAGAAACAGATAGTGGAACAAAATTGGGGAGAAAAAAGAAAGAAAGAAAAAGAAATGGGAAAATTTGCAGCACCCCTTACTCATACTCGAGACCGGGATAAGGTACGGGGCATTACCGTACACAAACATGACTTTTCCAGAAAATCACGGGCTATAAAATTTCGTTCCAAATTAAAACCAATCAAACACATTCATAGTGTCCTTATTATGAGCCTACGAGACCCAAAACATGCATTAAGAATGGTCCGGGACTAAGCCGAGAGCTTAAGAAAATCTTAGGAAAATTTCTAGGTTTAATCTTTACACGCCTGTGTAGAGGCAATGCACACGCCCGTGTGCTTGGGACACTCCCGTGTCCTACACTCGTATGGAATTTTTCCATTTCAAACCTATAGGGTTTTCACACAACCGAGCATACGCCCGTGTCCTTCGCCCGTGTCCCTCACACCGCCTAGACACGCCCGTGTGGTCGCCCGTGTCTAAAAACCCAAACATTCTGTTTATGACATCATCACTCATTTTGAGGCACACGACCAAGGCACACGCCCGTGTGTTTACTACCATACAAACTGACCTAAAATTTTAGGTACAAGGGATACACAGCCAGGCAACACGCCCATGGGGGCTAACCGTGTGTCACACACAGCCTAGACACATGCCCGTGTGTCTACCCGTGTGGACCTTTTTAGGGCTATTTTCCAAGCCATTGGTCACTCTCTAACATCCATACACACTTAAATATTTCAATGGTATTTAACATGGCCTAATTATACTCTTAAGCAACCTTGGCATAACTCATTGCACTTTAACCTCATCTCATCGGTTTAGTACATGCTAAATTATCCTTTTTGTATTAATGATTAGCATATCATCAAACACATTTAGACTTGGCTCATTTTATAACTCATTTCCAATTATGACCTAGCCATCACCAAGTGATTTGGCCACATTCCACATGTCCATTCATGATATACCACATTTAACCATCTCATGAACACTTAAACACCAACATTCACAATTAGTAGGTTACAACCTACATCAAAATGAGCCATGTCTTATGGTCATATACAAAATGAATAGGTATATCATTCAAACCCTTACGTTGGCTAACCAATGACATATATAACAAAATAACCAAAAACCTATACATGCCATCGTAACAAAGTAAAAGTATCTATATACCAAAGCAAGATAAGCTGATAGTGTTGACAATACTCCAATAGTCTTCCAATCTTCACGAGTTCACGAGCTCTGTAAAATAGGGAAAGGAAAGGGGGTAAGCATTAACATGCTTAGTAAGTTTGGATAATAGAAAAGTAAAGTTACTGGTTATTTTTCATATAACCATAAAATATATTCAACCAAACATGCATAGTATAATTTCCCTATCTCATACACTCAATCATCAAGTTAGTTCCTTCTCAAGCAACATAGCATTAAACCTGGTGAGCTCATCAATTCAAACATTGCCATACTCGTGTCTTATTACAGTCCCGTTGAATTTCTCAGAAATCTCGATGGGTATCCCATTTATCGTCAAGTCATGCTAGTGACCATTTTAAATATACACTCCCGTGAACCTCACCCTAACGGCGGGATTACCAATCCAGGTTAAATCCCTCATAACATAAATTCAAGGAGTATTGTTGGGATTACCATTCCAAGCCAAATCCCTTACAACGAGAATTACTCCAAAACGTTTGGATCTGAAATGCCAGTCCAGGCTAATTTCAGTCCTTAATCGTGTTACCCCTCCAAGCTAAATCCATAATGCACATATATTCATCGGGAGGTTCGATTGATTAAGGAACATCCGTTCAGGATAGATCCTTACTATATTGAGATCATCGAATTACTTGTTTGGGCTAAATCCCTTTCTGCAACACATGCAGGATCTCATGTCATGTAAACAAGAATTTACCCATCGAATCTCCCTTTTTCATTCAACCGGGACAATTGTCATCTTTTTCATTTTACACTACCACATCTCATGGATTATCATGCAATCAATATCTAAATTAACATACATTTAGGAATATGCATTTTCAAGTATATTTAAAGTTTACCTCGAGTTACACAAACTTACCTGGTAATTGCTTCGGTTTCGTATTTTGGTTATTCCGATTATGAAACCTTTCGTTTTCCATGGTTGACCTCTGGAATTGGTTTCTCGGGGTCTATATCAATCAAAATAAATTATTAATACCTCATATTATTCATTTCGAACCTAAATTTTACCCCTGGGCAAAATGACCATTTTGCCCCCAACGTTTCACATTTTTACAAATTAGTTCCTAGGCTCGTATAACGGAATGCATGAAATTCCTTGGTTACCCATGCCTAGCTGAATGTATCCTCAGCTCATACCAGCCCATATTTTCCTCTATTTCACATTTCTACCACATATTTTATACTTTTTACAAAATGATCCTTTAGACCATTTCCTTGAAAACCTACCTAGTAAAAATTGTTTACCATCCTTTAAACTCTCATATTCCTCCATAAATAATTAAACCATAAGCATCTCATGCATGGGTAAATTTCCAAACATGAACCCTAGCTTGAGATATGGGTAGAAATGGATAGAGCATGTTACAAGGATCTCAAAATTCCAAAGAACATTAAAAACGGGGCTAGGGAGCACTTACTATTGAGCTTGAAATGTTGAAAACCCTAGCTTATGGAGTCTAGGATTTTAGTAGCTATAGGGAATAAGATGGCTGATTTTGGCTTTCTTTTTCCCTTTTTATTAAGTTTATTACTAAATGACCAAAATGCCCCTCCTTACAAAATTTCCAAATTTTTCTATGCATGCTCATTTTTGTCCAAAAACTTAGAAACTGGGAAAATTACTATTTAAGACCTTTTAATTTATAATTCAAAACAATTTTATGCAATTTGCTTCTAGAACCCAAGTTTTGCAATTTATTCAATTTGGTCCCTAATTTCCAATTGGACATCTTATACTTAGAATTTCTTCATGAAACTTTAAAACATGCTTATTTTCATATCAGAACTCATAATAATCATAAAATAGATATTTTAACATCAAATTTGTGGTTTCAAAACCACTATTTTGACTAGGCCCTATTTCAGGATGTTACAAAATTAGGGTTTTGAAGCTCGAAGTTTAATTTGGTAAGTTAATTAAGTCCCTTTATTTATAATTTTGATGTTTTTGGAGTCCTAGAGATAAATATTACTTGATGTAAGTGGAAATTTTAAAAGTTAGATGATTTTTAGACATGGGTTATGTTGAACAAATTGTTAAATTAGGGATTTAATTGAATAAATTTCAATTTAGAATTGATTAAGGGATTAAATGGTAAAAGAAGCTATAAGTTTTATGTTTGAGGGACTAAATTGAAAGAAACTTGAGATTAAGGTTTTACCACGAATATTTAATATTTAAAGAGAATATGATAGGAAATTAAATAGAAATTCAATTACTAATTGTGAATTATTGTTGTATTAATAGTATGAATTGTTTAATTTCCGTAGCTAATGTAGTACTGGAGACATCTACAAAGAAAAGAAAAGAGAAAGTTGACGAGGAGTAATCCAAAAAAATTACGGTTTGTATTTTTATAAACCAAACTTAATAATTAATGTTGCAATTATTATATATATATATGGTAAGTAGTGTAGAGGTAAGTATTGTTACTATTGTATTAAATCGAAATGAGTTGTGAGTATTTGAATTGAAATGTATATTGATTATTATCTAAAAATTTAAAATGAAATAAATACCTTATTAAAAGTATCGAGCTAGGTTGTATATAATTGACATGCCATATGATTAGAAGTGTATAGAGATACTTTGACCTTGAGTCGATAAGGCACTAATAATGTCGTACTGTTACTTCGACTTTGTGTCGATGAGGCACTTTGTGTGTCGTACTGTTTCTGTACTGCGGTTTAATCTGATGAGGTACTATGTACCACACTATTACTATTTACTTTGGCAAAGCTGATGAGGCACTGAGTGCCATACTGTTGTGATGGTTGGATCCGTGTATCCACCAAGGTCCGAGTTATGTTAATAAGGTTAAATTATCGTACTGGACAACTGAATGACTGTGCTACTGTACTAGAATAAAATTGTTATTGATTGGTATTAAATTAAACTGAACATTTCATTGAAAAAGAACCTTGAAAATAATTAGTGCTATGAGATTTGAAATTAGTAGCTTACATGCATTTTGTATTAATAATTGTTTAAGTATTGGTTTATAGAAATACCACTTACGAAAGCGACTAACAACACAACATCCAAGACAAGGCCAAACTCAAATACTTGGTGATAAATCTTATTTTGAGAAATGAAAGGTATCTAAGTTATCTTTTGAAGTTATTTTGAGTATGAATGTTATTACTGTAAGAATGATAATGGTTAACTCATAAATGAAAAAATTATGTTTATAATATAGTCTTTTATATAGTTTATTTTGAATTGATTTGAATTGGTTGAAGTATTGAATTATAAGTTGCTTGTTATTAAAGTTTGCAGGGTTGGTAAACTTGGACTATAAGGTTTATTTTGAGTCCACACGGCCTATCACACGGGCGTGTGATCAGATCGAGTGAGTCACACGGCTTATACACGGGCATGTGATTAGGTCGTGTGTCCCCTGCATCTTAAATAATGAAAACAAAATGCCCAGGTATGGCTAAACAGGCAGAGACATGGGCGTGTGTCTCAGCCGTGTGAAGAGCAGGGTTATAGCACACGGGCATGTGCTTGGCCGTGTGAAAACTGCACTAGGTTCGAATTGAAAATAAATCCACACGGGCTAAGCACACGGGCGTGTGACTTGGCCATGTGAAACTAGTTTGTTCATGAGCAATAAGTCTGAGAAGTACACAGGTAAAGGACATAGGAGTGTCCAAGCCATGTGAGTCACACGAGGTGACAACACATGCATGTCTTAGAAACACATGGACGTGTCTCTAAACCACACGGGCGTGTGGTACTGTTCAAAGAAAGAAATATTAGAAATTTTACAAAAAATTTTATAAGCCTCTGATCAAGTTTTGATTTATTTCTAATATCTTAATTGGGCCCCAAATGTCTATAAAAGGGTTTAATAAATAAATTACTAAATTATATAATGATTAATTTTTTCTGATTTGTGTTATAAACTATAATAACTGGTAATGCTCCATAATCCTATTCCTATGTAGGAAAAGGGTTAGTGGGTGTTACAGTTATGCTTAATTCTAATGTTATGTATTGAAATGGTAAGTTATGTTTCATGTTTTACGAACTTACTAAGCATTATGTGCTTACGTAGTTTGCTTTCTTATGTTTTATAGATAACTGAAAGCTCAATCAGTATAAAAGATCGTTGGAGATCAATCACACTATCCAATGATTATATTGATAGTTTTGATGTTTTGGCTAAGGTTATAATGGCATTTATAGGTGGACTTGTATTTGATGTTTAGTTGAATGCTTAGATGTTGATTTTGGCATATATATAAGTTGGTTATTTTGGTACCATTTTGATGGTGGTTAAATTGTGTCAGTTTGGTACATATGATTCGTGGATGGTAAGGCTCAAATGAACTAGATGTTTATGAATGAAATGTGGTCAAGTATATGTATAGTTTAGGTAAATTTATATGTTTGCATTTAAGGTGCCTTGTATGGCATATTGGTTAAATGGATTTGAACTTTTGAATTGGTCATTTCATGCATGTTTTGGTAAGGTTTTAATTCTTTTTTCATGTGCACAAATACTTTTGGGCACATACCTGATTTAGTGATAGAAATGGCTTGATTTTGGCCAATTTCATGTCCATACGTGTAACATCCCGAATTAGGGTCTAGTCAAAATAGTGGTTTTGAGACCACAATTCTGAAGTGGAAATAATTATTTTATGATTATTTGATGATCCATGATATGAATGTATATTTGTATGAAATATTTATGAAGAAATTTTATGCCTAAAGTATCCAATTTGAAGTTAGGGACTAAATTGAATAAGTTGCAAAACTTGAGTTCTAGAAGCTTTGAAATTGTTATGGATTATTAACTAGAGGTCCTTAAATAGTAATTTGACCAATTTCTAAAATTTTGGACAAAATGGGCATGAATAGGAAAAATTTGAAAGAAGGGCCTTAAGGGCATTTTTTGTCATTTGGTTAATAAAAGAATAACAAGGGAAAATAAGTCAAAAATCTTGTCCATCTTCATCTACCTTGTCTGAATTTTCCATGCTCACCATAGCTAGGTTTTTTTCAACTTTCAAGCTCAATAGTAAGTGCATCCTAGCCCCGTGTTTAATGTTATCTACATTTTTTAAGTTGTCATTAACTGATCTAGCTATTTCTACCATTATTTTGAGCTAGGCTTCATGTTCAAAAACTTACCCATGTGTGATATGCGTGTATCTTGGTGTTCAATGGAAGAATATGAAAGTTTGATGTGTGATAAACATCTTTTACAAAGTGATTTTGCATGAAAACACCTAAAAAGGACCTATTTGTAAAAGTTGTAAAATTGGTAGTAAATTGTGAAATACAGAAAAATGTGGGCTGCTAGGAGTAGGATTATGAATCGTCTAGGCTTGGGTTACAAAGAAAATGCATGCATTTCATTTTACGAGCCTAAGGATCAATTTGTAAATAGGTAAAAAGTTAGGGCTAAAAATGTAAATTTACCAAAGTATGTGTTATGGGTCGATTCGAACAATGTATGTATTAAAAAAGTTAAATTTGGCATTATATATCAAGAAAAACATGATTCGGATCTTGATCGGGGGAAAAATAAGGTTTACGAAGATTAGGTCCAACATTTTCATCATTTTGTACTGAAGTAAATTCATATACAAATAATGTGATGTTATGTTATATTTTCGATACTTGAGTATTATGTGAATTCAAATTCTTTAATGCTATTATGAGTTATGCTTTGATTGCTCCATGAGTAAGTGATTGGTATTATGAACATTGAAATCGACATTACGAGCAAGCTTGACAGAGATGTGATATCAAAAAATCCTGTTTGAACCTTAGGAATAGTTTAGGATACAAGTGACATGTCACTAGGAGCCATGTGATTTATGAGCTCATGAGATATGTGATATATGTTTATGTTGTTCCAGGTGCTGGTCTTGTACATCCTACCGGTGGCTGGGTAGCCCGGCATGTGTTGCGGATACCTGACAGCTTGTGTGAGTAGCCCATGTAGCCACGTCTTGACCGACAGTTTGTGTTAGCAGACCCGTGAGTAGCTCAAGAATAAGCTTTTATGTATTATGTGATATGAGGTAGCTTTAGCTACGTATGTGGCACTTATGTGCAAGCTTTCCGTGTATTCAATAGTATTCCGAGTGTTCAACGGGAAAATTATCAAGTAACTTGATAGAAGACCCAAGGGGTAAGTCAATGAGAAGAATGAGTAAGAGATGATGTTATGAGTTGATATCGAACTCATGAGAAACGCCTTAGTATACGATGAACTTATGACAAGGTTGTTTATGTGATGAGTAAGTTTAAGTGATTTGATGAAATACAAATTATGTTCATTATGTTATATGTATGTTAAATACATGTTTAGATAGCATGTTATTTGCATGTGGACTTACTAAGCTTTAATGCTTAACCCCTTCCTTTCCATCTTTTCTAGTGTCACCAAGCTAGCTCGAGGATCGAAGGACGTCGGAGACTCGATCACACTATCAATTGGACATTTGGGTATAGTTAGTCTCAACATTTGGAGTATGGCATGTATAGGAGACTTGGTCATTTTGTTATGTGTCATATTGATTAGCCAAATAAGTTGGCTCATGATGGTATTATGATTCATTTTGTAGAAGGCCATGAGATGTGGCTTATATTTGTTTCTCGGGTTGTAACCCTAATTATTTATGCATGCATGCAATGTGTTTATGCCTTATGATGTGGTTGGTGGTTGCTTGTTGGTAATGGATGTGATAAATGGAACATATGCTTATTGAATGAATTGGGACTAATAGGTATGGCCATAGCTATGGTATAATTGGGTAACTTGAAAGTAGGTTATTAGGGTTGAATAAATATGAAATTGGTGTGGAATGCCATATGAAAGTATGATGGTTTGAGCATGTGATATGTTGACATTACAAAGTCATGGATTAATCATGATTGTGAGTATTTGAGTGACTGAATATGCTATGTTGCATGCCATAAAAAATGTATTAGTGAGTGAGCATTTGAGGGTGGCAAATGGCTTGAAAAATTGCCTCAAAGTTGTCCACATGGGTAGACACACAGGCATGCGTGTAGGCTGTGTGTGACACACAGTCTGCCCCATAGGCGTGTGATCCGGCTGTGTGTCCCCTGCACCCTAATTGGGCAAAATAGAATGCCTAGTAGTAAACACAAGGACAAAGACATGGCTGTGTGTCTCGGCTATGTAAAGGACATGGCCTCAGGACATGGGTGTGTGCCCAGGCCGTGTAAAGTCTGCACTTAATTTTTGGAATTTAATTCGCCACACGGCTTAAGCACACAAGCGTGTGACTTGGCCATGTGACTCTAATTGTGTTGATGATGTCATAAATAGAGAGTTACACGAGCTAAGGACATGGGCGTGTCCCAAGCCACACGAGCATGTCTGACCACACGGCCTACACACACGGGCATATGACCCTATTTCATGAAAACTTTCTAAGTTTTCCCAAAGCTTTCTAAAGTTCTTGGTTTAGTACCAAACTACTACCGACGTTTGTTTTGGGCCTCGTAAGCCGATATATGGGACAATTTGCATATATATGAATGTATTTAATTTGTACAAAATTTTATGGCCTGATTTTGTATGTTTTCTTGTGTTTGAGTCCGGTAATGCCTCGTACCCTATCTCAGCGTCGGGCACGAGTAAGCGATGTTACAACATGGCCTGAGACATAGGTGTGTGATTTAGTCGTGTGTGACACACGGCCAGACAACATGGCCATGTGTCTCCTATAGGTTTTAATGCATGCAAGTCAAGCTGTTTCACGGCCTAGCACATGGCCTAGCACATGAGCGTGTGTGGCTATTTCGAGAGTTACATGGCCTGGCACACGGGCATGTGGCTTAACCGTGTGACCCAACTCAGAAAGTTACACAAGTGAGGACAAGGGCTGGGACACGACTGTGTGTCCCTATTTTGAAAGTTACACCGCCGTGTGACCCCTGCAGTCTAAATTTTCTAACTTTTCCTTAAACTTTCCAAATGTTTCCAATTTAGCCCCGGATTGTTTCTAAAGTATTTTGAGGGCCTTGTGGGCTTGATTTAGGGACAATATGTACATGAATGAATGTTTTATATTATGTTATGTCAATGTATGAAATGTATGATATAATGTTCAAATTGCTCGGTAATGCTTCATAACCCTATTTTGGCGACGGATATAGGTTAGGGGTGTTACATTAAATGATATCAGAGCTACGGTTTAGTCGGTTCTCAGACTAAACGTGGCATGTACGAGTCTAGAAATACAAGTCATTATATAGCTTGAGATAATGTGATAACTCCTGACTCGATTTAAACTATGTTTTCATATAGATAAAATGTCATCCAACTGAGCTGATTTTGATGAAGTAGAAAGTAACGCGCTAGCCTTTATTCACGGAGTATCGTTTAGTGGAAATAGGCTTGTATCTGATGGCTAGGTAGGAGAGGCTAAGGAAGCCTTCTTCTAAATGAATAATGAATGGTTCACTGAGTTTGTACAAATGAACTCAATGGCTCAATGACTTCCACCCCCACCTGTACCCCAATCGGTCCTCGTAGTTCCTCAAGGTTTGGAACCAATACGAGTAAGCAAGCCTCCAGTTGATAAAATTCATAAGTATGGGGCTGAAGAGTTTTGAGGTACGTCCGAAGATGATCCTAAAAGAGCTGAATTCTGATTGGAAAATACAATTAGAGTTTTCGATGAATTATCATGTACACCGACAAAATGCATAATATGTAATGTATTATAGTTGAAAGATTTGGCTTATCAGTGGTGTAATACCTTAGTTGTGATTGTGCCGAGAGTACGGGTAGACTAGGAATTCTTTCAGACTGAATTTTGAAATAAATATGTAACACCCCTAACTCGTGACCGTCGCCGGTGTCGGACACGAGGGGTTAACGGCCAAATCCTCTCAAGGTACCAACCAATTTGACATTACCAGTCAGGCTGGAAAACTGCGTCACCGTCGCCTTAAAAATCATATCTTGAGTTTCAAAACTCGGAAACTGGTTTCGTAAATTTTCCCTGAATTTAGACTCACATATCCATCCATGAATTTATTTCTAGAATTTTTGGACGGGCCAATTGGTACATTTTATTAGTTAAAGTCACCCATGTTACAGGGATCGACTGCTCTGACCTTCGCGCGTTACAACTTGAATATCTCTCTGTACAGGGCTTTAATACTGGTGCCGTTTGTTTCTAATGAAACTAGACTCAAAATGGAATCTGTACATATAAGGCATGACTCCTAATTCTTTCTGGATAATTTATGGTAAATTTTAAAAGTCGCGACAGGGGACCCAGAAACCGTTCTGGCCCTGTCTCACGAGAACTTTAATTTTCTCAGTATACTGCTCATATGGTCGTTTCGTTTCGTCCATATAAAAATAGATTCATCAAGGTTCAATTTCATAATTTACTCACTATTTAATTCTACTTCTACTATTTTTAGTGATTTTCAATCTCATCTCACTGCTGCTGTCCGCAACAGTTACTGCAGAGACTATGCCAATTTCATGAATCTTTCCTTGGCCTTAATCATCCATCATACATGACACAAATTATGGCCACCATATCAAAATTAGAGTTTCTAAGACTCGTGGCTATAGGTTCTAGCATCCCACTCGACTACCACATAGGCCATTTTCACATGGCTTAAAGTTTACAACCCACAATTCGACAAAATATAATAGCCTATACATGCCAAATGTTCTTCAACAACGAAAACAATACCACAAGATTTGTAATATCCTGATTTTGAGCCTAATCGGAATAGTGGTTTCGTGACCAAAAAATCCGAGATAGAAATAATTATTTTATGATTATTTTAAGGTCTATGATATGATTGCATGATTGTGTGAAAATTTCGTGAAGAAATTTTATGCATAAAGTGCTTAATTTGAAATTTGGGACTAAATTGAATAAATTGCAAAACTTGTGTTCTAGAAGTATTTTGCATAAAATTGAATTAGATTATTAATTAGAGGTCCTTAAAGAGTAATTTTACCAATTTCTAAGTCTATGGACAAAAATTAGGACATGGAAGGAATTTTGGAAAGTTTAGTAGTAAGGGCATTTTGGTCATTTAGGGTAAAATGAATTAAAATACAAAATTAAAGCCAATTTTGCTCATCTTCAACCCCATGGCCGAATATAGCAAGGAGAAACCATGGCTAGGGTTTTCAAGCTTCCAAGCTCGATTGTAAGTCCGTTCTAGCCTCGTTTTAATGATTTTTACGTTTTGGAGTCCCTAGCTCGATTTAGCTTATGCTAGCAATAATTTAACCTAAGGTTTATATTTGGAAAAATACCCATAGGTGAAATTTGTGTATTTTGGTGTTTTATGATAGAATATGAGGTTTTAAATTATGTTAGACAACTTGTGCTACTCGGTTTTAAGTGAAAACGAGCAAAAGGGCTTAATCGGTAAAAATACCTAATAGTCATAAGTACATGTTAGAGTGAGAATTTGATGTTGCCATAGAAGGAAAAATGATCAGCATGTCATAAAACATAAGAAAATAGGCTGAATTTTAATTTACGAACTTTGGGACAAAAGTGTAAATATGCAAAAGTTTAGGGCAAAATTGTAATTTTTCCAAAATATGATTTTGGGTCAATTTGAATAATGTGAGTCCTAATTAGACTATATTTTAAATGATAGAGCAATGAAAACTGAAATTCGGGCTAAAATGGGAAAAATACCAAGTTGTGGATTTAAATGGTAAAATAGCCATTTTCAGCATACGAGGTAAGTTCATGTGTAAATAATGTAGCATAATTATTATTTTAAGTTATTGATATTAATTATGTGTTATGCTGAATTTTATCATGAAATATATGCTTTGTGGTTATTTTGAATAAAATGCAAGATTGTGTATTATCTGTTAAATATAAAGTGCTACCGAGTATTGGTTTGGTATTTTACTAAGATGGCAAGGATATGTGTTCGAGGAAAATCCCGTTTGAACCTTAGGAATAGATTAGGATACAAGTGACATGTCACTAGGATGGTTGAGCATCCGAACTCGTTGAGTTGAGTCCGAGTTCACTTATGGATGCGAATGTCCGAACTCGTTGAGTTGAGTCCGAGTTCGTGAGATGTAACTAGGCATCCGAACTCGTTGAGTTGAGTCCGAGTTCACTTATGGATGCGAACGCCCGAGCTCGTTGAGTTGAGTCCGAGTTCACTTATGGGCGGGTTACATGGTAGCATGGCTACATATGTGGCACTTATGTGCAAACTTTCCATGTATCCGAATTATATTCGATGTGTTCAACGGGTAAAGTTCTACTCAAATGGAGGAATACTCAAGATGAAAGGGACGTATTGGTAAGTGTTGTGAAATGGATAATTTGAACAGGTATGTACTTAACCCTCGGGTTGAAAACTCGATATAACAACAATATGGTAAGATGATAAATGAAAAGGTGATATGAATGTCTTGGTGATGATTATGCAAATGATGTTTTATGTTTGCTTATATGGTTATGTTACTTGCTATTTGCATGTGAGCTTACTAAGCATTTATGCTTACTCCTCCTTTTCATTCCTTGTAGTGTTGACAAGCCAGCTCGAAATCGGAAGCGGTCGGAGGCACGCCACACTATCCGTATTCCATCTTGGCATAATGGATTGTATATTTTGAGTATGGCATGTATAGCATTATAATCATTTTGTATATATGGTCTTATGATATGGTTATTGAGTGGTATGGAAATAGAAATGCTTGGTAATGATTAGCCATTGGAATGGCTAATCATGATCATATTTGGTATTATGTATGTCAAATTGCTAGCTAATCCATGGAAACCATGAAATAGGTAAAATTTACCATAAAATAGATTCAGACAACAGCAGTGATGTGAGTTTGAAAAATCACTAAAAATAGTAGAAATGGAATTAAATAATGAATAAGTTATGGAATCGAAGTTTGATGAGTCTATTTTCATATGGAATAAGCGAAACAGGTATATCAGCTATATTTTATGAGATGTTTAAATTTTTGTGAAACAGGGCCAGAGCGATTTCTGGATCCCCTGTTCTGAATTTGGAAATTCACCATAAATTTTACAAAGATAATTAGAAGTCATGCTTTATATGTACAGATTCCTTATTGAGTCTAGTTTTATTAGAGACAAACGGCATAGTCATTGAAGCTCTGTATAGGGAGATATCTGATTCGTAATACACAGAGGTCAGAGTAGTTGAACCCTGAAACAGGGGAGACTTTAACTAATAAACTGTACTAATTGGCCCAACCAAAAATTCTAGAAAAAAATTAGTAGATATATATATGAGTCTAGTTTCAGGAAAAATTTACGGAATTGGATTTCGAGTTTCGTAACTCAAGATATGATTTTTAAAGCGACTGTGATGCAGTTAGCCAGCTAGTCTGGAAATTTTAAAATGAATTGTATGAGCTGTTTAATTAATGAATTAAGTCCGTTAACACCTCGTGTTCGACTCCGGAAACGGTCTCGGGTACGGGGTGTTACAAGATTTCAGCCGGTGTGATGACTTCAACGACGGTCCCGATCACGCAAAAAATACGAGTCCGAGAGACCTAAAATGGGTGACAAGAAAAACACCGAGTGAGTTTACAACTCAGTAAGTCATAAGCATTCATCAATCCACTGATAAAGTTACTACAACATGTACAACAAACGAGGCTAGGTACTCATCCATATCGAATCTATACCATAATACCTCGGACCTTTCGGTCCAATCTCGTACCAAGTCATACATCCAGATTTCGTATTCTACACAACAAGATAATCAAGCATTTTACACATTAACTCATTTTCCAGCACAACCATACAATTTCAATCATCACATAGATTTAAGGCTTACCAAATTCAACCCCAAGCATGAACGTATTCTCTATTCGTCATGAGCTCGAGGTACTTACCCGATCCGCTGTCCATACTCAATTCAATGGAGACACACCTCCATATATATAGAGTACGCACACACAGTGCTTACTACTCGATTTTGCACACTTAGTGCCACGCAATTTAAGCCCGCACACACAAGCCATACCCTTCGAGCTCGCACACCCAAAGGCAGTATTTTTCCAGCTTGCACACATAGTGTCATATTTTTCCAGCATGCACACTTAGTGCCTTATATTTCCAGCACGCACACTTAGTGCCATATATTTCCAAGACGCACACTTAGTGCCAATCTCGTCACCATACACACGTATTGCCCGCACACATAGTGCCGAAAGCAAACTTTCTACACATTCCACTATTTCTTTTACATTCAACAATTATCCTCACTCCATACACATACAATTTCATTTATACATATATAGCATTCCATTAAACACAATTGCATAGATTTTCCAATCATTTAAGCAATATCAAACATATGTGCTTAATGACTTACTTTGTTTGGGGTAGAACGGTTCCAAATCGGCTACTGTTTGCTTTCTCCTTTCCTTTGTCCAATCTAGTTCCCTTTGCTCTTGAGCTAAATCAAACAATTTACCTCTCCATCAAACACAAACATACGGCATTCACATGCATTATTATGGTTATTGCCGAATACTTAACACAACTAAGCTGAAAATTTACTCAATCTCATCTTAATTTATTGCTACTTATTTATCAAAGTTTCCAATACAAGGTATTTAACACCTATGCCCATTTATACCCCATATGGCCGAATGCTTCATTCCTTACCCAATTAACCATCCAACAATTTTTCAGCCTCATTACCACCCTTTTCATGTCTAATTGTTTAAATACTCTCAAGCTCATTCACAAGTACTATTATACATCTCATTAAGCATTAATCATTTTGCAACATAAATTCTATAGCATGGCGAATACTCATGCACACACACACATAACAACAAGAACTCAATGGCACAAAATTTCCTTTTTGTTAAACATTCAACTCACTCATCTCCATGCTTTCATCACAACAACATCAAAACACTCACCAAGGAAGACAACATGCATGGCCGAATACTCATGCACACACACACATAACAACAAGAACTCAATGGCACAAAATTTCCTTTTTGTTAAACATTCGAACTCACCCATCTCCATGCTTTCATCACAACAACATCAAAACACTCACCAAGGAAAACAACATGCATGGCCGAAATTTAACTCACCTAACAACTTAGTTTCGATTTGAGATTCAAGGAAAATTTTGAACCAATCCTCCAAATCATGCATGCATTTTCAAGAGTGGCATAAAACATACCTTCTTGTATCAAAACACCTTAGTCTAGTAAGCTCCCATGGCTAATTTTCTCAAGCTTTTTCCCCCCCTTTCTTCTTAGTATATTCGGCCAAGCAAGGAGAAAATGAGAGAATGAACACTTTTTTTTTTCTTTTGTTTTCATCATATCCCTATTTTTTTTCAATTTCATTTCTTTATTCTTTCAAGCATAATCCATTAGCTAAACATGTTTGAAACATGTTTTCCCTTGCCCATCACTCTTGACATGGCCGGCCACTACCCTTAGGAATGGGCTATTTGACATGCAAGTCCATTTATTTTACTTCATCCTTTTATTAATCTCTTAAAATTAGCCACATCTATTTAAATCCTTTCACATGAGTCCTTTTTCTTTCAATTCTCAATCAAATTAACTAAATCAAAGAATTCAAAATTCACACATGCATTTTCACATATTCTAGACAATAAATATTACGTTCGAACATGTCGGTGACTCGGTTTAGCGGTCCTGAAACCACTTCCCGACTATGGTCAATTTTGGGATGTCACAAAATATGTGAGCCAGAGATTTCTTGATAAGAAACATAAAGAGTTTCTTGAGATAAAATAAGGCCAGATGACAATATCTGAGTACGAAAGGGAACTCGTTCGACTTAGTAAGTAATCCCAAAAAAGTATACCGAGAGAGGTTGTTATGTTGACTCGATTTGAAGACCAGTTAAACAAAGATATCAAACTGTTAGTCAGGATCTTTGAATAAAAAAATTGTAGTTTTGGTTGATAGAGTGTACAAAGTCGAGGAACTAAGTAAAGCAAAGAGAAAAGCCAAATAGGAGGATCGTGATTCAGGTAAGATATCAGCGGGAAAGTCATATAAATCGCCATTGAAGAAATCAAAAGAATATCATGGTCATTCATCCACTTCTGTGGGTTACTCTGGTAAAGATCGAGGAAAATAACATTCAAGCTCAAAACCTTAGGCTCTATCTGTAGTGAACGTAGGCAGTGTTAGAAACAACAAGCCTAAATGTTACCAATGTAATAGACGACACTTCAGTGAATGCAAATTTAAAGAAGGGTCATGTTTCAAATGATGGTTACACCATCTTAGAGATTGCCTGGAGAGGTCAGACAAAGAAAAGGCTCTGTAACACCCCTAACCTGTATCCATCGTCGGGATAGGGTTGCAGAGCATTACCGGAGTTTACATTTCAAAATTATCAAAAATTTAAAACATGTAATTCACAACATCAATCATAGAAAAATAAATTAATAACATACATATTGTCCATTATACGAGCCTTCGAGGCCCTAAAAAACACATTAAAAACGACTTAGGACTAAATCAAAAACATATGAAGCTTTAAGGAAAAAAATAAAAAATTTCAAACTACAGGGGTCACACGGCCGTATGGCCAGGCCGTGTGACTCACACGACTAAGACACACACCCATGTCTCAGGCCGTGTGGACTTTCAAAGTAGGTACACACGGCCGTGTTCCAGCCCGTGTCTGTGCCCATGTAACTCTTTGACTTGGGTAAAACACCCGTTTGTTAGGCCGTGTACTAAGCCGTGTTACTGCCTGACTTGCAACCCTTTGAAAGCTACAAAGGACACATAGCTATGTCTGAGACATAGGTTGGTGTCCTTGGCCGTATGGACGAAAAATAGGCCATTTCCAAGTCATTTTTCTCACCCAATCATGCACACACCTACAACAAATTTTCCACATGTAAACAAGCATTCAAAATGCACCAAATAATGCATCAACAAGCTAAACCAATAAGTTATATGTGCATACAACCGATATGCCCAAAAGGTACCTCAATCACAGCAATTAAACATGTATAACGCATAGTTTAGCCAAAAGTTCAATCAAATTATAACTAACTTTATACCAAAACTTACCACTTTATTTACGTATCAAATTCACACCAAATATAACAAATTGGCCATTTTATATTTAGCCCCATTAGCCATATATGTCCACTATATTCTAAATACCAAAATGACCATATTCAACCACGTCAAAGAACATTCCATTATACACATTTTAAATGTCATTTCAACTTCCATCATTTAAGCATCATAAAGACAATAAAATCAAACATCATAAGGTCACATATATATACCAACATAAAAACCATTTCAGTCACTCAAAATATAACAATTACAAGCCAAAACGTAATGGCTATAACATCAACCAAAATACCTATACAAGTGCATATTTAACCAATTATGTTTTCATGCCAAAACATAACATAATTGATACATAAAAACCATACCAATTTTGGTCATTTCAAAACATACACCAATTTGACCATATTAACCACAACCAACAAACAATCAGCAGTAGCTTAAGTACCTCAAATCCAAGGCAACATTTCATGCCATAATCATCAACCAAAATGACACAAATATATACCAAACTAATCAATTAAACATTAGACATAGTCCACCTATTCATCCATTATAACCTTAACCAAAACATCAAAATCTACCAATATAATCATTGGATAGTGTGATGGATCTCCGACTAGCTTCCAACCTAATCGAGCTTCCAATAATTTGAAAAGTAAAGGAAAAATAACTACGTAAGCAGTGAATGCTTAGTAAGCTTGTATAAACTTTAGTCATATCAATCCATTTCAAATATAAAATTTATACATATCAAGAATAATTCTATACCAATACTGCAAAATTCATGAAACCATATTTAACAACTCAAAAAGTGAATAAATCCACAACATTACATATACATATCATCCCTAGCATAGTAGGATTTTATAAAACTTAAACCTTTCAAATTTTCTTGTATTCATTTGCATTTCATTATTTTCCATTGCATTTACTTTCTTTAGCTTAAATAACAACATCATTCAACTCATCATTTCCTTTTTCATCATTTTACACTTCAAGTATGAACTTACTATTTCATTACCTTTCCACACCTATTTCATATGCTTAACACACAATATAAGCATCTCATCAACCATAGCCACAAGCTAATGCATTTAAACAAAGCTATTTTGAAATTAACCACATGATAAACCATTACATAAGAAATTACATAATTTAAACCTTATCATTGTTTCATGAACACAAGCATATTTCCATTTGAGCACTTACCATTTCAATGCATAACTTATAAGTAAGCATAATACAATCCAACCAATAGCTTGGTACATGCCTAAGCATCAAACAACAACACATGTAAGCATATTTGAACATATTTCACATGAATTCAACATGGATAACCATTATACTTGAATATGATTCAATTGGATATAATATCCTTAATAACATAACATGCTTACCATGTATCTCATCATTTCAATATATTTCATGTATACATGTATCTGCTAATATTGAACATTTACAATTTCCTTTCCAATTCATGCCCGTTGAACTGAATAGAATATCGTTGGATACCCAGGATAGCTCACACAACGTCTGCTAACTCATATAACTGTAATCCGTCAATTCATGTACATCTATGCTCACACGAGCTGTGAATAAGTGTGCTCACACGAGCTATGGGTCAGAATGTAGCTACAAGATACTGCTCACACGAGCTGTGAAGTTTCCGCAACATAAGTCAGATCTCAGCCATCGGTAGGACATTCAAGACCATCACCTGAATCATGTAAACCGTAATAACATGTCATTTGTATCTTACGAATTCCTAAGGTTCAAACGGGGCTCGATAGTCGTTTACGTCGTTGAATTTCTATAGTTTCATGACATAATAAATTGCATAATAACATATATATTAGTTCATGTAAAATATAATAGCACATTAAACAATCAATTTAACTCACAGTTAAGTGTTTATAGCTCATACGAACTTACTTGACTAAATTGCAGAAATGTCAAAATACATAGACATTTTGGTAATTTTCCATTCTCCTCGATTTTTCACCCGATCTTGATCTAAATTAATAATTTCATTCAATCTATCAATTTAGATAGTAAAACAATGTACTTTATGCAATTTAGTTATTTTTGAAATTTTTAGAAAATTGCCCCTAAAATTTTACTTTTATTCAATTTAGCCCCTGAGCCTAAAACATGCAAATTAACTATTTTTTTTCCAAATTTAAGCTTATTCAAATGCTCATGGAACCCAAAACAGCCCAAATTTGTATTAATTTCACATCAAATCCTTGTAATTTTACTATTTTAACAATTTAGTCCCTAATCAGAAAATTCATCAAAAATTACTTAACAAAATACTTTTAATTATCAATCAACATTCCAAATTCATCATTTAACATAAAAAAAATCATGATATTCATCAATGGAAACATTCAAAATCTTTAACTGTTTCAAAATCGAAGGTACGGCCTAGCTGAACCTAATTGCAACGATCTCAAAATCATAAAAATTACTAGAAACGAGGCTAAAATGGACTTTCATGCATCCTATGAAGCTTGGCCGAAGCTTGAAAGTCTATCAATGGCTTTCTTCTTTCTCAATTTCTCAAAACAATAAAAGGAAAAAGATGATATCTTTAACTTTATTTTATTTAATTAATAAAACATACATATTTTCATAATAAGACAAAGCCAACTGCCCACTGATATATAATATGGTATATTTATCATATTAGTCCATATACTTTCATTCATTAAGCCATTTAATCACTCAAATCAAATAGCGATAAAATTTTTCATCTTTTATGATCTAGTCCTTTTTAATTAATTAACTATCAAAATGTTAAAATTTTTCAACGAAACTTTAATACCACCTTAATAACACTCCATAAATATTTATAAAAATATTTATGGCTCGATTTATAGAAATGAGGTCCCGATACCTCACTTTCTAAAATCACTTGACCTTAGGGTCATACCACTTGAACTTTATAACTCACTTATATAACATAAATTATCAAATAAAAAACTTTTTTCAAATAATATTTGACTCGTAAATATTAAATAATAATATTTACAAACTTACTCACCGGATTTGGTGGCCCCAAAACCAATGTGTCAAACACCACTAAAAAACAGGCTATTACAGGCTTAGACTATTCGACCGATTAATACAGCTGCGAGAGGGAGACCACCACGAAAAAATGGAAATGCAGGAAATAGCTGTAGTGGTATGAAAGACTCTGTTATGAGATCTGAGGCACGAGCACTGGCTAGAGCTTATACGATCTGTGCTCAGGAGGACGCTTCATTGCTAGATGTTATCATTTGTACATTTTCTATCTTTGATACTGATGTTACTGCTTTGATTGACCCGGGGCCAACACATTCATATGTATGTACGAATTTAGTGTCAGATAGGAAATTTCCTTTCGAGTCTACTGTGTTTGTAGTTAAAGTAACAAACCCTCTAGGTTAGTATGTGTTAGTTGATAAAGTTTGTAAAAATTGTCCTTTGATGATTCGAGGTTACAACTTTTCGGCTAATTTCTTTGATGAGTTTGATGTGATTTTGGGTATGGATTGGTTAACTCTGCACAATGCTGTTGTGAATTGTAGACGAAAGCATATATTATTAAAGTGTCAAAATGGTGAAAAGCTTCAAATTTAATCAAATAGACTAGATGGTGCATCTAATGTTTTTTTTGGCTATGTCGGCATAAGAATATGTTAGAAAAGGTGGTGAAGCTAATCCTGTTCATATATTTGATTCTAGAGTCTCTAAATTGAAGTTAGAATTGGTTCCAGTGGTATGTGAGTATACGGATGTGTTTCCGAAAGAATTATCAAGCTTACCGCCGATCAGAGAAGTTGAGTTTTCTATTGAGTTAATACTGGGAACATCTCTAATATCGATAGCTCTGTGCAAAATGGAACCTACTGTGTTGAAAGATTTGAAAGCACAGTTGCAAGAGTTGACAGATAAGGGTTTTTCTCGACTAGTTTTTCTCTTTAGGGTGCTCCTATGTTATTTGTTAAGAAAAAAGACGGATCTAGAAGAAAGAATATGTGAATAAGCTAAGTGACTCAGGTACATAAGAAATTCATACGAGCATTGAAAAGGGAAAGTATTTGATGAACTTGATTAAGACATTTGAATATATGTTCAATGAGAAAGGTTTGTGAAATTGAATGTGATTAACTATTTTTAGCATATTTAAATTGATATACAAATGTTTATGTGATGACTTTATTTGTATATGGCTTGCTAAGCTTTTAAAGCTTACTTTGTGTATTCTTTCCCTGTTTTATAGATTATCGAAGCTAGCTCAGACATCAGGGATCATCAGAAACTGTTATCACACTATCGACTACTGTTGGTACTTTTGGGAGATTTGTATATATGGTATATGGCATGTATAGGCTAGTGTCATTTTGGTATGTTTTGAGTTATGATATTAGCCATGAAATTTGGCTTGTAAATGATGATGTGTATGGCCATTTGAGTTGGCTTGATCTACATGTTGGCAAGTGATTTATGGGATGTTTATAAGTTACCATGTGTTTTGGCATGCTAGCCATGGTTGTTAGTATGGCTAAGTGGTTGCTCATTTGGTTAGTTATTAGTTGATATATTAATGCTTGAGAAATAGTATATTTTGGTATGATTTATAGATGATGAATTGGTATGTTTGAGAAGCATGAATTGGTTGATAGAAAGGTGAGAAAATTCATTTAGAAAATATGTAAGTTGTGATAATTTTGGCTTAGTAATTTGGTATGTTTTGAATAAGAATTTGATTAATTGAAATGGCTGATGATTGATGGCATGTTATGTGATTGAATTGGCATGTTTTGGCTGCCTATATATGTGTTGAAATAGTACCAATTTGGTTACTTTGTGTGCATGAGAAAAGGGTGGTAAATTGGCTTTACAAATAGCCTATTTTTGTCTATACGAGCAGAGACACGGGCTTGTGTCTTAGCCGTGTGTCCCCCGGGGTACCCTTTCGAATTAAGTCATTACACCTTACAGGTTTAGCATGGCCTAGACACACGGGCGTGTCTACTGATCGTGTATGCCACATGGGCTGGCACATGGGCGTGTGGCCGACCATGTGGCCAAGTCAGTAACCTCCCTAATTTTCCCACAGCCATGGCACACAGGCGTGTCTCCGGCTGTGTGGTGCAACTCAGTATGTATGCCCTATTTTCACACGACCTGTGGCACAGGCGTGTCTGGTAGCTGTGTGAGGCACACGGCCTGTCCACACGGGCATGTGACCCTTAAATGTTTAAAATTTTTTCTAAGTTTCCCAAAGTTTGCAAATGTTATCGGTTTAGTCCTGAACCACTTCTAAGCATGATTTATGGTCTCGTAGAGCTTTACATGGGACATTGTGAATGTTTTGAATGGATTTTGAGTATGAGTGTATAAATGTATGTGAATGAGGTGTGTTATTCGGTAATTCCTCGTAACCCTATTCCGGCGATAGATACGGGTTAGGGGTGTTACAAAAGGTGCAATAGTATTCTCAGAGATTGATCTTCGTTCTGGTTATTATCAGTTACGGATTAAAGAATCGGATGTGCCAAAAACTGCATTCAGAACCAGGTACTGACATTATGATTTTCTTGTGATGCCATTTGGTTTGACTAATGCACGTGTTGTATTTATGGACTTGATGAACAGAATATTCAGACTGTATTTAGACAGATTAGATGTTGTGTTCATTAACGATATTCTAATCTATTCACGAGATGAGATAGAGCATGCTTAGCATTTGAGATTTGTTTTGCAAGCTTTACGTGAAAAATAATTGTTTGCTAAGTTCAGCAAATATGAGTTCTGGCTTTGAGAAGTAGGATCTTGGGGACATGTTGTATCGGCCGATGGCATTAGAGTTGATCCGAAAAAAATTTTAGCTCTGATAGATTGGAAACCTCTAACAAATGTATCTAAGGTCAGAATTTTTCTAGGTTTAGCTAGATATTATAGAATAACCGTGAAGGGATTCTTGATGATTGCTACACTGTTCACAAAGTTGTTGTAAAAATATGTTAAATTCAAATGGTCTAAGAAATGTCAACAAAGTTTTAATCAATTGAAAGCTTTATTAACCGAGGCACTTGTGTTGGTTCAGCCAGAGTCTGGTAAAGAATTTGTGATTTACAGCGATGCTTCATTGAATGGTTTGAGTTGTGTTTTGATGAAAGAAGGCACAGTGATAGCGTATGCTTCTAGACAGTTGAAATCGCACAAAAAGAATTATTCGACTCATGATTTAGAGCTTGCAGTGATTGTATTTGCCTTGAAATTTGTCGAAACCATTTGTACGGAGAAGAATGTCATATCTTCATGGATAATAAAAGCCTGAAGTATTTGACGGCACAAAAAGATTTGAATTTGAGACAGCGTAAATTGCTCAAGTTATTGAAAGTTTAGAACTTGATCATTGACTATCATTCAGGAAAGGCTAATGTTGTTGCGGATGCTTTGAGTAGAAAATCTCTATTTGCTTTGCAAGCTTTGAACATACGATTAACAATGATTGATGATGGTTCGATTTTGGCTAAATTAAAATCTAGACTGACGTTTCTACAACAAATTACCGATTCTTAGAAATTTGATGATGTTTTGATAGCTAAATGGAAACAAATTAAGACAACATCTGATTCAGATTTTCATGTTGGTTTCAATGAAAGTCTGTACTTCAAAGGCAGAATTTGTGTTCTGAGAAATTTTGATCTCATTCAGAAGATCTTACAGGAAGCTCAAAGTAGTAGCTTGTTTATTCATCCTGGTAGCAATAAAATGTACAGCAATTTAAAATAGATGTACTAGTGGCCGGGTATGAAATAGGAGATCTCAGAATTCGTATCGAGATGTGGTTTTTTAGCAGGTTAAAGCCGAGCATTAGGTACCTTCAGGTTTACTACAACTAGTGATGATTCTAGAGTGGAAATGGGAGCGTGTCACGATGAATTCCGTATCGGGATTACATTTGTCACCAAGAGAGAAAGATGTTGTCTGGATTATTGTTGATCATTTGATAAAGTCTGCGCATTTCATTCAATGCGTACAGAGTTTTCAATCGAGAGATTGGCAAAATTGTATGTTGCTGAGATCATTAGATTGCACAGTGTGCCACTTTCTATTATTTCTGACAGAGATCCACGGTTTATGTAACAACCCGATTTAGACTCTAATGGGAACGGTGGTTTTGGGACCACAAATCCGAGTCAGAAAAATATTTTAAAATTATTTTCTGTATTTATTTTGTGTGAATTTATATCTATGAAATTTTCGTGATTTAATTTTATCGTTTGGGTGTCTGATTAAATAAAAGGACTTAATCGCGTGAAAGGGAAATTTGGTGGTTATTTCTAAAAGGGGCCTAATTGCTATTTGCTTTATTAATGGGAGCCTTTAAGTTGTAAATAGCCCACTTACATATTAGTTGGATGGTATTAGGCTTATATTATAAAGTTTTTATATTAATTCATTAAGGTTATATATGTAAATTAAACTTTAAGTTATAATATTTTATAATATATATATCATAAAACATAAAATAAAGTTAACATAAGTGTTTATATTATTGTTCTTGCTGAAACCAAATAAAAGAAAAAGAAACTAGGGTTCGGTTGCTTTCAAGCTCAATCAAGGTATGAGTTTAGCTTGATTTTTGATAATTTTTACGTTTTTGAGATCGTTGCTAAGTTATCTTCAAGACCCATGCTTGAATTTTTTATTTTGATGAATATTTTGAGTTATGCCATTGATGAGAGTTTGGGATTTTTGTTGTTTGATGATGAAATATGAAAGATATGTTTTAGATTAACATGTTTTGTATTGGAGTTTTTGATGATTTTGAGTAATTAGGACTAAATTGCAAAAATAATAATTTGAGGGACTAAAATGTGAAATAAATGAAATATATGGACTTGTATGAGTATGGCGGCCCTACATGGGTATATTGAAATTTTGTATATTTTGTGTTTTGTGCAATAAGGACTAAATTGTAAAAAAAATATAAATGTCAAGGGTACAATGGTAATTTTCCCATTTATGTGTTTTAAGACTAAATTGAATGAAAATATGTTTGAATGAGCTTAATTTGAATATTTTTAGATCAAGAACCAAAGAAATCGAATTTGGATCGGGGGGAAATGAAAGTTATTGACTAGCTGCCCGTTCTGTTTTTCATCGTTCGAGGTAATTTATAAGCAAATAGATGTACTTAATTTTAATTAAATGCAAAGTATATATGCTGAATTGAAATATATGAAATTATAAATGCAATAGCCAAATGTTGTTAAGCTTGGCAACTATGTTATGACTTAGTTTCGATCGAGTTACGACGTCCAAAAACCCCGTATGAACCTTAGGAATAGTTAGGATACATATGTCATGACATAGGATTCTGATATATATGTGTGAGTAAGACCATGGCATCGATATGTGATTCTGACATATGTGTGCGAGTAAAACCCTGTCTGGGACAGTGGCTTCGATATGTGGCTACATGTAAGACCACTTCTGGGATGTTGGCATTGTGCGATGTGTGTGATTATCCAAGTGTCCTATCCAATTCCGAATGGTTCATCGGGCAAAGATAAGTTGTGTTTGAATGTGTATGATGAGTTAAATGTCAGGTACAAATTGGCTTGTTGTTTACTTAAAATAAGGTAAGTGTATTCGGCCTTGAGATTATTATTGAAATGAAACTTGGTTATATGCATGCATGATTGTATGTATTCGGTTTCATAACTAATATATGAATATGAAACTAAGCTGTAACACATGAACTTAGATGTTTATGAGTATGTAAACTAGGTTATAATAACTATTTGGCTGTGGAAGTTAAATGATAATAATGATAATTTGGCTACATGAGCATTCGGCCAAGGTGATTATTTGAGAATGAATGTATACATAAGTATATATATATATATAATATGAACTTCATACGTTTGGATCTAATGTGTAATGATACTGTAATTTAGTTTAGTTTAATTAAGTTGATAATATCAATGGAATGTTCATTTGCTTATGACTTACTAAGCTTTAAAAAGCTTACTCTGTGTTTGTATGTGCGTTTCTATTTTATAGATTTTGAATTCAAGTTACAAGCTCAGGGATCATCTGCAAAGTCTATCACACTATCTACCGTCTTCGGTATTTTATTAGTTGCATTTTGGAACTATGGCATGTATAGGATAGATTACGTTTTGAAATGATGGACTTTGGTTTTGTATAAAGGCCATGCCAAAATGGTTAAAATCTATATTTAATTTCGGTTTTGTTAGACTATGACTTAAGTTTTTTTTGACTATTATATAATGTGTCATGGTTGATTTTAACTTATGATATGTGTTTGCATTTTGTGGTTAGTTGTTGAATTCAGATGAGGCATGAATATATCGAAAATATTGATTAGGTTAGATATATATATTTGGTCTTGTATTGAGCCTATTATGAGAGTGTAACCAAAATACATGATGATTGTGATGACGTTATGTATTCAGCCATATGGTTCATTACGGAAGTTAGTTAAGTGTAACACCCCTAACCCATATCCGTCGCCGAATTAGGGTTATAAGGTATTACTGAAAAAATCACAACTCAGGACAGACATTCATTACTCTTCATAAGTAAGATAATATAAACTTAGTTATACAAATCATATGCACATCTCATTTATTTCATTCGAATAATCAAATTATAACATAGCTTAGTGCATTACTAATTTCATATGCATACATTAATCTATACATTAAGTTATAACATACAATTATAGCATTACAAGATTCGATTATAAAAATCATTAAGCCAAACCAAAAATAATTCAATACCAATCATGAATCACAATTATTATCTACTTAAAACATTAACCAATTTAATTCAATTACTAAACCAAACATTAAATCAAACAAATATACTTCAAAACAATATGGCCATTAAATTCATGATATGGGTTACAAGGAATTAACAAACCAAAATACATTTCTATACATCCTCACATTTGTATAGTCATAATTATAAGTATAAAGCATAATCTCAATTAAACTAATAACATGATTTTGTTTATCATATTATAATGTACATCAAATAACTATGTTTATTCACTTAAATCGACTTCATACATTCAACATCAAATTTATATACTTACACCATTAGCATACAAAAAAACAACTTTTGTACATACTTTTAATAAAGTCAATCGAAAACTTATTATATAATTTAACAAGCAATTACACATGCAACCTAATACATTATAACATGACCAAACATGTCATTAAAGTTCAATTACATAATATATATACTTGCCCTAGGTTTCAAAGCCACACTTAACCATTGTATTCATGCTAAATAATTGACCAAAACAATCTTGGAACATTTTTCTAACTTAATACTTTGCATAGCCGAATCACATTATTTAAACCACATACACATCCAAACATTTCATCAAATGTAAATTGTTTATACAAACAAGTGCGGAAACACAAATTGTAGTATATTCAAACATAAATTTTGCATATCATGTTAAAAACATATCAAAACATATTTATAACTTGTTTGGATATAGCTTAACAACCTTAGATTCCAAATCACTTATAACACATTAACTAGATATAGCAACCTAATGCACATATATTTTTATCCATGCATATCATAGCCGAACCAACCACACATTCAACCAAAACCATTAATCATTTCCAAAACATATAACACCCACTCACACACCATTCATTCATAGCACATAACATTATAACCAAAACGATTTTAAACCACAATCAAACATAACCGAATTATCAAAACCAAGCTCATTAAACATTATAACTAAGCACACATAAAACCAAGACTAAGCATAATTAGCAAGCCATTTTTGCATGGCTTTAAATACATAGCCAAGTTCAACATTTAAAAAGTATGTTCCAGCCTATACATGCCATTGTTCAAGTTCAACTATATAAATACCGAAACAGTGGATAGTGTGATAAACTTTGCTGACGATCCCCGAGCTAGTAACTTCATCCAAAATCTATAAAACAGAAACACACATATACACAGAGTAAGCTTTTACATCTTAATAAGTTATAAGCAAGTAACCAACCCAAGTATATAATCAATTCATTTTAAACTAACCAAATTATAATAAAATTCTCATTCCTTTGTTTCAAACTACAATTTCATATATATAATACATTTTATACTCAATTTTCCACATTGACCGTATGCTCAAGTAATCAATTTACCAAATGTTATTAAATTTTCATAGTCAAAATGTCATTAAATGACCAAATATACATATGCTCAAATATATAAACTCAAGAATCATAATATAACATCTTGTACATATTTTACTTATTTGGCCGAATATACATCCTATAATCACATATGTCTTTCATTTGCATCAAATGCAATTTGTAACAAATAATTAAGTTACTCACTTACCTTAATTCAAATAAGTAACAAGTTAGTTCATACCTGGCCATTTAGCTTGTTTTACACATTCAATTACACTAATCGTTGCCCGATGAACCATTCGGAATTGGATAGGACACTTAGATAATCACACATATATCGTACAATGTCATCGTCCTAGACATGGTCTTACATGTAATCACAGATTGATGCCACTGTCCCAGATAGGGTCTTACTCGCACACATATATCGGAATCACATATCGATGCGATGGTCTTACTCATACACAAAAATCAGAATCCTATGTCATGACATATGTATCCTAACTATTCCTGAGGTTCATACGGGGCTTTCGGACGTCGTAACTCGATCGAAACGAATTCAGAAACACAGTAATCAAGCTTATCCACATTCAGCTATAGTATATAATAATTCATACATATCAATTCAGCATATATACTTTGCATTTATTTAAAATGGAGTACAACTATTTTCTTATAAACTTACCTCGGACGATGAAAAACCAGAAAGGATCAGCCGTCGACAACTTTAGTTTTCCCCCGATCTAAATCCGATTTTCTCTTTTCTTGATCTAAATTAATATAAATTAAACTTATTAAATTAAATATTCAATCAAATTCATCCAAAAACACACAAATGGGAAAATTACACTTTACCCCTAATATTTCACATTTTCCACAATTTAGTCCCTATTGCACAAAACACAAAAATATGCAAAATCTCACAACAACATAATTAGGCTGAATATTCCTTATATTCATACAAGTCCTTACATTTCATTTATTTCACATTTTAGTCCCTCAAATTATTATTTTTTCAATTTAGCCCTAATTACTCAAATTCATCAAAAATTCCAATACAAAACATATCTTTCATAATTCATCATCAAACGTCACAAAACAAAAATATTCATTAATGGCATATCTCAAAATATTCATCAAAATCAGAAATTTTAGCATGGTCGGATAGTATTTGAAGCAGCGATCTCAAAAACGTAAAAATTATCAAAAATCGAAACCAAACTAACCTTGAATTTGAATATACAATGGCTGAATACCTAACTTGTCTTTCTTCTCTTTTATATTCAGCAAGAACAATTATAAACACTAATATATGGCTTTAATTTATGATATGTTTATAATATATTAACTTATTAACTAATTTACCTAATTAACCTTTGTTTTAAAATATAAAATCATGGTATAATAAGGCCTTTACCGTCCATTGCATGTTATCATGGGCTAATTACCACATAAATACCTCCATTTACAAAGACAAACACATTTTGGCCCTTACACAGTAAACCATTAAATTTTCACTTTACGCGATTAAGTCCTTTTATTTAATTGAGCATCTAAACGACAAAATTAAATCACGAAAATTTCACGAATATAAGTTCACAAAAAATAAACAAGGGTGTTGTACCAGGGACTAACTCAATTCCAAATTCGACTTCTCTTACTGGAGGCAATTCGGGTAATTCTTCCGAAAACACATTTGTAAACTCACATACCACTGGTACCGATTCAATCTTCAACTCAAACACTTAAGTATTCAGCACAAAAGCGAGATAAGCCTCATATCCTTTTCTCAAATATCTCTCTGAAGTCATAGATGATATCACTACAGGTAAGTTATCTGATTCATCTGGTTCAACTTGAAGAATATTCCTGTCTTCACATTTCAACTAAATAACTTTTCGTCCATAGTTCACTACAACCCCGTGAGAAGTTAGCCAGTCCATACTGAGGATTACATCGAATTTATTAAATAGCAACAACATAAGGTTAGCCAAAAAATAATGACCTTTAATCGTTAAGGGGCAGTTTCTACATACTCGGTCCACTAACACATGTTTGCCTAATTGATTTGACACTTTTATCATAAATTTAGTAGACTCAACAGACATATTCATACTGGGTACTAATTTCATGCATACATAAGAATGAGTAAACCCTGGATCAATCAAAGCAACAACAGAAATATCGTGAAGGGAAAAAGTACCTGCAATTACATCTAGTGAATATGCCTCTTCGCGAGCACAAATGGCATAAGTTCTTGTAAGTGCATGGCCCTCGGATCTCACAGCTGAATCTCTAGGGGCACCTCTACTGCTAGCCCCACTGGCCAGGTTCTTTTGTGGTCTACCCTTTGAAGGAGAACTACTCCCTCATATCTTGCTTTTTCTCTTTCTAATCTAACTTAGGGCAGTCTAGGATGAAGTGGTTCAAAGATCCACATTTGAAGTAACCTCTTCTATTTCCTCGGCAGTCGCTGAAATGACACCTACCACACTGTGAACACTTCGGCCTATTTGGCCGAGCACTAGCAACACTTGCGATGGAAGTGGTTTGGGCTTTAGATGCCGTGTACTGCTTGTTTTTGTTTTTACTCGAGAATCTCCCTGAAGTACTTGATCGGGTAATGAATTCTTTCGGTCTCTTAGATGAGGATTGATGTGACTTTCCCATCTATCTCTTCTTCGAATCATGCGACTCAATAGCCGCCTTTCTCTTCTCTTTAACCAACTCTTCTGCTCTGCAAGCTCTCTCAACTAGTACTACAAATTCCCTTAGTTCTAGGATGCCGACGAATACTTGAATATCTTCATTCAGGCCATCCTCAACCTTTTACACATTATGGCCTCGATGGATACGCACTCTTGGGCATACTTGCTGAGCCTCACGAACTTGCACTCATACTCTGTTATTGTCATTTGGCCTTGCTTCAATTCTAGACACTCCTTCCTCTTCTGGTCTATAAATCTCTGGCTAATGTACTTCTTTCGGAACTCTTCCAGGAAGAATTCCAAAGTTACACGCTCTCTCGGTACCATTGACACGAAAGTGTTCCACCATTGGTAGGCCGAGTCTCGTGGGATTGACACTGCACACTTCATGCACTCTTTAGGTGTACACGATAGTTCATGAAATACCCCAATGGTATTTTCTAACCGAAATTCTACTCTCTTCGGGTCATCATCAATCTTAGCCTGAAATTCCTCGGCCACTTGCTTTCGTATCTTATCTACTAGGGGTTTCTCTCTCCTAGCCAAATCCACTCTTTGTGGAGCTACAGGGGCATATTGAGGAATCGAAGGAGGTATGGGAGGTGGAGTAGTCAGATTCGCTCGAATAAACTCTAAGTACCATGCGTCCATCATATCGAGGTAAGCCTCCCTAGCCCCTCCGCCCTAACTCATTGTCACGGGCCCATTATCTACCAGTACGATCCCTTCAGTGGGAGCCGGTACATTACTTTCCACATCATCTGCCGTAGCTACGTCAGGATCCATTTACTATATGAAAAACATAATTTATAATCGTCAAGAGTCATCACACTATCAATACACAACTATGGAATGTATAGCTAGACTCGTACTCATGCTAGGTTAGTCCTAGAACTGACTAAACTATAGCTCCGATACCATTAAATGTAACACCCCTTACTTGAGTCTGAGGCCAGGACTGGGAACGAGGCATTACCATACTTATCAATGTTCCCAAGTCATCAAAACTTGATCAAATTCAACACTTTTTTGAACTCTATTTAAACCCCTTAATGTGAGCCTACGAGGCCTCAAACATTCCTCAAAAACCATTTAGAACCAACTCGGGTCCTTAAACCGACTAAATAAAAATGTCTCTTGAAATAGGACACATGCCCGTGTGGAAGGGCAACACGCTCGTGTTGTCATTATAACATGACCGTGTGACACACACTGCCTAAGCATATAGGGACGTGCCCATGTCCTGTACTCGTGTGAATTGAATTTTAAATTCAAACCTACAGGGGTTTTCACACGCCTGACACACGCCCGTGTCTAAAAACTTTGACATTCTGTTTCTGACGTCAGCATCCAATTTAGGGCTCACGGCCAAGGCACGCGCCCGTGTACTAGGCCGTGCCTTTCACACATCTGAGACACACAATCGTGTCTCTACCCGTGTGTTTACTACCATGCATTCTGACTGGAAAATTTTACGTGCAAGGGACACATACTGAACAACACGCCCATGGAGCTGACCGTGTGTCACACACAGCGTAGACACACGCCTGTGTATCTACCTGTGTGGACAATATATAGCTGTCTACCAAGCCATTGCCACCCTGAAACACAATCTAACATCAGCCAACATAAAAAAGTTTAACTTAATATGGTTTCTCAACCCAGAACCATAGTTAAAACCTATATGCATTACATATATTCAGCCATGCTAACAAATTCACATTCATGAAAGACTAGCTTACATTCACATAATAACTTCCAATATTAGCCATTTTCCATGGCCTTATACAAAAATGAATCAAATGCTAAAGTAAGTCAACACATTTTGCCAATTAACAATAACAAAAAACTCAAAATTCAGGGTCTTATACATGCCATAATCAAAATAAATAGATCTAACTATACCAAGTGCCTCGATTGATAGTGTGATAGATGCCTCCGATGTCCGTTGGTCCACGAACTAATTAGGCGGCACTATAAGAAAATGGAAAGAACTAGGTTAAGCATAAAGCTTAGTAAGTTGCATGAAAATAAATATAACGACAACTTTACCATTCATCATCATGCTCATAAAACTTAAATAAGCATAAGCACAACTTACTCGTCACTATCCAACACAATTCACATAGCATATACTAAGCTCACATCTCATGCATTTCATTTAGGTACCTATATCACTCACAACATGGTTATACTTTTCTCGTTTAACTTGCACTATATTTCTCACTGTTGAACCATTTGGAATACTATCAGATAGTCTCTAAACCTCAACACAGGGTATAATACTAATGCCATGTCCCAGACATGGTCTTACACTGACTATCCAAATTGAGGCTGACGCCATGTCCCAGACATGGTCTTACACTAGCTCTAACATATCCGTGCCGATGCCATGTCCCAAACATGGTCTTACACTGACACATCTTGTAGCTGATGCATGTCCCAGACATGCCTTAAACTGTCTTATATCTCGAGGCCGATGCATGTCCCAGACATGTCTTACACTGGCACACGAATGACCCAAATGTCATGGCCTGAATATCTGATTTGTTCCTAAGGTTCATCCGGGAGTTTTATTGTCTCTATTATCATACACGATTATTTCCACAAATAATCAATTCATGCTATCTCAATTCAAGCACATATAAAAACGATGTAGTTGCATTATTTACATACAACTTACCTCGAATTACAAAATATAGTTGACTCGCTCAGCTTAGTCCACTTGCTTCATTTTTCCCCGGTCTAGGCCCATATGTTGTAATTCTTGATCTAAAATGATATAAATTCATTCATCTCATCAGCATATTACTCTAGACACTCAAAAATTCATAATTGGGCAAAATGACCTTTTTGCCCTTAGAAATTCACAAAATGACCATTTTACCCCTAGGTCCGAAAATTGATTTTATCACATTTTCTCACTAATCAAGCCTAGCTGATTAATTTTTATACTAGAACCAATCCAAAATTCTCAATATTTCACACATTAATCACCTATTTTACAACTTATACAAAATGGTCCTTTTTAGGGTTTTCATGAGAAATCTCTTCATAAAAGTTGTTTATTTCACAACCATGATTCATTTTATTCCATAAAATTTCAAAAAACAACATGTCTACTATCATGGAAAAACCCTAGACTTTCAACCATTTTGCAAAATAGTCCCCTTGTTAGAAAGCTCAAGATACAAGGATCTCAAAAGTACAAAAATATTCAAGAAAAGCTCTCAAAATCACTTACTTGTAGAGAGACTAAGTGGCTGAAATTCCAAGCTTCAATAACTCCTCTAATGGCTGATATTTTCGATCAAGAAGAAAGGGTGGAGGAAAAATATGGAGGCTAAGCTTTTTAGTATTATTTTATCACATATTAGGTCATCAAATACCTAACACCTTACCATTTAATTTCTTTGTCTCATGGCCCGCCAAGCCTCTCTCTAAGGGTCTTTTACCCTTTAAAGGTCCCCAATTTATGATTCATGGCAATTTAACACCCTTAACTATCAAATTAAAACTTTTGCACTTTTTGTGATTTAGTCCTTTTTCGAAATTAAGCTCACAAACGCTAAAATTACTTCACCAAATTTTTCATGCACTAATATAAACATAATATAACTCTAAAATAATAATAAAATACTTTCTCTAACCTCGAATTGGTGGTCTCAAAACCATTGTTCCAACGAGGCCCAAAATAGGGCTATCATCCAGCATTCTAAATCCTTCATGGATTTTAATAGAAAGTTTACTATATAGTGATTCATAGAAGGTTGTAACAATAACTATTAGACGTAAGTTAAATCTTTTATGAATTATTAGTTTAATAATATATCTAAAGGTTATTGTATTCACCACAAAAGAATATTACATATTTTCATAATCAATGTCAAGAGTTAGCAAAAATTGCATATTTTATTCCATTTTACAAAACTACTTCATTTGCACCCTCACTGGCTTTATACCTTTAGATATTTGGACTACTGGTCTAAAACTCCATAAATTTAATTGTACTTGAGTTGCGTCTTTTTATTTTAACCAATTTATTCCATATCTATATTTCTCAATAGGTTTGTTCAAGATCCCCCTTATATCTCATTATTTCAACAATAATATTGCATGCAAAATCATTGTTGACCACTTTTATTATCAGTTCGACATTTTCTCAAATTGACATAACTTATCGACATCTCTTAATTTCTCTATTTTAATCTTCAGTTTTAGGTACCTGAATCTCTTTTGGAGTTTTACTTATTAGTTATATCTTGAGTCTTTCCTAGAGCAACTGCCTTCACTAATTAATATATATTCCCAACTTCCTTTGAGTATTCACTCATCTTTGTTGTGGTGGACGGAACAATACGCATATACAAAAATCCAAAGATGAAAAATATTTAGCTCTTGACCAAAAATCAATTATAATGGGGAGTAGGACATGGAACTTGACTTGAAGATATTGCTAATATGGTTTCGAGAAAAACTTGAAAAGTATATGATGATCTATCTTTTGTTTTGTTTTATTTTTAATTTGTTATTGGATTCTATTAAATGATAATTTTTTTATTTTCCATATTAATAACATATTCAAGAATTTATTTCTCTACAATCTTTATATAAAATTTTCTATTTTAAATAATTTTGAGTTTTCTTCATAATTTTTTTATATAGAATCAATGTTAAAGTGATAGAAAATATAAAAGTTAAGGACTAAAATTGTTATTATAACAACTAAAAAATAACTTAACAATCAAGTGACAAAAAATAATTTCAAAAATGTTAGAGACAAAATTGCTTTTTTGTTAGTTAAAAGAAGAAAAAGAAAACTTGTAACATCTGGATTTTGGGCCTAGTCAGAATAGTGGTTTTGAGACCACAAATTTGAAGTAAAAATATTTGTTTTATGATTGTTTTGAGGTCCATGACATATTTGCATGATTGTGTGAAAGTGTCATGAAGAGATTTTATTGATAAAGTGTCCAATTTGACATTTAGGACTAAATTGCAAAAGTTGCAAAATGTGAGTTCTAGAAGCTTTAAGCATGAAATTGCCATGGATTATTAATTAGAAGTCGTTAAATAAATTTTCTCAATTTCTAATTTTATGGGTAAAAATGGGCATGCATGGATAAAATTTGAAAGTTTAGTGAAAAGGGCATTTTGGTCATTTGGTTAATAAAAGAATAAAAAGGGAAAAATAAGTCAAAAATTGATGTCCATCTTCTTCATGTGTTTCGAAATTGCCATGCTCACCATAGCCAGGGTTTCTCCAACTTTCAAGCTCAATAGTAAGTGCATCCTAGTCCCATTTTTAATGTTCTTTGCATTTTTGAAGTTGTCATCAACCGATCTAGCTATTTCTACCATTATTTTGAGCTAGGGTTCACGTTCAAAAACTTACCCATGTGTGACATGCATGTATTTTGATGTTTAATGGAGGAATATGGAAGATTGGTGTGTGATAAACATCTTTTACAAGTGGTTTTTCATGAAAACAACTAAAAGGACTTATTTGTAAAAGTTGTAAAAATGAGTAGTAGAAATGTGATTTGAAGAAAAATGTGGGCTAGTATAAGCACGATATAGGTTTTTCTAGGCTTGGGTAACAAAGAAAATGAGTACATTTCATTTTACGAGCCCAGGGACAAATTTGTAAATATGTGAAAGTTTAGGGGTAAAATTGTAATTTTGCCAAAGTATGATTTATAGGCTGTTTTGAACAATATGATAATTAAATAAGTGAAAATTACTATTATAAATCAAGAAAAATGGAGTTTGGACCTAAACTGAGGAAAGAACAAAGTTGTTGACTAAATCAAATAGTTAGCCATATTTTGGTACCGAGGTAATTTCATGTGTAAATAATTCAACATTATGTTATTATGTATCTAATGCTTTGATATTGCAAAAAATTTATATTTGTCTCTATGGATTTGGTTATTGATGACTCAATGACGATCCGACGAAGATTTGGTACTACGAAATCCCGGTTAAACCTTAGGAATAGATAGGATACAAATGTCATGACATTAGGATTATGTGTGGTTTCGTGTAAAACCATATCTGGGATATAATCAATGTCATGGCATTAGGATTATGTGTGGTTTCGTATAAGACCATATTTGGGATATGGCCTCGATATGTGATCCCATGTAAGACCATATTTGGGATATGGCATTGGCATCAATATGTGATTTCGTGTAAGACCATCTCTGGGACATGGCATCGATATGAGACATCGTGTAAGACCATAGATAGGATATTGGCATCGATATATGATCCCATGTAAGACCATATCTGGGATATGGCATTGACATCTTACTATGTGTATGAGATTTCTCGGATATCCTTTAGTATTCCAAGTGGTTCAACGGGTAATTCAAAGATTATATCAAAGAAATGACAAGGTATGATCATGCCGGAAGGGTATAGGTATGTACACAAAGGTCATAAATATTGAGATTATGAACTGATGAGACCTCAGTAAGAAGTGAATTAATGAATCATGATCATGAGTTTTATTGTACACTATGTAAATGACATGATTTAAAATGTATCTATGATACTTGATGACATTATGATAAATTATATTATGTTATGTGTATAATAATACATGACTAATTTTGTTAATTATTTACATGCTAACTTACTAAGCTTTATGCTTACTCCCCTTCCTTTCCATTTTCCTTATAGTATCGCTAAGCTAGCCCGAGGATCAAAGGACGTCGGAGCTCGATTCACACTATCAAACTAATCTTTTGGGTATAGTGAATTTAAGTATTTTGAGTATGGCATGTATAGGGGACTTGTTCATTTTTTTATGTGTCATATTGGTTAGCCAAAAGTGTTGGCTTATGATAATGTTATAACTCATTTTGTATATGGCCATGAGATATGGCTTATATTGATTGTTGGGTTATAAACCTATTTATTCATGCATGCATGTGCCTATGCAATTGTAATGTGGTTGGTGGTTGTGTGGATGTGATGAGTTATGTTGTGGCTACGAATGCTTGATGATTAAATTAGGATTTGTTTAGTATAATGATAACCATGGCTTGAATGAGAATTGGTAAGTTGGGCTTGACAAAGTATTGTTTCTTGTGCATATATAAGATAATATGATATTTGCATAATCATGACTTGTTTGAGGATGATTAAGTACTTAATTATGCCATATCAAGTGCCTTTGAAGTCTTGTATGTGTTTGTGCAAACAAGGGTGGCAATTGACTTGGAAAATAGCCTCAAAGTTGTTCATATGGGCAGACACACAGGCATGTGTTTAGGCCTTGTGTGACACATAGTCTGCCCATGGGCATGTGATCCGGCCGTGTGTCCTCTGCACCCTAATTATGGAAAATAGAAAGCCCAATAGTAAACATACGGGTAGAGAAACGACCGTGTGTCTCGGCCGTGTGGGAAACAATATAAATGTTTTTGAAAAGTTTTAAATTTGAGTGGAAATTCATGTCTCAGTTTTGAATGTTTGTTTTAGTTTAAGTCTGGTAATACCTCGTACCCTGTTCCGATGTCGAATACGGGTAAGGGGTGTTACAAAACTTACTCATATTTTAGTGGGTTATTAACCAGTGAGGTGAACAAGAAAATAAGATAAAGGTAGGATATGCAAGAGAAGGATGAAAATTGAGAAAAGATCAGTATTTCTCTGGGAGAAAGTTTAGAGATTCAAGGGATGAAGAAGTCACTTGTGAGTTGTTTGCATGATCCTTTAATTGTAGGGGAAAAGCTTAGCTAGGAGTCCTAATACCGTTGAGTGGAAGTCTAATTTAATACCTTTGGCAATGATGGTGATGTGATGTCCTAGGATGAGACATGTTAGAGCGGCTAGCAATCAAATACTCTAGGTCTCCACATGGTGCTCACATAGTCTTAGTAGAGCTATCCCTTTTCAAAGTTTGCAAAGTTAGGGTTTTTAAACTAGCCTAGGCTCACAATGTGGTTGGTTCCATTGGGAGATAGTAACCCTTGAAAAGAGTTATACTTCAAGCTTTTAGATTGAATTAATTGTTTGTAATTAAGTAAATATGTTTGTATTTTTAGATATATTTAGAACATTGCATAAAAAAGCTTGGATTGTGCTATAAATGTTATTATTGGTTACTTTTATTATTGGGGAAGAAAGGTGTTGATTGTGGTTGGTAGCAGGTGTAGGATGAAGAAAAGAAGAGAAAAAAAGTGTAGGAAAATGAATGAAGTGAAATATTGCCATGGCAAAATGATGGTTAGATTGCCAATAAGAAAGCCATAGAAATTCCAAGAAGATGATGCAGCACTCAGTCCACGTCATTCTCAGCCAGCTGTACTTGTACCAGATAAACCACCCTGAAAAAGAGGAAGCAAAAGGTGTGCGTTGAGAGGGAGGGACCTACCCTATAAAGATGGAAAGAGAAAAGAGAAAAGGGGATCCAGAGAGAGAAGAATTGGAAAGCAATTATTTCTCTTTACATCAAATTCTCGTGAAAAAACTCAAAGAAAAAAAGAGGAGAGGGTAGCAGCTTATAGACCAGAGTAGTTGTAACACCCCTAACTCGTATCCATTGCCGGACTAGGGTTAAGAGGTATTACCGGACATATCAGAATATTTTATAATCAATTCACAAACATCATCCACAAAGTCCCTTTCTTAGGTCAACAAGACCTTAAACATGCTTTAGGAAGGGGTCGGGACTAAACGAGCACATACAAAATTTTTCGAATTTAACAATTTTTTTCTAAGTTACAGAGGTCACACGCCAGTGTGAACAGGCCGTGTGCCTCACACGGCATTACACACGCCCGTGTGTCTAAACCGTAGCAAAACTGGGCATACATACTAACTTATCCACACGGCCACAAGACACGCCCGTGTGCGTGTAAAAATTAGGGAGGTTACTGACTTGGCCACACGGCCAACCACACGGCCAATAGACACACCCGTGTGTCTAGGCCGTGTCAAACCTATAGGGTATACTACCTTAATTCGAAAGGGTAACCCAGGGGACACACGGCCGTGTAACATGACCATGCGTTGCACACAGCTGAGACACACGCCCGTGTTTCTGCCCGTGTGGACAAAAATAGGCCATTTGCAAAGCCAATTTGCCACCCTTTCCACAAGCATATAGGTTAACTAAAATAACACCATTTCCATAAACTTATAGGTAGCCAAATTCACTAAAACATACACATATCATGCCATCTATACACAACCATTTCAATTACTCAATTCCATAACAAAAACCTACCAAACCATTAGGCCAAAAACATTAATCTAGCATAACATCCATATGCATTATATCATCAAATATTACCTATTTCATGCCACATAACTTACCATTTCAACATCACATAAACAAGCCACATATAAGGCATCAAATACATTACATTATTAACTTTTCAAGCACATATCATAAGCCAACTTAAATGGCTAAAACATACCAACATTTACAACCAAAAGTAAGCCAAATCTCATCGCGAAAATCTTAACACAAAACATGTCATATACTCACTAGCCTATACATGCCATACATTAATATTTACAACTTCAAAAGTACCAAAATATCATTCAATACTGTGACGACGATCCTTGACGATCCCTGAGCTCACAAAAGTTTCGATAATCTATAAAACAATTAAAGAACACACAAAATAAGCTTTCCAAAGCTTAGTAAGCCATATACAAATAAACTTATCTCAAAAAAAAATATAGACCAATTCATATATAAGAATCATGGCAATACACAATTGCAAGATCAGATTTCTCATATAGCCCAATTGTTCATAATCACTTTCTTATAAACACATCACATTTTCATATAGTTCCCATCTCAAATAATCATATTCATTCTTACTTCTCATTGCCGAATTTTATATACCTTTTGTATGTACCTGAATCGGATACACATTCACTTGATCATTTATTTCTCAATAATTCCTGTTGAACTGTTTGGAAACAATAAGGATACTCGGATAGCTCATACAATGCCAACGTCCCAGACTTGGTCTTATATGTAATCAAATATCGATGCCACTGTCCTAGACAGGGTCTTACACGAATTCATATACAATGCCAATGTCCCATACATGGTCTTACACATAAATCTCAGATCAATGCCAACATCCCGACGTGGTCTTACACGATATCACACCTCGAAATCCTATGTCATGACATATGTATCATATACTATTCCTATGGTTCGTATGGGGCTTTCAGATGTCGTAACTTTGTTGATACTTTCTCATATTCAATTATTCAGTTCTCATAGCAATTCAATACATTTCCGCAACAATCAAACATATATTATTCAATTGAAATATGTTTATTTGCATATGAACTTACCTCGAAAATGAGAACGACTAAACGAATCGATTATTCTACAACCTTTGACTTTCCCCGATCTAATTCTGATTTCTTTCATTGTTGATCTATATAAATTCAGATTTCACTAATTCAATCACACATTTATTCATTTCAATCCAAAAACACATGATTAGAGCATTTTACACTTTAGCCCCTAAAATTTCATATTTTGACATTTTAGTCCCTATTTCATAAAATAACAAAATGCACATAATTTCATATTTCTCATGCTTAGCTAAATTTTCATATAGTCTCTAGCAGCCCGTAACTTTCACTTATTTTACATTTTAACCCTTCAATTTGTCATTTTCACAAATTAGCTCATAATAATCAAATTCATCAAAAATCCCAATACAAAACATATTAACCCAACACATATCTTTCATTTTACATCAATTAACAAAACAAAACTCATGGATTTGTCCATGGCATATCTCAAAATAATCATCAAATTCAAATTTTCAAGCATGGGCTAGCTAGAGTACTAAGCAACAATCACAAAAACATAGAAATCATAAAAAACCGAGCAAAATACATACCTCAATCAAGCTCAACCATAGTTGAACCCTAAGTGAACTTTTATCTTTTCTTTTATTTTGATTTTTGGTGATAGTGATGATAATTTAAGCATATAATGACTTTGTTTTATTTAATATAACATTAATAATCAAATACCAATTTTACCCTTTATTAAACCATATAAAAATCACTTAATACAAGCCCATTTATGTCATCCATCATTCAAATGGTCTAATATCATCATAAGAACCTTTGATTATAAAATCCATAACACTAGCACTTTTAACATATGGAATGCCATTTTACAATTTATGCGATTAATTCATTTTTATCAAATTGAACACACAAACGTTAAACTTAGCACACGAAACTTTCACACATATAAAATCACATACTGTAAACACATAAAATAGTATTAAAATAAATTTTCAACCTCAGATTTGTGGTTCTGAAACCACTATTCTGACTAGGGTCAAAACTGAACTATTACAATAGTCATAGATGCAAGGAAGGGGAAGAGAAATCTGCCCTAAATTTTACATCAAATCTTATTATTAAAGTGAAAGCTGGAGTAGCGAGAGCTTTTTCGAGCACCTTTATTTTCTTATTTGAATTTGTGATTCATAAACTTAAATGAAGAAGTTGAATGGTTTTCTTTTGGACTTGAATGTCCAACCCATGAGGTAAATCTCATTGGGTTGGAATTATTTGGGTGATTTCTTATTATTTTTAATGCACATGGTTTAATTTTGAGTATATTACTATTTCATTCGATTTGTGATTATTAAATGCATGCATGCAAGCTATAGACATAGATAACTGTATGGTATGTTATTAGATCTGATTTAATTCTAGAAAGATTAAATAGATTGGATTATTATCAAATGACATAGGCAAGTATGCGAAAGAATATTTACAACAATCTAATTGTAAAAGTTGCAATTTTTATTAGGAAAGAAAGAACAATCTGCATATCATTCTAAAGTTCTATAGACATACAAAAACTCAAAATGATAGCTTAAAGTCTGGCTCTTGAAAGAAGCAGACTGTAGTAGAGAGTCCCTGAGCAGTATAATGGTCAAGATTTTGCCATGACATTATTCTAATATAAAAATAAAGCCTGAGTAATTCTAACCTTTATCATTCAACAGTACAAATCTTTTCTACTTATTCTTTGAGAATTGCCACAACATTTAAATTGCCCTAACATATTTTCATTCATAATTGATTTTATTAAGTCATTCATTAAATTTCTTTATCAAATTGTCATCTGTTTCTTTTACGCAGTTTAATTAGTCAATCATAATAAATAACAAATTATTTAATAAATTCCTATCCTTGTGGAGACAATACTCACTCATCACTTTATTACTTGATTTGACGTGTATACTTGCACATTTTTATTACACATTCACACACGACAAGTTTTTTCCACCGTTACCGGGGATCGGCAACATTGGAAAAAAATTGGTGTGTTATTATTTTTTTATTTTGTTAGTTTAGACTAATTAGTTGTTTTGATTTTTGTTGTTTGTTGGTGCATGAGTATAGATATTTCAACAATTGAAGTGTATTCTTTGGATCTAGAAATTGAGAGAACCTTGAGAAGAAGGAGAAAACAATTGCGAGAAATGGAAAGAATTAGAAATGATCAGGTTAGGGAAGAGCCATTACATCAAGAAGGAAGGGATGTTGATATTCCTCGAATAATAGATGACAGAGACAGATCAATCAGAGAGCATGTAGTGTCGATCTTAGATGATCTGAATCTAGGAATTGTCAGGTCGCATATTCAGGCTCAACATTTCTAGGGTGTTCCTGAAGATGCCCTAAAACTTAAGTTATTGCCTTATTTATTGCAAGATTGTGCCAGAGCATGGTTAAATGCATTATCGCCAAGTGTAGTGGCATCTTGGAATGAACTTTGTTAGAGGTTTCTGCTGAGATATAATCCTCTGAACATGAATGCCAAGCTCATGAACAATATTACATCCTTTCAGCAATCTGAGAATGAAACATTATATAAAGCATAAGAGCGATTCAAGTAGTTAAATAGAAAATGGTCGTTGCATGGGTTTCAACATTGGACTCAAATTGAAATGTTTGACAATGGATTGAATGTGCATACAAGGATCATTGTTGACACATTTTCCAATGGGACTTTGCTCAATAAATCATATAATGAGGTATATAAAATTCTGGAAAAGATAGCAAACAACGATTATCAATACCCCACTATAAGAGTAGGGACTGGCAGAGGAGTTTCTAGAGTAATGGAACTTGACTTGATTACTTCCCTAACAACTTAGGTATCATCTTTAACGATTATGATTAAAGCACTGAAAAGACTAGCTATAGTGCAGGAAATAAAAGCAACCAAGTTAGTATGTGTTTATTGGGGAAAAGATCATGTTTTAGATGAATTCCCATCGAATCTAGCCTCAGTTTATTATATAGGAAATTTTAATTGCAACAACAACAATTCATATTCTAGCACATATAACCTGGGGTGGAAGCAACATCCCAACTTTAGTTGGAGTAATCTAGGGGTGAGAAATTCCAACAATGCTATTCGACGGAATGTTGCGAGTGTACCACCTAGATACGATCAACTCATGCCACGACAAAATGTTCTACAAAATTTAGTTTCGAGTTCTTCATCGATGGAAGATCTATTGAAGGAATGCATGGCCAAGAATGATGTTATCATTTAAATTCAAGCTGCATCTTTAAGAGCTTTAAAGAATCAAGTGGGGCAAATTGCCAAAGCATTAAGCTCAAGACCGCAAGGAGCACTGCCTAGTGATACCAACAATTCATGATCTCAAGTAAAGGAACAATTCCAAGCCATTATGCTCAGAAGTGGTACGCAACTATTAAAAGTTGTTAATGACACCATTATTGAAGAATATAGTTCAGTTTTCACAAATAAGAATAATTCAGAACCAATAGTGGAGTAGGCTACAAAGGGAAAGAGTAACTAGAAAAATGTTCAAGTAGATTCATCTTGTATTGCCAATAAAAATGCCACAACACAACTACTTCAACAAATAGAAGGAAGACACCGCCACCTTTCTCTTAGTGTTTCTAAAAGTCTAACTAAACATCTAAGTAAGATTTTCAAATCAACAAATTCTTGGAAGTTCTGAAGAAATTAGGTATCAAAATACTGTTGGTGGAAGCATTGGAACAAATTCCCAACTATGTGAAATTCATGAAAGATATCTTATCAAAGAAGAGAAGGTTAGGGGAGTTCGAAATTGTTGCTCTCACTGAAGGATGCACAACAACTCTGAGAAACAAATTGCCACCAAAACTGAAGGATCCAGGAAGTTTTACTATACCTTGCTCTATTAGAAACCATTATGTAGGAAAAGCATTATATGACTTAGGTAAGAGTATAAATCTAATGCCTATGTCTATTTTCAATAAGTTGGGAATAGGAAGGGTGAGACCTACAACTATCACTTTACAATTAACTGATCATTTATATGCACATCCAGAAGGTAAAATAAAAGACATATTGGCAAGAGTTGACAAATTTATTTTTCTAGTAGGTTTTATTATTCTGGAATGTAAGACTGATAAAAAAGTACCAATCATACTCGAGAGACCTTTTCTAGCAACCTGTAGAACATCAATTAATGTACAAAAAAGTGAATTACCTATGAGACTTAATGATCAACAGATAAATTTTAATGTTTTTATGTTATGAACTGTGCAAATGCAGATGAAGAACACGTTTTGAGATTGTTGACACAATAGTTCAGGAAGAATTTACAGAATTTTATTACAATAATTGTAATGATGATGCAAACTCATTTGAGTTAATTGAGGCAGAAATGATTGAAGAGCTTGGTGAACTAATGGAAGTTAAGCAAATTGAGGATGAATCAATGATAAGTTTCAAACAAAATTTATCAAACCGTTCTTTTAGACCTCGTCAGCCATCCATAGAAGATCCTTCTATGTTGGAATTGAAGCTTTTGCCAACACATCTAAAGTATGCTTACTTGAGAGATAACAACATATTGCCATTAATTATTTATTGGACTGTTCTTTTAAACCTCCTTGGCCATCTATAGAAGATCCTCCTATGTTGGAATTAAAGTCTTTGTTAACACATCTAAAGTATGCTTACTTGGGAGATAACAACACATTGCCAGTAATTATTTTTGTGGCATTGACATTGGATCAAGAGGCTCAATTATTGAAAGTTTTAAAGAAATCTAAAAAAGTATTGGGATAGACGATTGCGAATATCAAAGGAATTAGTCCAACAATCTGCATGCATAAGATATTATTGGAGGATTAGCAAATTATGAAGGAAGTTGTCCAAAAGGAGATTATCAAATGGTTTGCTGTTGGAATCGTATACCCAATTTCGGATAGTTCTTGGGTGAGCCCTGTTCAACGTGTACCTAAAAAAGAGGGTGTCATCGTGGTAAGAAATGATAACAACAAACTCATTCCTACTCGTACTATCATGGGATGGAAGGTTTGCATGGACTATTAGAAACTCAACAAAGTGACAAGGAAGGACCATTTTCCTCTATCATTTATCGACCAAATGTTAGATAGATTAGTAGGGAAAGCCTTCTATTATCTTCTAGATGGTTATTCGGGGTATAACCAGATTACCATAGCTCCTACTGATCAAGAGAATACCACATTCACATGTCCTTATGGAACTTTTGCATTCCAATGAATACCATGTAGATTATGCAATGCCCCTGCAACATTTCAGCGTTGAATGATGGTAATATTTTTGGGCATGGTGGAGAATCTTTTAGAAGTTTTTATGGATGACTTATCGATGTTTGGATATACTTTTGAAGATTGTTTCAAAAATATGGAGTTAGTTCTTTATCGGTGTGAAGAAACCAACCTTGTTCTCAATTGGGAGAAGTGCCACTTCATGGTCTGTGAAAACATTGTTTTAGGACATAAAATTTCCCAACAAGAGATTAACGTCGATAAAGAAAAAATTTAAGTTATTGAGAAATTGCCACTACCCTCATCAGTTAAAAGTATTTAAAGTTTTCTTAGTCATGTAGGATTCTATCGACGATTCATCAAAGATTTTTCGAAAATATCAAAACCCTTGTGTACATTGTTAGAACACAATAGATCTTTCAATTTTGATAAGCAGCGCTTACAAGAATTTGAGTTGAAAAAGCAGCTAGTCACAGCACCAATAGTTATAACACTATATTGGACTTTACCTTTTGAACTTATGTGTGATTCTAGTGATTTTGCCGTAGGGCGAGTACTTGGGCAAAGAAAGGACAATATATTTCATGCTATTTACTATGCAAGCCATATGTTAACTGATTCACTGCTAAATTATACCACCACTAAGAAGGAGTTGTTAGTTGTGGTATTTGCCTTCAAAAAATTCAGAGCTTATTTAGTAGGTACCAAAGTTACAATGTATATGGACCACTTTGCTATTAGATACTTGATGGCCAAGAAAGACGCAAAGCCCAGATTAATTTGATGGATACTACTATTGCAGGAATTTGATATGGAAATTAGAGATAATAAAGGCATAGAAAATCAAGTGGCTAATCACTTATCTT